>NC_089978.1:158594461-158900961 GCF_036417845.1 Apteryx mantelli | reverse complement strand
GCTAAATGGAGAAAAAGTAAGTTTCATATAAAACCATTCATAAATAAAAAATGACAATGTTTTCTAACAGTATTAGCATTATATACAAAAGGCTTTTAATTTGTGACAGTCCCTCTTAATGTGCAGCAACTGATTGTGTAAGATTTGAGAGATTTGTGGCATAATCCATTGCCATCAGGAATGTTTCCACTAATGAAACAGACTATAAGCAGGTCGTCAGTTCTGAAGCTCTCTCTTGTTACTGCTCAGGCAAAGCCCCAGAAAGACTGAAAATGTCATTGAGGCCAGTATCAGTGAGAATTTTACCTGAATAAAAACCTCAGCACTAGGTCTCTGAATACTAAATGTTTTCCCAGCTGGGTACATAACCCCAAGTAGCCGCTCCACGTTGGAAGTGAAGAGCAATAAGCTGCAGCCAATATGGCAGATTGATAGAAATTTTGTCTGTGATTGCCTGCGGTTTTGAGTATAGAAACTTCAAAGCCTCCAGAGATGCTGGGAGTTGTAATCTCTCTTAAAAGTAAATCAGGCAGCAGAGGAAGTGAAAATGTATGGATGATGGAGCTTCTGGAAGGAGTTTCTGTTGTGGCGTGCTTCAGAGAGGCTGTAAGTTCAAGCAGCCCATGAGGAGTTGTTCTGCTTGGTTCCCTACAAACAGCAAAGCGAGTTTAACTCCGTTTCACATATTTGACTGCATGGATCTTAAACTGTTGCATACTCCTCAGTCTTTCCATCCTGTTTTGCTCTGTGCCTTTTTTTTTTTTTTTTTTTTTTTTTTTTTTTTTTACAATGAGAACACAGTATTACATTAACAGGGATTGTATGTTGTTATGTAAAATCTTTTGGTAACATATGTGATTTACCATGTACAGAATGTATGCTCTTTCCATTGCTTTCCCATTTTGGAGGGGGAGTTATATTCATACCTGACTGGAAAAAGGCAGTCCAATAGTATATTCATTTGATACAAGTGTTCGACTTTTCCAAATGTTCTGCAAGTTGTGCCTACTTCATAGTTCTTTGAAAGAATGCACATAATGAACACCTGTGCACAGTGTCTTGCATATCCCTTGTTTGCAAATATTTATTGAACAGATACAGTAATCAAAAATACCTGTAGGAGAGGAAAGATGATCATGTGAGTCAGGGACAAGACAGGGATAAGCACATCTAGGTCTTCTTCCTGACCAACACTAGTGATCCCATGAGCATGTTCCATCAGCATGTACCTCCTGTTACAGATAAGGTTGATTACTGCACTAACAAGAAAAAGAGACATTTTTTCCTCAAAAGTCATGTGACATGAGAATGTCTTTACCTGCACTACCTCTAGCAGCTTAGATCATTACAAAGGAAATTCTGTATACAAATGTACACCTGATTTTTACTGCTCTTTTCCTGGTTTGAATGGTTGAAGTAAAATAAATCAGTTTATACTTTTTTGAGTTGTGGTTCACAACCAAGTTGTAAGTTGTGGGAAAATTGTGGTAATATCTGTAGTGATTTTTAGACCTTGGAGAATTGAGATTTTATAAAAAATACAGTTTTGCACAAGATCACTATGGTATTATCTCTTAAACTACTGTATACCTTGATATCCCAGTTATAAAAATGAAATACTGACAGTTCCACCTACCAGACAGCTAGACTGCTGTAGCAGTGCAGCATTTGCTTTATTGAGAATACAAAATATGATACTTCCCAAAATTTCCATTGCCATATCAATAACATTTAAAGGCAATTTTGTTTAGAGGGAGAGGGTGTATTCTTTGCCCCAATAGCTGATTCTCAATCTGAGATAACCTCAGAACCTGATTCCCTGAGGGTGTTGATGAGTCTGATTTGGCATAATCTTTTGGCATATAAATTGTCCTAATAACTGCAGCAGGACAGCTCACGTGCTTTAAGATAAGCATCTGTGGACGTGCTCAGTCAGACAGGGACAATGTTTTAACCACTTGGCTGGATCAAGGTTTCAGTGAGTTACTTTTTAAAAGGGACAAATAAGATTTTTTAGGTGTCTCAGTGACCAAAAACAGTAAAACCCTTCCATGCAAAAACCTTCTAAAACCACCTTAGACATACACCAAAGAAGCAAGCATCAGTCGATCTTTCCCTTGACACCCCCTTGGCCCTTTTCAGTCCAGGCAGGGTTAACTGGTTAAGGCTGGTTAACAGAGACTAACACTGGTTAAGAGAGAGGCATGTAAAATAGTAAAGTGCTTATGAGCCCAGAAAGTGCCAAGCCTGCCTTTGAGGCCTAATGTTGGGCCTCTGTGATGAACTGTTAACTTTGTTCATTGGCTGATTAGTTTATTTTCTTTCCCTTACTTGTCACCCCTTTGCTTACACAGCGTCAAGTCCTGCTTCCAGAACATGGAGATTTGCAAGCGGCGGGTGAATATGTATGACACCGTGAACCAGAGCAAGACGCCATTCATCACCCATGTAGCCCCAAGCACATCTACCAACTTGACCATGACTTTTAACAACCAGCTGAACACAGTCCACAACCAGGTAAGAGCATCATCAGAAGCAGCCAGTGCCTGAAACATTCACGTCAGTGGGTCCTAGAAGGGGAAGTGCCAAGGTAGCAGCCCGTTTTACCTTCCTGCAAAAAAGATGGTACTTTCTTTCTGTCAGCGCTTCCTGTGAGCTTCCTTAGCTCTTCCTCATTCTCTCTTCTTGAGGCAAGAAGTAATTTTATGGCATTCTGCGTGACTGTCAAATGTTGCCCTCATTGCTTATGTTGTCACTGGAGGTGATAAATCCTGCTTACCTGGGAGATTGCTATGGGGAGAAGCTCATTAGTCCCTTAATGCAACAAGCAGGACTGCACTCAGTGGATCAGGCAGAAGTATTTGTGATCTTACAGCACTTCTGCAAATTAATATTAAGGTAAAAAGAATTTAAACCCTTCTGTAGCAGACATAGTGCTGTAACAGATCAGCAGGAAAGATGAGGTTAGTGGCCACGTTTGTTCTTATCTCTCACTGGTTTTACTTCAGGTGCCACAATTGACATGGGGACCCTGTTTATCCCAGCCAGGTGTGCACATATTCCCGCTCCAAACACATTGCGCTCTGCCTTGGTGGGCTCTGGCTTTGTAGTCGTGCTTTGCACTCCTGTATTAGTTTTACATGCCTCAATTTTGGGGGTTACTGTGCTGACAAATGTTGTATGACCAGCAGGCTAAGCCATTAACTGTGGCACTGTATTACAAAAGTGAAAGGAAACTCTCCAGGGACAGGACTCTAGGAGACTGAAGCACAAGAAATAGCTACCGTCCTTTAAGCCTTTCTGGAACAGGCTGCCGGAGATTCATTCTAGAGATTGCCAGTGGCACTGTGAAGTTGGCGCTTGGTATTTCAGAAGCAAAGGAGCTAAAAGCCTCTGCGTAGATGTACAGAGTGTTCCTGTGTCACTTAGAAACCCAGACTTCATGACTCAGTCCTTCAGTGCATGCGGTTACGTAAGGTCTTTTGGAACAATTCATTAAGCGTTTACATGCAGAGATAGGTCGTGGTTTAATGTAATAGAGCATTGGTTATAAACACTGGTATCCATTCTTGACTGTTTCGGAGATGCTGACTACAGAATAAATTTGTGCTACACGCTCTCCTAGGCACCAGCTGGCAGGGCTGAGGCACCATTAGCGCCACAGTTGCTACTAGGAAATGCAGACTTGCTTTTGTTTCCTCACAACTCGCAGTGTTACAATTCTCTGTTAGCGAAGCAATGGTGACGGGGAGGTCAGTGAGTAATCTCTGAATTCTCCTGAGGGGCGTGTGTTGTGAGCAGAGCTGGTATCGTCAGCGTTCCTGGAAGAAGTGGTAAAAACATGTCTGGGAAGGGAGTTTCAGTTTGAACAAACTCCAAACCTTTCACCATCCACTTCACCATACCACTCGTCTTGGCTCTTGGGTGCTCCCTGCCTGTGCAAAATCTCGAGGTTTTGCCTCCTTCCCCGGCTGTGACTCCTGAGAGTATCAGTATGTGAGGTTGCTACTTGGTGTGTTTTACGAGGAAGCAGGTTGCTCTTCTCTGCCTCTGCACAGAGAGAAGAGGAGGAGGCAGAAATGTTTGTCCCCGCAGCATCTGGTGTCAGTGGCAGTGCAGCCCAGGTACCCCTCCCAGGCCCACTAGCAAGAGGGCAGCAGGTAACGCTGAGCCTGCTGCCTCCTGCAGCCTCATCTTGATCTTGTTCATACGTTCACCATGAGATAAGCATTGTCTGACGTATTGCCAGCACTGCTTCTGCTGTGTTTGGATGGGAAGGGTGGCAGGGATGGGATAGGTGGGCTCTGGTTTGCTGGATCCTACTCTCCTAGACATGTACACTAAGGGCGCATTTTTGTAGAGCAGCGGCAAAGCTGTTTATAGGGGCTGTTTTCCTGTAGCTATTACAGACTCAGTCCAAATAAAACACAAGTCACCCTAAAATTTCTAAATGTTTTGCAGAAAGCTGGGCTAATTTTTGTGGCTTTGCAGCATCCCCTGCCAGAATTTCTGCTCTGAGTAATTTTAACGTTAAGCTAAGTGAAATTTGGACTTTAAAAGTGTTATTATTACCTAATACTATGCCTTCTGATTCCTTCAAATTCAAAACATAATCCAAGGGGCGTGAACCGCCTTAGGTGCAAGGTAGAGGAGAGGCTAGAATGAGTCTCCCCTCTTAGGGTGAAGTTTGGCAGGGTGTGGAGGTGCTGAGCTTCTTTTACCTCTGAAATGCCAGTTTCTTTTAGAGCTGTGTGTATGAGGGGAAAACAACAACTTGATTTGGGGATGGTAGCATTTCCTGTACCTGTTTTCCATATTCTGCAAATCAAAGCCAGCTTGGGGATAAATGGGGACACAGTTCTGCTTTGGAGAACGCCCTGCATCTCTGAGCAGTGCACAGTAGTGTGGTGTGGCTGGAGGCACTGCGTTACGGTACAACTGCAGTTATTCACGGAGAAGGTGCTCCTTTCCCTGTCGCTGCCCTTGCCTCTGTGCTCCTCAGTGTCCTGTTCTCCTCGTTTATTTTTGGTTTGCTGATTTTTATTTGGATTTTTTTTATTTTATTTTACACTATTTTACTTTTTTTTTTAATTTTGCTTCTTCCAGCCTACCCATCTCCCTCATTTTTTGTTTGTTTTTGTTTAATTCCCATCATTCCTTTAGACCACCAACCTGGCTCCCACCTCCTCCAGTGCCACTATTTCCTTAGCCAACCCTGAAGTCTCCATACTAAATTACCAATCTGCACTCTACCAGCCCTCAGCGGCATCCATGGCTGCAGTGGCCCAGCGGAGCATGCCCTTGCAGACAGGAACAGCGCAGATCTGTGCCCGGCCCGACCCCTTCCAGCAAGCTCTCATCGTCTGCCCACCAGGCTTCCAAGGTATGTGATAGCCCCGACAGGTCTCAGCCAGCCCCTGCCTTCCTGCCCACTGCTGTTTCACATAGCTCTGGTTTGAAACAAACTTTCCTTAGTGTAGATCATCTAGAAGTAAAATTACTGGCCTAATAAATATCAGCAATGAGGTCATTGCAGATTACTTAGATCTCAACAGGATGCAATATTTGCAACAGTGGAGGGTCTTGCGGGCAGTATGTTGCCTTCACGCCATGGGTTGGATGTGGCTGGTCTAAAACAATGGGTAGGCACTAAAAAGTGAGGGGGGAGGATATGTGATTTTTACCATTCTCTGCCCTGAACAGAACAGTTTGAGGAGCTTCTGCCTCATTTTGGTAAACATGAAAACACTACCCCCCAACAACTGGAAATCAGTATATAAAAAAGTGGTTAATCACCTCTCCATGGTTCAGGTGTTAAAAGGGGGACTCGGGAGGTTAGTGCAGCAGGGATTATGGTGCTGTTGGGGATGAGGGTTTGCCCTGCTGACAGACGCTCGTGGCCGTTTATCATGACAGTTACATCAGCACCAGCCCTGGTGCAAACAACAGCTTTGCCTGTTTATACCAGTGGAAAGTATTGCTGCACACTCCCAGGTTATGCGTATTGATTCACAGACCAGATGTGCCTGGAGTAGGCCCATGCACTGCAAGTGACCCCAATAACTGTACAGGAGCAACTGTAACAGGAGCAACTCTGAGGACTAGTTCCTACTTTGGATTTGGGAGTACTAGTCTACAAGTGTTGGCTAACTTAGATGTTGCAAGTACACCTCTGTACTGACAGTGCATGGATGCCCTGCCTGACAGCCTCGGTAACAGTCAGCCTTAGTCACTTGTCCTTCTCTTGGCTTTACATGCTGTAGCAGTTTTCAGAAGCTAGCCAGGTATCTGTAAGAAGTGGTCTGAACAGTCCATGGTTCAGCTGGTGCAACTTCTCTTCATTTCTCCAAACCTGTCTGTGCAGCAGTCTCTAAGCACTTATTAAATGTTCTGCAAGTTTAGCAAAGCTCCTTTGAACTAGGAGAGTTTAGTTAGTTAGACCTTTTATACATAGTTAAAATGCATCTCAGGGGTTTGACTTCAGAAATGGATTGCTAGAATATGTAAGCCAACATCTTCAACTTTCTGTCTTGAGAAAGCTCTAAAGCCAATGATGTAGCGTAGCTTCTGCCATGCACTGAAGTGGTGGAGTGGGAAGCTTTCTCCAGCACAATTAGGCTAACATGTGGCTAAGCCAGCAATGGTTGGAGTGTGGAGCGCGTTAGCTTACACTGTCTAATCAGAGCCTTTTAAATATGACTCTTGAGAAGCAGTGCAAGAGCAAATCACCTATCCAAGCCAAGGCTGAGTGAATACACAGTTCTGGATTCCTGTCCCACTTTCATCACAAGAGAGTGTTCCCACATGGTAGTGTTTTTCAGCCAGCAAGAAACATTTTTTGTTGTCAAACCAGAGGACATCCAGGAAGAGAAACTGTTCCCTCTCCCACTTCCTTTTCTCCCTGTACACATTATATTGAGATGTATCCACCAGGTTTGAGATACCCTAAAAACATGAACTCAGTTAATCTGTTAATATCTTTAAAAATATCTTTTCTGCACCCCCATTACGTTTTCCAGCATCTAATGGATGTCTTTGGGCTAGGGTGGAATATGTGGGACTCATAGAGCCCGATTCTTTGGAGGTGCTGAACACCGCAGTTTCAGTGGACATCAGCTGGTGCCTTAGACACCTCTGAAAGCCAGACCCCCTTTCTTGGAGGTGCTGTTCTAATTCTGTGCTTTCTGTGCTCATGGAACAGGGTTACAAGCCTCCCCTTCGAAGCATGCTGGGTACTCGGTTCGGATGGAGAACGCTGTTCCCATCGTCACTCAGGCTCCTGGGGCCCAGCCTCTTCAGATCCAGCCAGGACTCCTCACGCAGGTAATAAGCTCTGAAGAGACCAAGCAGAGCAGGTATTTTTCATTATTTAGCTGGAGGATGAGGAGGGTAGCTTTCTCTGAGGGCCTTCGGTTGTGCAGTTTGGAGACTAGGGCAGCCATATAAAGGTCTCCAGTTTTGTGTGAAATGCCCAACCCTCCCCCACTTCATCATTCAACTCAGGGGCTAGATGTGAGTTGCAAAAGTCTCTAAAAAGACCTCCTTTCCTCCTGCTTCTCCACTGAAATCAGTGGGAAACCTCAGAGGAAGTTGCGTCAAGCCTCTGCTGAGGAGGAATCAGTAGGAACCTTCCTGAATCCTCCTGAACTCATGGTCTCTGTGGCAGTTTGTTCCAGGAATTGTGCTGGTGAATTGTATGCTGCTGGAAAACATCTTTCATGCTTTACATTTACACCCTTCCATTTTATGAAGTGTCCCTCTATTCTTAAGTTATGAGAGAGATGTAGAGAGGCGGATGGCCAGGCAGCCAAGGAACTCACCTTGGCAGCTGCACTTTTTGGCACAGTTGCCCCAAAGACCCTCACAGGAAATGCATGATTCTTCCTCAGGAAAACCCCAAATGTGGATGGATTCCGCTGATCACGTGCGCTTCCTTAAGGGGAACTCCAGTTTCTCAGAAAGGAGGAGTAGTTTATTCCTCCTTGTGCCGACTTCAGTGAATCTGCCTCTCCTGGTTTTTAGTTTCTGTTTTTAAACAGTTGGTGCCTTGGTAGTTCTGCCAGTATCAGGAATGTCTCTGACATCAAACCAAACCAGTATACTTAATATTAAGTTGTGCAGCCTGGAAAAGATGATCTAAAAGTCAAAAATGCATGCTGCTGACTCAGGATTAGTTTTGATCTACCATGCTCTCATTAATGCCAGAGTGTTCATATGCACTCAGGCACCAGCAGACTTCAAGGTTTATGTCTGTACGTTGGATTGACAGGGTAAGATGTGCCACTGGCGGTTGGTGCAATTGCTTTCCTTTGCCGTTGCCAACCCAGCTTATCTGGTGAAGACAAATCAAAACACAACTTGCAGCCTGCACAATTTCCATTAGCTAATGTGCCCTGCCCATTCCTAATAAGAGTCTTTGTTAGAGGGCTGTCTGCTTGACATAAGCCTGCTGCAACGCTGAATCTGTCTCTGTTGAAGCCTGTCGTAACATCCCACACGGGCCAGTTCTCTTGTTTGGTTGGAAAAGAGAGTCTAAGCAGGGGAAACAAAAACTATTTCAAAGTGAAAAGCTGTCTGTGTAGGCACAATTGCAAGCACCTATTGCTTGTGCAAAAAGCCAGCCTGGGGATGGGTGAAGTAGGTGATGTAACTTTACATGCACCTACCATTTTGAAAGTCAGGCCTACTGAGGGCCATAGAAATATGGCCTTTGCGTTTTTGACATGCTTTGCAACATGAGTTAAAGGGATGAGGGTCAGATCAGAAGCACCTTGAAGACAGCAGGATCTTGGAAGATCTTGGGACCTACAATTCCTTTTTTCTTATCAGGGAGGCCTTGTCCAGGTTGGACAGGTTGGGTGGAGTCATTGTTCAAGAGCAGCTTTGCTACCATTTTCTGTACTGTCCCTCTTACATGGACTCCAGTTTCATGGGCTGCCCCTCTAATACTTTCTACTGACATTTTATTTATTGTCACTTAGACAAGGAAATTTAAGCTGTTTCTGAGAAATGCTCCTCACTTGTGTAGATTTTTTATTTTTGATTTAATAAAAGAGAGGCAGTCTGTCTGCTGATGTATCTGTCTGTCTCGCACAGTGAGAAATGCTGACTTCTGCTCTGCTGGTAAAGCACTCTGATTGATGCTGGTGTCCACAGGCCTTGCTCAGTTAGGGCTGAGCAGCTGGTCTGATAAACAAATCTGTACCCAATTCCAGTTTCCTGAATGGAAAAACACAGCTCCTTTGTAATGTATTGTAGTCTCATCTGATATCTGAACAGCTCTGTGTCTCTCTTTCAGTAGAGAGCTATTCCTCTCATGCCCAGCTGCTTATCTAATACTATTCAGACAGGACTATGTCATTGCTCCTACTACTAGAGGGACTCTCCCTAACGAAGAGGGTAGTCCCTTCAGAGCCTGCTTCTGTCCTTCCAGCCACCTTACTTGTGTCCCCGAACATGAGTCAGGTGTGATACTGCTCTTGGTGCTCCCAGCCCAGTGCGGTGCCATCAGTCTCCTCTCCACCAGCCAGCCCACAATGTGGGTCCTTGTACTTGCCCACATCAGGATGGTTCTTGCAGCTGGCAAAGCCTTACTATATCCCGGTGCAGAGGGCAGCCGGCAGTGTATTTTATATGGGATTGGGAGTCCTGGAAGTGTGGCAGAGGGAAGGAGTTCCAGGTAGCAGATGGAGTGCACCCAAGGCAGAGGCTGTGGTTGTGTTTTGAGCATCTCTGTCAGCTGCATATTGTACCATGTGATGTGGAAATTTAGACAAAACAAGCAGTCTGCAAGGTGCAAGGCAAGTGGCAAAAATAACTTCTCTGGGTCCATTTTCACCCTCCCAAGCAGGTGTATCCACATACTGTGTGCGCAGAGACAGGGGGAAGGGGACTGATTCCTGTCTTTACTAAAATCTCTGCTGCTTCAGATCTCAAAAGGGACAAAGCTCTACAGTTTTCTGGCCTGCTTCTGTGGCATGACCCAGAACTATTCCCTCTCCTTGAATAATGCCTTGAACTCCCCTCACCTTAACTTCTTCCCAACAATACTTTCACCAATTTTTGGAACAAACACACTTATTCCATTAGCTGTTCTTGCTTTACATCAGAGGTGGGAGCTCAGTCACACTGGGGACACACCACTTCCAGAGTCCAGGGTTTAGACCTGCACTCAGCCATGGCGGCACAATTTCACAATAATGCAATAACTGAGAACAGATTGAGTCTGCAGGCACAAGCCTCCCATGTGTAAGCACTGTGCACTGTGCTAGTGGATCAGCGTAGACGAGTCTTATCTGCAGATTAAATGATTCAGTGGTCCTTACCTAATAAGTGAGGCGTTTGTGCCTGGACCCTGGCACTGAATCAAGATTTATGCACTGCAGTAGAGAAAGGAGCTTAGGTTTGTTCAGTTCTCTTCCTGAAAAGGGAGGAAGCAGTTTTCTTCACAAGTAAATCCAGGTAGTCTCCTGGGGCTGAGAGCAACAATAATTTAGTTGCCTCTTTTAAATCAAAGCTGTTAAAAAAAAAAAAGGCTTTCTTCTTTATTCTTCATTCATCTCTTTGCCTCCTCCTCCTCCCTTCTCTGACTAGCACCAGCCTGTGGTTGTAGCTCCTGATGTGAACAGCTCTCAGGAGCCGCATGACTGTCCATCCTTTGCAGCTTTCCTTCTGCAGATGTTGCTGAGGGGCCTCACCTTAGCAGCCTTTTCATCTAACTCAGCAATGTAGAAAATTACAAGACAATCAAAATTTGGAGCAGGTCTGGGAAGAGCTTTTTTTACTGGGGGATTGTGGAGGGCCCACAGGTTAGGGGAGTGGTTCCCAGGATTCTTGTGAGGATGGAGATGGGGAAAAATGCATGCCTGGAAGAGGAGTCCATCTTTAAAACTTAGCCTCTTTATAGGGATTATACAACTTTATATGGACCCAATACAGTGGTGACAGCTGGGCCTAAGGAGGGTTGTTGCCAATGCCCCTGCGTTCCTCAACCCAGGCAGTGAGAAGCTGCTGGGGCTACTTCAGGCAGCATGTAGCAGCCAGAGTTTCCTTCTGAAGGAATCTGAAAGTCTTCAGGTTGCAAAATATTATCCAATTCCTGTGTGGAGCCGCCAGTGCAGGATGACCCGAGTCATGCCTGTGGCAGCACAGCTGGAGGGATGGTTGCGTAGCGGAGCGATGGCCCAACTCACAGAGCAGAGATTGCCACCTGACAAGCGGGGCACCAGCTTTGAAAAAGCCAGACACCGTACAGAGAGTACAAGCATGTGATGCATAGCTTTGTACGGGCTCCTCTCTGCTTTGACCAAGGGGCTCCTAGTCAGTGGGAAGCATGCTCTTGACCCATTCCTCCTGTGGAGCATCTGGTGACTGATATGCACGTCCTTTTTGTAACCCCCAAATCCTCTTTTTTTTTCTCCTCACACAAGCCTTGCAACCCCTTATTCTCCTTTCTGATCCCTGAAAAGTTCTTTCTGCTTTTAAGTTCCTAAAGTCCTTTAACTTCTGTTGGGGTGGCAAGGAAAAAGACCATCTGATGGGACCAGAGAGCCATGCTGATCTGAAGAGTCCAAATTAAAAGGTGCAAATGTGTTTGATGTTAGGGTTGAAATGCAGACCATTTTCAATGTCTCCTGTTCCCAGTTCAACCTGAAACATGGCTGCTGTTTCAGAAGGCAGGGACTTTTTTCCCTCCTTTACGCTCTCTGTATTGATAACTTTTACTGCTTTTGCTATGGTTTCCTAAAAGTATTTGTGATCTAGGAATGAAAAGGACGCGATCCTGTGCAGCGTGCTCTAGGTGACCCTGCTTGAGCAGGGGGGTTGGACTTAGACGATCTCCAGAGGTCCCTTCCAACCTCTGCCATTCTGTGATTCTGTGAAAAGTGTTAGCTAAGAGCTAGATATTTTTGCTGTCATCATCATGACCATTATTAGGAATCCCACCTAGGTGTGGGCCACCACTTATGCTCGGTGTGTGAGGATTCTTGTTAAGATGCAATTTTTCCTCTGGTCCACAGCAAGCCTGGCCCAGTGGCACACAGCAAATTCTGCTTCCTCCTGCCTGGCAGCAGCTGACTGGAGTTGCTACCCACACGTCTGTCCAGCACGCAACTGTCATCCCAGAGTCCATGGCTGGGACCCAGCCACTGGCAGACTGGAGGTAAATGGGAAACACTTGCAGAATGTATATATGTGTTATCTGTGAGACACCCACCCATGTGTGCATCTGAGATGGTCTCCGTACTGGGGCAGTTTCTGATAGGGTTTGTATACAAGAACTAATATTGAGTGCGTGATTGTGGCCTTTGACAGTGGAGATTCAGCAGCTTGCTGATTTTCAGGAAGCACTTTCAGATTGCCTGTGCAGGCACAGGAGAGTGCACTATAAAACCAAATTTTCTCCCTAGCGAAAAGATAAGCAGTCTATTCTCAATCGTAGCATCATCTGAGTGGGATTTCAGGGCTCCCTGAAGTACTCCCCAGTTCTGAGGAAAACAGGAGAAGAGCTGGGGGCTTTGGGGAGAGCAGGCCAGTGGGCCAGCGTCTCACGGAGGCCAGTGCTGCGGAGCAGAGGGAGAAGGGGAGGAGGTGGCAGCCCCCAGCACCCCACAGCTGCGCCTCAGATTGCCAGAGCTACGGGCAGCTTCTCAGTTGACTGTCCTTGAAACAGAGCATCATGCCCAAGGCACTCCCTTAAATCCCTTCCAGGGGGGAAGGCTCCTTCCTGGGAAAAACCCCATCAGCATGAGGTGGCGGGGCTGGAGATGGGATCCCAAAGGTGCCTGGAGGAGGGCACCTTGGTGAAGCTGGTGGGAGCCTGTTAAGGAGCTGATAAAAAGCCAATGGTTGCATTTCCAACGTGTGCCTGTCTCCCCCCTTTGCAGAAACACCCACGCTCACGGCAGCCACTATAACCCCATCATGCAGCAGCCCGCGCTGTTAGCTAGCCATGTGACTCTTCCCGCAGCCCAGCCCGTGAACGTGGGTGTCGCTCACGTCATGCGCCAGCCGCCTGCCACCACCACCTCCGCCAGGAAGAGTAAGCAGCACCAGTCGGCACCCCGGTGAGTGTGTGCGGCTGCCCGGCCCTGCCGGAGCAGCATCCAGGGACTGTGCGCATGCACCTGTGTCCAGGGGGAGCTTGCCTTTCTGCAGTGCTCGGCCTCGCTCGCCCCGGTGGCCTCTGGGTAGTGTTTCCGTAGCACAGACAGGAGCAAAATTAGGTGTCCGGCGTGGGGTCTCCTCCTCCTGCTCCATGGCAGGGTATTGCCCCGTTTCTGGTAGGGAACCTGGAGTCACCCAAACAGCAGTCTGTGCAACTGCGATTGGTGAAACCTATTAAAGGGATGTCTTAGCAGAATTAGAGGTTATTGAACCACTTAAAAGCCCCATTATATCTACTTGAATGCCTGTATATACATAGAACAGAGGAGGTATAAATAAAGACAGCATGGTAGTGTGGGTGGCATACAATTTTAATGCTCTGTGTTTGGGATGACCACATCATTTGTGAATGGCAGAGCCGCAAGTGAATTATGCAAGTCCTCACAAACCAGTTTTGATCAAAGTGCCTATCACCAATCCCCTGTTAAGACACATGCATGCAATCTATATGGTGTTGGTGAGACAGAGTCCTTCCCTGGGTTGTTCTGAATGCAGCATTGAAATGCAGACATGCTCACATGGGTAGTATTTACTGACATCTATGGGGCAAAGTAAGGTTTGTTTCGTGGCCATGAATTACTAGGTCATGCTTTTTGTGACTGGACTCTTTACTGCTTCACATCTTGTACAGCCAGGTAAGGAGAGTGGAGGGGTAAGAGCTAGTCAGCTGCATTTCATACCCAGCTAGCACTCACTCTGTGCAGGAGTTAGTGGCTGGAGGAGATCCAAGACAGAAGAGTCAGGCCATGTTCATACAGCTTATTATGCCACTGTGATTACCTGAGACCTTGTGGTCCCTGTAATTAAAAATGTAGCTATGTTCTCAAGTGCTGGTGTCACTGTGGCGCAATGCCCAGTTGCCAAACCTTCTCTTCCCTCATGGTCTCAAAGCAGCATTCCTGAGGGTCACTGCCCACACTTCCACAGGGTAGTTGCACCTTCAGGGGACCACATCTTCAGGAACATATGCCTCATGTGTGCACATAGGATCTGCCTTTTCAAAAGCAATTGCATGATGACCTATATTCTGAGTTCTAGGCCATGCAGAGCAGGGGACAGAGGTGGTTTTCGGCCACCTTCAAGCTCTCTGGCTCCTAACATAGATGGTTAGCCCCTATCTACTGATTTACAGCACTATACACCAGCAACAGATATCCGTGCTGGCCATTTCATAATTATGGCAGCGTAAGACAGGGAGCATTTTATAAGGACATCTCATACAGAGGCAGTCCTCAAATGCTTGGATCTGTCACCTCTAGGGCTGTTTGGCTCTGCAAGAGGTGGTCTAGGTTCTGGTTCATAATATGTCAGGGAACACCTAAAATTGTAGGATGGTTACAGTGCCTATCACAAATGTTTAAGAAGTATGCATGACTGTTCTGGCAGAAGTCCTCTGGACTGTGAAACTAGCTCCTCTGCTGAGCTGCCTTTCTTTAAAAAAAATAAATAAATAAAACAGAGCAGGGAGAGATCCAAAATGGGCCACCACTTGTGCAGTGATAAAAACAGAAGAGCTTGTGGTTTTCCTGGGTGACTGGACTGAGGCCAGAGGAGCTCTGAGTTTGCAACCAATTTGACTCTGGTTAAGAAGCCACTATTTAAATCCTTCCCATTTATCTGCTCTCTAATATTGCATTTACTTTGGGTGGGCTCCAGCTGTCTTAGTCCATTCATAATACAGAGCAGAGACAGCTATGTCCCCAGCAAGCTAGTAAAAGGGGGTGCCTGTTGCAACAAATGGGCCTATGTAGGGTCTTCTCTCTTCCTTCCCCCTTCCTGGGCAGGGTGTCTGTGCCAAAGAGGAATCAGACACTTTCAGAGCAACTGCTTTCTGCAGTTCTACATTTTCATTAATTGTGACGCTTTTGTATCCAAATGAGGAACGTGCTCCTTTTGACAGAAGGGTACTCCATGCTGCTCATTGGTATTCAAAAAGCACTGCAAATGCTACTGTGCAGTCATTTGTTATGCAAAAGACCCTGTATAAGTTGGTATAGTGCGATATGTCCATAATGACTTCCTTTTGATAGATGTCACCTATTCTTTTTGTTAGCTTTCAGACCAAACTGAAAATGCAGCCCAGGCCCCACTGTAGAACAAAACCAGAACTTTGTTTTTGCTTTTTGAATCTGTGAATGTTCTGAATTGGGAAGAATAAATACAAGTTAAAATAAAGAAAGAAAAAAGAAAACTTGGGAAATTAGTGAAATGAGTGTTAGTCAGTATGCTTTGATAAATATTTGCACCTGCAGACTTGCATGTGCTGCATTCTTTGGTGGACGGATTCTGTGTTTAGACCTCTGCTCCAAGTAAACCCTCTTGTACTTTCATGCAAGGAAACTGAAGTAGAAAGACTGGAAAAAAAACAGAGCTTGAGAATTTTTTTCCATTGCATGATAAAGATTGTTCTTTTCCTTCTGATTTATATCTGCTGCCTCACATGGAAATGAAATGAAATGGAACTGAGTTTGTGCCTTCCTGTCTGGGTGCTGTAATCCATGGGACTCCACTATCCTAAAGTATGAAGCATTGGCTTGTTAATTGAAAAAATTCTTAAGCATAAAATTGAATTTTCAATTAAAAAAAAATCAGTTTTCATCATAAATGCCTGCTGTTTTCCACGACAAATTCCAAAATTGCCTTTAGCTTTTTCTGGCCAAAGAAATATGTGTTTAGGCTAATATCTGGTCATGCTGCATCATGCAGCTCCTCAGGTGTGTGAGAAAGGGATTATCATTTGAGTACTTTTTCTTCTGTGACAGCCATACTATGCCAGCCTGTCTGTCTTTGGTGTGTCTGGGCTGTGTGACTAGCCTCTACCTCCCAGCACAAACCATACCGAGGAACTCCCAAGAGGCAGCATTTCTGATTTGGAAATTTCTGGGAAAAACAAAATTGTATTTTTTTCTGAAAGAAACTATTCAGCCAATTATAATAATGTCATGTGAGGCATTCTGTCCTTTGAAGAGATGACTGTGCCAATTCTGCAGTTTTTCCAGACCCCATAAATCAGTGTGACAGAATCAGAGGCCAGGAATCAAAAGCCATGGCAACGGGGTGACTAAGCAGCCTAAGTTTTAACCAACTAATGGCCTTTTTCATTTTCAGAAATGCATCCACCTATGAAGTTTCATCCTCTCAGTCCATCAGCTCACCTCAGCGGTCGAAACGAGTGAAGGAAAACACCCCTCCTCGCTGTGCCATGGTGCACAACAGCCCTGCCTGCAGCACCACCATCACATGTGGTTGGGGCGACGTGGCGACCAGCACCACTCGGGAGCGGCAGCGGCAGACGATAATCATTCCTGACACCCCCAGCCCTGCAGTGAGTGTCATCACTATCAGCAGCGACACAGATGAAGAGGAGGAGCAGAAGCATGCGCCCACCAGGTGAGCAGCAGCTCAGCTCTTATGCGTGTGGATAGGAAAGAGGCAGAGGCAGAGAAATGCTGTCAAGTCCCAGGAGTTAACACTGGATCTCAGCACCCAGATTATCTTTGCTTTGAGAGGAAAGGTGATGGGGAGGCTAAGATGGGGACTCTAGGTGCCATTCCCCTCCGTGCTGTACATTCGCCATGCGACCTTGGAAACTGTCACAGTCTCTCTGTGCCACAGTTCCTCATCTATTAGAGGATATAATGGTTTTCTCTACCTCGCAGGACTGTTGAAAGCAGACTTTAGAGATGCGATGGTAATGAGCCCCTTTAAGTCAAATAGCTATTTAAAACAAAGACACAAATAAGGGCTTGGAGGGAAGGTAGTTTAAAATTGCCTTTTCTCTTTCGAAGCGATCCAAGCACCTGTAAAGAGCATTACATGACACCTTCTGTATGTGGCATTTTCCATAAAAAGGTCCTGAAAACACTTAATGGTTGTGTCTTAAACACTTAAGAACAGTAAATACATTGCAAGGGGGTTGTTCAGTTCTGACTGTATTGACAAAACATCCCTCAACTATTGTCATAAGGGGGATTAAATTGATGGCTTTTGACTGACTCTGCAGAGAGGCATAGGTAAGGATGTAAAGACTGTGGTGACTGAGTTTGCTTCTCAGAGAATTAACTCACCCAAGTCAGAGTGAAGAGTGAGGCACAGGACAGCTGCCATTGCTGATCATGTACTGTGGATGAGAGAGGACTTCATTCTCCAAGACTGCCTTTTCAGCGCCTTTCATCATGTAGGTGCACTCTAGGTTTTCCATCTGATGTCAGTCACAAGATGTCACTCTGTTTTATAAGTTGTGGAGAAGCAGCCTTGCAAACAGCTGAATAATTATAGCACCTTTAAGTTGGTAACTGAGCTGGGAATCTTCTAACCTTATCCTTCTAATGTTGTCAGGAGAGAATTAGGCTTCTCTTTTTGTTGTTTGTTTAGAACATGTTCCATGGCAGATTTTCCTTTAATCATTGGAAATATCTATCTGTATCTCTGCATCTCTGCGCTGTGGTGATAAGTGGAACACTGAAAACGTGCACAGAACAGATGAGATGCATTTGGCCTCAAGGAGCTACAAATAATTGTTACAGTATTCCTTTGTTTGGTAGGCAGATGTTATTTGGTATCCCAGCAGAAAGTATATTTCCAGGAAGGGCTGAATAAAGGTCAAAGGGGAAGTCAGGTGAATTAGAAATAAGGACTCCCACCTATCAGGATTCTTATGGGAAAAGAAGGACAAAAGAGATGTTGAAAACTAAGGTTGTGAGGTTGGACAACATGAAGATGGCAGGTATCCCCAGGGTAAGGGGAGCTATTTGCAAGCATGTTTACCCACTGATGGTGCCAGTCCCAGGCTTCAGGAAAATTATGTGCAAGTACTTTTACTTACTGCCTGCATATCATCTTGGCCCAGAGAGGGGTGAGGGGAAGAGCTGTGATCCTGCAACCACTTTAGCTGACAGTTGTCTCCTCAGCCTCAACTTTGCTGCCATTTGACCAGTTTCTTCACTTAGCACCTGTCCGGGGAGAGAGACAGAACAAGGTTCTGGAAGATGTCTGGAAATGAAGTTGGGAGTTTGGGGTATTTAAATGTTTGGGCAAGGTTTGCAGAGGGGTTAGCAAAATAGTCCCAGGAGCCAGACTTATATAAACAAACTGTCTTTCATATGACTAAAGCATATTCAGGACACGTTCCTGCCTGGGATCAGATCCCTGGCTACTTTTTATATCCATATGGCATATCTATACGGAGTGCCAGGACTACAGCATTCCTGGAAGGCCAAAGCTTAAGTGCTAGATTTAATTTCTGAGCAATGTGGAGACATTTTGCATGGACACAGCCTGTTCTAAGGCACATTTTGGAATTCCAGAATGAGTTAAATTGTCTGTGTATATATAACCAGAGTGAGTAGAGAATTAGGGACAGAGACACAAATGGAAAACAGCATCTCCAGAATGAGAATTTTTGGTTAAAGTCTCAGGGAGAGTGAAATCAGCTTGTTCAGAGCCTTCTGACCTGGACAGACTTAAGGCCAGATTCTCAGCTGGTGTAGAAGAGTGTAGCTTTCAGCCAAAGCAGCCGTATCAGCATTTAATACCAATGAACTTGGCCCCTGCCAGGTTTTTCAATTGAAAGTGTGTTACATTTAGGAAAGTACCTCCTGGTTTTCTTACTCATAGATTTTTTTGTCTCCAAGAAAAATAGGAGTGACAGTGAAGTATATGCTTTAGTGTAACCAGTACCCAAATGTTCAGAATCTGCAACTGAGGCTAAAATGAAACTGTGCAAAGAATGCAGTCTCACCCATATTTATGCAAATATTGCCCTATTGGGCAATAGCTGTGGTATGGGGGTGAAAAATAAGGAATAACTTGAAACTCACTATTGGTGACATCCTAACAATGTTAGCTTTTTCTAGGTCAGAATACAGAAATAATATTGTCATTGATAGATCAATCAAAATTTACTGCCTGATCCCATCCTATTGATACCAATGGTATCTTTGCATTAGCTTCATTAAGTTGGATCAGCTCCTGAATTTGCTACAAGACTTCCTTCTGTTACTTTCTGTGGGGCTAGACATTTCTCTTTGACCTGTGAGACTAATATTTTTTATTGCGTTGATTGCTCGGTGAAGAGAGATTAGAGCTACCTGTGTCTGTGAGAAGTAGATCCTTCAACAATATGAGAGTTTATAAATCTCACTTTAAAAAAGACTGGTAACACTGATACAGTAACATACTTTTAGTGCGGTGAAGGAGCCCTACAGTTTGGAATTACTCTGACAGAAAAGCCTTTTTGTAATACCAGAACAGCAGAGAGAGCTTTTCTAGTACAGGAGATGCAACATTTTTATTGGTGGAAGAAAAATCTGAAGAATCCTGTGTGGTATGGGCTGAGTTTTCCTTTACCTAATGAAAAACGCAGATGTTAAGTGGGATGTTTCTGAGCTCACCAACTGATGCAGCCAGCGCTCCAGCACTTTGCTCATTCTTGCTCGCGTGTGTTTTGCCCTGTTGACGGGTGTAGCTTGCTATAACCTTTTTAAAATCGATGGTCATCTAAAAATGGTGAGGTCCCGCTTTCTCAGGAGCTGCCAGGGAGCTCCCACAAGGTGGGCTCTGGGGGACCTGCTGCCGAGCCTTGTCCGAGGGGGCCACCTGCTGGGCCCCAATCCCAGCAGCCGGGGGCAAAAGTGCTGAGGAGGGACCGTGGGTAGCTTCAACAGGGACTGTCTTCGGAGAAATGGTTAGTGTTTTTCAGGGCCCAAATTTTTCATTAAAACTGTCAGCTTGTCAAAACCAAGGCTTTTTGCAAGATACATGGAGATTTTACAGTAACGACTCCGACATGGTGAAATCTAGGGAAGTTTCAAAATTGCAGAGGGGTCTGTTTTGACTTTTTTTTTAAGGGAGGAAAGTATTTTTAAGGGGAAGACTTCTATTTTCTGGTTCTTTTTTTTTCCTTTCATAATGTAAGAAAACAGTAGGAAACATAAATTTTAAAATGGTGAAAATAAAAAGGGAACATTTTGACTGAACGAAACCATTCTTACCTTGTTTCTGATGTCCACAAAGTTTTCCATTTGACTTTTTGTCCTGTAGAAAGTAGGAAAAAATATACATATACAAACCATTAAATGGACAGGAAATGATTTCATGACCCTGTTTATCAGCAGTAGATTATTAGAGTCTCAGTTCAACATCCTTTACAAAGAGATTCTGTAGGCCAAAGAGAGGCACTGCTGTGCTGTAAAGTAATGCCCTGAATGTTATTTATTCTGGAAAGAAGACTTTGGGTCTAACTGTTATCCGTAAAGGACTTAGGAGGGTAAAAACAGAGCACAGGCATGACAATTTTCTTATAAATATATTCCTCAAAGTTTTTCTACCAAAATGCTCTAGTTAGAAAGTCAAGCAGATAGACAGACAGGCCGACAGTGCGTTTGCAGTCGCAATAATCAGAGCAAATATCAACAATTGGCCACTTGGTTAAGTACTCCCCAGCCTGCACCTTCACATGGTACAGTGGTTTAAATATAAATCTTCCCTTGATTAAATATTTCTGAAGCTAAGGAGCGGAGGAAAATAAAGCAGCAACTTAAATATAGGACAGACAGGCACAAGTGCATCTCAGGATGACTAAATTGTGGAAAAGAGGGAGGGAGGGAGGGAGGGAGAGAACACGCATGCTCCTGTGGCACCACGCACACGTCTGGGCCGGTGGTGCCTGCAGCAGGGGGATCCTTCCACATGCTGCCAAGGGCAGCATGGCTGAGCCTGGCCAGGTGGAGGGGTGGAAAGGATGCTAGTGGAGGCAACTGTTGTCTGTATGACTCTCCGTCCCAAGCAACAGGTGCAACAACCAAGAAAAACTTGACTGTTTTCTTGAAATAAAACAATGATGGCCTTGAGGTAGGTGGTTTTGAGGTGGGAAAGGACAGTGCTTCTGCCCCAAAGAGGCAAGAGATCCTCTCACTTCCCTGCTGTCTGCTCTATCTCTGCTGGCATCTTAAATATCACCCCTCCAGCTTGGCTCCTCACGGGATCCTCACAGTAATCGCTGTCTTTCTGGGCAAGAAAGACTGACTGTAGCTGTCACATGGGCGTACTGAGTAACTGCCTCATTGGCCATCTTCACTGGCGCAAAATTCTTACCTTTTTTTTTTTAAGATGATAAAATATACAGTGAAGTCTCTGTGTGAGTCTTACTCTTTTTTAGAGCGTGAGCTGATGCAAGTAGTTATTCACCTTATTCACGTCGTGTTGCAGTGGCGGTGGAAGCTATGTCAGAGGACATTCCTCTTATACGAGGAAATCGCTGGCAGGCGCAAACCAGGTGTTTTGCTAGAGGTCTGCCCATTTGCAGATATGTGTTTGGGGGAGGGGGATAAAAATACCATTTGTAATTCTCCTTTGACATCTAGCCTATTGTGGCAATGTTATGCTGTACATAGTACAGTCACTGTGCATAGCAATGCATTGACTAACCACAGTCAGCTGATAAAAAGGGTAAGATTGCTGTCCTCCATCTCCCAAAGACACACCAGCATACAACTAATACTTAAAATAACAGAGGTAGACAGTAGCTCTGTCAGCAAACCTTCAGCAGCAGGACCTTTACAACCTGCTAAGCGGGACCTTTACAACCTGCTAAGCGGTCATCTGTGTGTGACTCAAACCTCTACAGCATGGGCTGTATAGCCTAATAAAGTGGCCTTGGTGTAGTATTTGATGAATTTTTATTCCCATCACAAACACTGCAATTCTGCAGAATTCACAAAGAAGGGTGAGCTCTGGGTAGAGGTTGACCTGAAGGGAGAGGGATATGTTCTCAACCCTGAGCTACGCACGGCATAAGGTTTCAGTGTGAAGAGATAGATTGCAGTTGTAGTATGAGTTTTTGTTGGCTGACTCTATACTTTCTCAGAATAGGTGGTTTATTCTGAAGCAACAAACTCAAAAGTGTGCATGTTGTGGAGTTTTCAGAGACCTGGAACATAATTCTCGTGATGAGCTGTGATGCTAACATACTGTGGTGTGGGTGCACACCGGTTGAAAGGCCCGTTTGTGGAATAGCTGCCATCTTTCTCCAAACTAGGAGGCTGACATAGTGACCTTGAGCATTGAAAGCTTGTGTTGCTGCAGCTTCAGCCACCTGTAAAATGTTTGTATCTCTGTGGGTGAAGCACACACTAAGAACTGTGTCCACTTGACTTCGTTTGTTTTTTATGGGCCTCTGGTGGAACTTAGGATATTCAGGGAAAAAAGGTCCTGTTCATGAAATGCTGTCATACAGCAAGCTTGAGGGCTGGGCCTTCAGCAAGTAGAAATTATCTCCTCTTAAGTTGCTTTGTCTTACAAGTGCTGTTGTCCCTCTCCTTGTCCTTGGTTATACAGATGGTTTCAAAGTTGTTTCAACAATTAATTCTAAGCATCTTCTTTTCTTTATTTCTTTCATTGTGCTTCTCGATGTCTGTCCTCCACACCTTCCCCTTAATAGTACCTGGATGCCCACCCTAGTTTCTTGCCTTGTGCCTGTGCACAAAGTATCTTCCCTTTCCTCCCGCAGATTTCCCTTGGAAATCTTGCCTTGCTGTGGGGAATGGGAACCCACGTCTTTCTCTCACCTGCACTCTCATGAGGCCAATAAAAGTCTGTCTCTGAGAGCTGCTTGTGGGTGTTCAAGGGCGTGGCTGTGCTCCTTGTCGCCACGTTGGACAGACATGAATTGTTTTGGGTCTGAGTTTGAGAACAAGCTCTCCAGGACAGGGTGGGAATGGGCTACAGCTCATAAATAAAGAATAAGCTTACAAAGCAGTGCTTATTTTTCCAGCTGCTGTTCTGAAAGGGAGGACACAGCTCCAGCTGCTAAGGGTTAAAAAGCCTTCCTGACTTACTGCTTTTCAGTTTCCGCAGATGAATTTGATGCCACTTTGGCAATCTTCCCCCTTCTCTCCCCTGGAGAATTAAGATACACCTACCGTCATAACGCAGGCAGGCACACAAGCTGACCAGGAGTGCATGCCCACTCTCAACACTACTAAATCATGTCTGCTGCTGCTACTGAGCTTGCAGGAGGGAAAGCAGTTACCAGGGTTATGGTAGGCTTAATAGGACGGGGGCAAGACTTTTAATAGTATTTTTCTGTGTAAGCACAAACATCCCCAAAAGCTGTGGCTGAGGTACAGGAATACAGTAAGCTTGCTGAGTAGGCAAGTGCAGCGTCAACAGGTGAAAGCTCTCAGTCCTGATAGTTTGTGAGCGGGGAAGTCCATAACGTCAGCCTGGACGCCACACAGATAACTTGCTTTACTGTAAGGCAGAGAGAGCAGCTGAGGCATCGGAGGGAGCTGGAATGAGGACAGTTGCTGGCTAGCTAGAAAGCATTGAGAAGGGAGAATGCTAGCTCTTCTGGGTTGAATTTTCAAAAGCCCCCATTTCAGCACAATGTGTAACTTTAAGCCTATGAATCAACTGATTTTCAGCATGAGTTGGGCCTTTGATGCTTTTGAAATACCCACCCTTAATCTCTCAGGCAAGCTGTGGTACAGCAGGTGCCTAGCTCTAAGCACGTGAATAGTTCCAATTGACTTCTCTGTGTTCTCTAACATTAACTGCAGTTGTTACCTTTCCTAAAGAAAAAAAAAAATCCATCTGCTTTCAATGAGACTGCTCATGCGCTTGAAATGATGCAGCCTGCTGAATCAAGAGGCTAATCATTTAGGCCCTAATCCTGCAAATATTTACCCACGTGCTTTAGCTCTGTTACTGGGAATAGTCCAGCTGACTTCAGTGGAACAACACTTATTAGTAGTGCTAAACTCTTGTATAAGGGCTAGCAGCACCACAGCTCTGGTCCTTCTCAGTTTCCCATCTACAAAATGAGTTTAATATCCTGCCTGGATCCCTTTTTCCTGAAGGGTTTGGGGTTTGAGTCATTTATTTGTTTAACCTAACAAATTTGTTTGATTTTCTTTTTGTAACCAATGAGCTATATAACATTTTGAATAAGACTCCCCATGATCCCTGCTTTGACAATCCCTCAACCAAATTGGTGAAAAATGTGCGCATTCTAAAACAATAAGAAGTAGCTGAGATCTCGCAGAAAAATAACCGTCCAGCCTTACAGCTCAGCTTTCCTATGTCAAGTATCAGCCAAGAGCAAGTATTTCCAGTTCCACAGCTAAGCCCCTTATGTAAGGGGCTGTAAAAGAAACAGCTAGATCTTATCAGTTGTCAAAAAACTGTTTAGTGACTTTAATTTTCTTTATAAAATGTAATATCTGTCAGAGGTAAAGAATATATATCTCCTCCCAACTTAGCAGTCAAGGGTAGTTGCAAAGGGCAAGTAGTGTGGATATTCATAGATGTGTGATTACAGGCATTTCTGTTGAAGGAGAGAGGAACACTGATGCAATATTAGTCATTTTTATTGGCTTAATATTCTTTTTTTTATCACCATATCCAAACTGCTACATCTTTCTTCAAATAGATTGTCCATCTAAGATACGCTATTGTTCTTTTCATTTCTAATCCAGTGCTCTCTGCCTCCTTGTGGAAAGCCACAATAGAGAGTTTTGCCACCATTTGCCCTTTCCCCAACCGAAAGATCCCTGCTCCTGCAAGGATTGCATTCAGCTTCCAGACTCCTGTGCAATAACTTTGTCCCTAACAGCTTCCGCTCCTTCTCTGTCTTCTCTGTTTCAAGTGGCAATGCTTTAGGACAAGAGGGGCCTCTCAGTGTGTTTTTCACAGTGCCTAGAACAACAAGACCTTGTATCCTCTTTGGGGCACCCAGGATCCTGTGATGTTAGCCCAGGAGAAGTCTGGCTGGTGAGAACTTGTTTGTGAATGCAGCACCCTGATGCATTATTTAGTGGAAAAGATAGCTTTTCAGTCACAAGTCCTGGGAGTGAGCTGATGCGTTGCAGCTTGTGAATGCTGGGGGAGAAGCTTGTGCACAGACACGCTGAAGTGAACCCACCCGTGCTCCTTTTAGCGCTGTGAGAAGTAAATAAGGAAAAAAGTGTCCTTGAAAGCAAACTGCTCTTGGTGCATGCTCCACTTGCTTCCTTTCCCTGGGTAAGAAGCATTGCTGCAAGCAGACAACAAACTGCCCTGCCACAGGCCAAGAGCAGAATAACCAGCTCGTCTCTGGACTGGACATGCCAGCGAGAGAGAACAGAGATGAGACCCCATGGGAAAGGGAGCTCCCTCTTTTTAAAGTGTGCACTTGAGAAGTTAAAAGAGGTATTCCTTTTTCTCCTTGGCATTTTTGCTTCTGTTGGGGCTGTTTCTACCATTAAGCCTAATTACTTAGCTTTTTATGTGCTATCCATTTCTTTTCATCATTTTAAAAACTTCAGTTGCCATAACAACATAATGCAATCAGTGAAACATAGCAGCTATTTTCTGTAGTCAAGGTCTGTGCACTGTTAAGGATGTGAGCCATTTAAGCAAATCTTCACCATCCCCCTTCCTCCCTCCTCTTTTTTGCCCTCTCTTTTTCTCTCTAAACAAGCTCATAACAGGAAGGAGTAACCATCAGGAATAATTAGACACAATAGCGGAGCAAATCCCAATTGTGCTCATGCAGTCTAGTCTAATGAACTTCTAGCACTAATCTTGGAAGTGTTGATGTTCCTTTTTAATCACTTCTTTGATGTCATAGATAGATTAGCTACAGCAGGACCTTGATAATTCACACTAGAGTCGGGAGACCCATTGCTTATTCAGAGGAAGGAAAGAAAACCAAAATATTCTATATGGCAATATATACTTTGCTCATTTTTTCTTCATTCATTCCTCAGGTTCAAACATTTCCTGAAAATATATGCCCATTGTATATTAGTAAATAGAATGGAGTATATTTTGTAAATTCATGGGATTTAATCATGAAAATTCGTAACATCTATTATTAAATCATTGCTGGAAGGCTGGTAGAAACCGCCACATTTTTGTGTGGGTGGTGAGACTTGCAACAAAGCATAGTATAACTGCTGGGCCTCTACTGCACACATATATAAAAAGCAGTCTGAAAATAAATCTGGCAGTCTGGTTCAGTGCTATTCTAAGCAGTGTGAATGTAAGATCTATCCACAATGTCTTACTCAGTCCTTGACCTCCATGAAAGCTTTCCTGGAATAGCAACGAGTGAGTTTTGAAGCCTAGGATTTGGCTTAAACAGCCTTTATCTGGCAAAGGACTTAAGGCTACGCTCTACCTTTAGTCGGTCAGGAACAGAGTCTTCTGGTGGCTTCTGAAATGGTCATTGCCCATTCACTCTTTCCTGTTGTATGGTTGTGTTTCAGCACGTTGTCCAAGCAAAGGAAGAACGTCATCAGCTGTGTCACTGTGCATGATTCCCCCTACTCCGATTCCTCCAGCAACAACAGCCCTTACGCAGTGCAGCATCGCGCAGGGCAGAACAATGGGAACACCTACGACACCAAAGGGGTTCCAGAGACTCACTGCAGTGGGAACCCCCGAACGATCATCGTGCCACCACTGAAAACCCAGGCCAGTGAGGTGTTGGTAGAGTGCGATAGCCTGGCGCCAGGTAAATTGCACCTCTTCCGTCAAGAAAATTAGTAAGAAATAAATGATTTATCTTGGAAGAATCTCATTGTTCGGTTTCATTTTGTTTGTTTGCTTGTTTTGTTTTCTAAAGAAACCGTGCTCCTGTCCTTCTCTCAAGTGACACATCTGTTCTTGGGAGCCATATTGCATTATTAATGTACTCTGGTACACCCAGGAGTCACGGGGACAAGTGTCATTCCCAGTTACTTCTGTAATAATCCAAGAACAGAATGAAGCCTCTAGTTCAGCATTTGACATAAAAGGCTCCCAAATGCAAGTGTGAACCTTTCCTGCCGTGCCTTTCCGTAGGTTTACTTTAATATGGGTAAAAGATTGAAAACACATGTGCGTTTTCATCCAAACCTTTTTTTCGTTTCTGGGGAGAACATTTCCCCTGGATCTTCATTATTGGACAGATGAGGTTTGCTCATCCGGAGCCTTTGCAATTATAGGTAGTATTATATGTTGAAAAGGGGCTTATATGGTAAAAGTTTGGCCTGACACAATTAGCTTTGAGCTACTTGGCAGTACTTTCGTTTGACGCAGTCTTGGTGAACACGAAGGCTCGGGGGTGAGCTCCTCACTAGTGCCTCCTCCCTCCCTCCCTACTCACGGTGAGGTCAGCTGAGCCAGGGCCTTTTTGTGCTGTGCACACTATGCTTCCTGCCTCTCTTTGGGATTTGTACCTGCATCTTACAGTTCTCCTGGCAGAACAGTTTCTGATGCTTCTGAAGGATCTGTAAAGCCTTCTCCAGGCCCAGTTTGGGGTCCAGATATCGGGTTTGTGTGGCTGCCTCTAGGATAACAGGCTGGCCCATGTTTATGAGACACTGTTGTGGTATTCTGTTAATTAAGAGAGACCATTTTCTTATCCTACTTCTGTTGAATGTCTCCTCCCAAAAGGCACGCTGGAGGAGATTCTGTGAGGAAAAGGTAGGGTGATCAATTAAAGAATGTGATGTAAGCTACAAATGTGTTTCCTTTCCTGGCACAGTCACCACCAGTCACCACTCATCCTCCTACAAGTCCAAGTCCTCCAGCACCGTGACCTCCACCAGCGGTCACTCTTCAGGGAGCTCGTCTGGAGCCGTTGCCTATAGGCAGCAGCGACCAGGAGCACATTTCCAGCAGCAGCAGCCTCTTAATCTAAGCCAGGTAAGTAAACCTAGATAGAGAGATTTTGACAGTACATCATCAAGACATAACCCACTGCTACACCAGTGTGGGCTGTCCTGTTCCAGCCTAATAATAGTTGGGCCCTGTGTTGAGTTTGATCAGCTTGTTTTGACTTTACTGCAAATCTTGATCCTCTAGCTCAAGCAGGAGAGGCAGTGCTGATCCCACCCCTGAGTGGGCTGGCAGTACACTTAAAGTGTATTTTGAAGTCAGACGATCCAACAGCATGAGTGGGAATAATGCAAAAGATGCTGTGGCTCAGATACAAGGGAGTGAAACAGAACCGTGTAGGAAGGTCTGAATTCTCCCTAGTTATAGATGACTGTGGGGAGAGTATCTTTAAAGTGAAGGGAGTGCATCAGTCTGGCTGCAAGATTGGGAGAGGTCCCCAGTCAGATGTGACAAGGAAAAGCTGAGCCTCTATACATATACATGACCTGTTGTCAGGTAATGAGTTTGATCTATTCCATGATAAATCTGTGCTGAGATCTAGGCAAATCCCACTACTTGACAGCATGCAGTTCTCAAGATGTTTCACAGTCTGTGATTGAAACACCCAGGGGCTCCCTAGGAGCTTCAGTAAATAACATCCTTTTCACGTACTGCACCTGGGGCCCATCTCTCTCTGAGGTGAGGTAATGGGAGTAAGGAAGTTACAGCAAAGCTATCAACATTTCAGCAGAAGAAAGTCTGGAAAGCTCAGAGAACAATGTGGGTTTGAATTCAGAGCTGAATGTAAGCAGAACTGGTTAAAAAAATAAAAAATTTTGGTGGGGGGGGCAGGGAGGGGATGCCCCTTGTTCCTCAAAATGCAGTTGAAATGGAAAAAATTTAAACTCATTTGAAATAAAAATGAGTGAAAATGGAGGAAGCAGGTGAGATGCTGTTTCTAACAGTGAGGGAGGAGTTTGGCTCCTGCATTTTAGACCACAGTGACAGCACAGGGAGTACTTAGGAGGAGGATGAAAAGGTTTGGAAAAATAGAAGGAAATAATATGGAACATTATCCTTCTTGTCTTCTAATTCCTGTTTTATTGATTATTTAATACTCTGACTACACCATAGTTATAAATGACCAGGAAAACTCTTTGACACTATTGTGCAATGCAAAAAAAAGAACCCAACAGCGTAGAAAATCTCTGAAAAAGAACATCATTCCTCTCCTGCTGCAAGAAGTTGCCTGTGCTCAAGTAGTTAGAGCTGATTACATGAGGGTACCAAGCACCTTCAGGATCTGATCAGACTGAGGTTTTTGTCTTTAAAAAATAACAAAGTCATTTTACTAACCAAGGAAATGATAAAAGCAAAGACCAAAACTGAACAAAAATACATTGCTGGTTCCAGGAACAATTAGTTAACTTCATTCCCTTGAACTCTGAGTGCAGCATATTTCCTCAGCAGTGAGTTCTCTAACAAAAGCTGTGTGTTCTCTTGAGTACCTGGATTTGCAGAAGACGTTCTCGGGACCCGGGCATCTGCGGTTGGGTCTTCATGGTAGTAGCTATGTCAGCAGATCATGGCTCAAAGTGGGGGACTCTGCTGTCCTCCTGGGGGCCATTTTGGTGAATGTGTGAAACTACAGGGCCATCCTAAGCCTGGCAGGGACCCTCTGCCATCCCCTCTTTCCAAGGGAAGATTGTGGTGATGCTGAGAATGTCAGGAGGAGTGCAGGGAAGTTTTCTGAGGCCACCTTGGTTTCGGAGGGAGGCTCCCAGGCACCACCAAAGATGTAAAGAGCCGTCTCTTGTCTTGTAACTGCCTTTGACTGTTGCTGTCTTTATCCAGGCCCAGCAGCACATCACGACTGATCGCACAGGGAGTCACCGGAGACAGCAAGCCTACATCACTCCAACGATAGCTCAGGCCCCGTACTCTTTCCCGCACAATAGTCCCAGCCATGGTACAGTTCATCCTCACTTGGCCGCAGCTGCCGCTGCTCACCTGCCCACCCAACCCCACCTCTACACATACACCGCCCCCGCTGCACTGGGCTCCACAGGCACCGTTGCTCACCTGGTGGCCTCCCAAGGGTCTGCGCGGCATGCTGTGCAGCACACCACCTACCCCGCCAGCATCGTCCACCAGGTCCCTGTCAGTATGGGCCCGCGCGTTTTGCCCTCACCCACCATCCACCCGAGTCAATACCAGGCTCAGTTTGCCCATCAGACCTATATCAGTGCTTCTCCAGCCTCCACAGTCTACACTGGATACCCACTGAGCCCCACCAAGGTCAACCAGTACCCTTACATCTAAACACTGGAATAAGGAGCAAGAGACACACCCGTCATGAGGGAGTGAGGCGGCTGCTTTTGTACTGAAGAACATGACAAACTAACAATGCAATGGGAGGCTCACGTGAAACTTGAACGAAGGAGACTTTAAGGAAGAAACGAGAAAGAGGAAAGAAGGGGGAGAACCAATTCTACACTTTTTATTTAAAAAAAAAAAGAAAATGGAAAAAAAGAACAGAAAAAAAAATAAAACCACAAAAACCAACCATTCTGCACCAAACTAGAGAGAGAGAGAAGCAGAAGGACCCTCCAGTGGGGTCCTGTGTTTTGAAGAACTTCACCAATAGACTTTTAAAGATTATTTTCATCCAATAGTGAGCTACATTTAGAAATTTCTTGTCCAGAACACCTAAAATGAAATCCATTAGGTTTTTAATCCAATAGGTATATGGATTAGGGATTTATCCAGAATTTCAAAGGGTTTATGCCCCATCTTTGCAGTGGTCTCTGTATCTCAAAACATACATGAGATTTTGGGTCTTTTATGGAAACAGAAAGTGGGTAAGGGAGGCTGGTGGAGGAGAGGAAGATGTTGTCCCAGTGCTCTAAATTCTGGTCTAATGCTAATACACCTAACCATACGTGGGCAAAACAGAACATACAGCACTGGTCAAGATCAGAAGCAATGGGGTTGTTTTCCCTTTCTTTGAATACACTGGATAAATCCCTGAGAAATGCTATTCCTAAACAAGATCTCTAATAATGTATGTTGGATTTCAGTTTCATTTTATTTTATTTGGAAATTTTCCTTTTAATCCCTAGCCATTTTAGTATAGGAGGAGACATTTTAGCTGGCCCCCTGATAGAATGTAGCACTATACAGGTCATCCACCCTTTTTACTATTTTATGTTGAACTTCAATGATACCAATAGACTATTCCTCAATGTGATTGCACAAAGAAAAGTGATATAACATAGGCATGTAACAAATGTGATTGTCCAGGTATGTATGTTTGTATGTATGTGTGTGTGCAGATGCTGCCTTCTCTCTGTGGTGTGTTCCTCAGCACAGCCATTACAACTGTCACAGTCTTAGTTTTACATCATTCCCTCGTAGTGCCTTACCGAACTACAGATGCGGTTTAAGGGTTTACTTCCACTGGTACTCCTAGAAACTGACTGAGGCTAGTCGGAATTTAATCTCAGCTCTTTTTCTTTTGGGGTTGTTATTGCTGATTTTCTTCTTGTGGCATTTTGGGTTTTTTTTTCCCCCCATGTTGTCAATCTTAGCTCACTTGGCAAGGTGTTGGGGAGGCTGGTAGGGGTTGGAAGTGCATATGTCTGGGTGTTTTGTCTAGCACTGTATGGGCTGGAAGTGACCAGGCTGGTTGTGAGACCCAGCATGACTTCCAAAGGGTCTAAGGATTTGCTTGTGGCTTGGTCTGTTTCTTTCCTATTGAAATACTAGGTTTCCTCCTGGGAAATTGAATTCTCATTCTGCTGTTTGCTAATGTTCTTCATGGAGTAGAAGGATAGATTCCTCCCATCTTTGCTTTAGAAATATCCAGCCTGTCAAGTTGTCCTGGTTGTATGTCTGAAATGGGAACAAAACTTTAGCCCGTGAAAGGGGGAAACACTAGTCATTGCCAACGTCTCTCACTACATCCATCAATGGGAGGGGGTAGAGAAGGAGGTAAATTGGGCGTCCAACAGTAAACATGAGAAAATCCAGTTGAGAGAGTCAAACTCAGGTTTCTTAAGTGAAAAGCGAATATTTTAAGACATTGGGCCATACCCACTGTAACATAGTTGTGACAATATCAGTTTTCCCTCCTCCCTTCTCAACTACTTTGTGAAAGATTTTCTGCTGTGGTAGAGTCCCCTTGAAGCAGGGAGCGTGTTGTTACTGTGGCTCCTCCACGCCAAAGGAACACTAAGCGCTCTTGCTTTTGACAGGTTTCTAACAGGAGCCTTTTTCTACAATTGGATTTGGTTAGGAGGGAAGTTCTGCTGATAACAGCAGTTGCACTATTGCATTGATATTCAGAAGTGTCTCTAGAGTACTCCTGTATATGAATAGGCTTGGAAGGAAGCAGAGAAAAGAGTTTGATGGAAAGTTTCTGTGAAAGCTGAAGTCTACATGGCTGTTCAGTTCCACTCTAGATTTCCCTGTAACTAGAGCATGAAGTATTTAAGTATTTTACAAGATGCCAGAAAATAGCAGGTTCATTGGCAGAGTGATGAGGGATGCATTCCCTGGGTGGCAATAAGGAAGAGGGTTCTCTCAGGTGGGAAGAGTTGGCAAAAAGACAAGCACAAGTGTATTGCCTTGCACTGAGTGCTTGGCTGGCCTGGAAGAAGAAGGGATTCTGCTATGTATAGATGGTTCAGCAAGATTATTGTCTTCTGGTAAACCACCCAATAGCCTCTGTGGTTGCCAGCTCTGATTCCTGGACTGTCCTTGCACAGTTTTCTTTTCCTACCTGTCCTTCATTCCAGCTCAATATACTGTAGATGAGGATGTGATCTCCCAGCAGTCTATGCACCTTACTCTCTTCCTTTGGAAAGACAACACTTCCCCTTTAATCTAAGGCAGGAAAATAATTTCCCATTTTCTTGATGAAGTTCTGTTGCATTCCTCTCCTGTCCCATCAGTTCAGGAATGAGAGCATCATGCTGCTTGTGTCATGAAAAGGAAAGATAATGTTATTTTATTGTATGGTTGTTATGATTATGATTATTTTATTATTATTATATTTTACTCTGGGTTTTAATTGCACACGCATTCCTTAATCTTTGTGTTATTTTTTCTCTTAGTATTGTTGTTACTGTTGTTAATTTTATTACTCTTTGTCAATGGCATCAGAAGGGTTGCTGTGTTTGTGAAAACTGCAGGAGGAAGGGGAAATAAGATTGTCCTGAAAATGAAAACTCTGCCAGTAACCTAGGAGGAGTGGGGCTGCTATGTGAGAGTGGTTGCAGCCATTGAGAGGGTCAGAAGTTATCCTCCATGTCACATCTGCATTTCAGGACAAGTCCAGAAATGTTTATTCAGAGGCCAAAACCAAACAGCAGATAACATAATTATCTCTCAGGAGGGCTGGATTAAAGGCAGGTAAGGACCCTGGCGCCTTAGGATCCAGCTCACCATCATTTTGTTTGATAGGTCATTTACATGAGATCAAGACCTACTTGTGCTCCAGGCCATGCTCATTTGACCCTTTTGATTAACCCAAGGCCATGCTAAGTATTAGGGGTTCAGTTTCCTAAAGGTAAAAGCAAAGACAGGACTGTTCTCCAAAGACAGGACTATCTGAGGAGCCCCAATGGAGGAGTGAATGGGACTCTCAGTCTGGTCACTGGATAAACAACACTGACACGCAGAGAAGGCATTAGCTAGTTAAAACACAGCCACAAAAAGAGCAGGGTTCCTCTCCTGTTCTTCCACTCTCGCTAAAGATTAATGATGTGTCCATAGGGCCAGGATTCTTTTCTTGCATTTTTTTGTCCTTGATATAGATTCTTCCTTCTTTTATTATTATTTGTTGTGGAATTTTATTAAGCTATTCTAGTTTCTAGCATTTAGGTATTTATGTTTTCATTTGTATCACCTGCTCTGTTAGAATGGGGGGAGCAATGACTGAATTTAAACTCCATTACAAATGACAGGACTTCAGCAGAGACTTAATGTTAATAATGCACTTCAGTACTTTGGTAAAGAAGAATAGATTTAAACCCTTCAAGTTAATTACTTGTTTATATGCTTCTCTGGCTTAGGACCATCAAAGCATGGAAGGTTGTAATCTCAATCACAGTAATATTTGAGTTGAATTTATTGTGTTTTCCCTGTGTACCCCTCTGACCTGCTCTTCCACTTAGGGCTTGAATCTGATTTTTGGGGGGAGTTTGGCAGTAGAGCTGGTAGAACAGCACACACTGGCAATGTGAAAGGATGCATTGCATGTCAGAGGAGGCAGCTGTTTGTGTTGTCCATGCTGGAGTCACTAATTTGCCAGCCATAGCTCTGGCATGGTCAGATGACTGTGGCAATGGGACGCTGCAGTTGCGAGAGATGGACAACATAGTCACTGAACTGCTTTGATGTTGCAATGCTAAGTGAGAGTAGTGCTTTCTGTTGGGCATGGGGGAAGTGAACAATGCCTCCTCCCTCACTCCTGCATGAAGACATAGTATGGAAAAGTGTGATCCCGTTAGCCACATGGGAAAGTGGACCATATTATCAGAAGAAGTAAAAGCATAGCATGCTTTTGGTGCCACGTATATAATAACAGCCAGCTTGTTGTTTGCAAAGTCCTTTGGAGAAGAAATGGGATAGGTGTGTTTGGGTTGGGTTGGTGTTCTTTGTGTGTGTGGAGTAAACTGCATGGAAACTTGAGAGAGGAAGTGAATGTTTAGATACTGGAATTTTTATGGGTGGCTTATGGCTGGCACAGTGAAAAAGTGGTTCCTTTCCTCATCATTTTGTCTTGCATTCTTCTCACATGGGAAGCAGAAAGACGCATGGACATCACCACTCCTTAGAGGTGGATGTTCAAACTACTGCTGTGAAACCAGAATGTGGAAGGGAGTGGAAAAAATAAGTAACATGAGCAGAATGGAAGAACTGAATGGAAGCATTTCTCACTGGAGACTGGGTCAAATCCAGCAGTTGGAGAGAGCAAATGCAATTCCATCCCCCTCAGCAGAGCTGTCCCTGCTTGTGCCCAACGAATTGTCTTGTCTTTCTCTCTCTCTCTTTCTCTAGTAGATTTGTCATAATACAAAACATTCCAGGAAAGGGACACTTCTATCTCTGATGTTTTTTTCTTCTTCATACTTTCAAGGGATTATGTCTCACAATTCGACTTGAAAGAAATTCTATTAGCAAACTTGAAGGGAAGATAAACCCATGTTTTTATTTAACCAAAGAAATTTTTTTTTTAAAGAGAGAGAGAAAGAGACCCCCAGCCATTTCAGGTATAGAACTAAGTCACAAGTCATGACTGTCAGGCAATAGTGCTAAGCTATGGAATTCCATCTTTCTTTTGTCTTCTTTTTCTCTCTCAAGTTTCTATCATTGTTTTGAGTAGCTAGCTTGATGAGCAGAGAAATTCACACTAAATACTGCTGCTATCCTAAACTTTAGGGGATGTCAAAAACTTTATTCTTCTCTCATTATTGTTCACATTAATTAAAATGTGTCAGTGGCAACAATGCAGTGTTGAAATTGTGAGCTGCATAGTGGGGATAAGCTTCTGGATGCTCTGCATGCTTCTGTAGTGTATCCTTCTCTGGATTTAGGGTGCTGGTTTTGTTCGGTGGTCAGACCGAGAACAGTGCTGCAATGGACAGCTTATGTGTTTTTCCATGCCTTGGAAATCAGCCCAACAGAGAGATCAGCAGTGCTACCTTTGGGCCAAATTCTGGATACCTGTGTGCAAGGTCTGAATAAATAATTTTTGTTCAGGGCAGGCAACACACAAGGGAAAAAGTTGTGAAGGGAATTATTTCTTCCTTCCTACTGACATCACTGTGCCTGCTGGGATCCCATTTTCCATGGGATCTTCAGAGCAGTGGATCTGCAGTTCTGGACATTCGCCCATGTCATCACCTTGTCCCCAGGTCTCCCAGGCACTTCTGTGAAGAGCTCCTGTGTCCAACATATATGGAGTCCCCCAGCTTACTTCTTGTGGCCTGCTTCTGTGCATAAATCTGTGCAAATCATTTTACTCCTTCCGTACTCACAGAGGAGCAGATGGGTCTCTGTTCCTGGGTTCTTGCACTGCCATATTCCAGCAAAGCTGCCTTTGAAGACAATGAGCATTTCACCGAAGGGTGGACCTGGCCCCAGTCAAGGGCCTGGACTCTGAGCAAAGTACAATATTTTACAGCAGTGGCCAAAGCCGTTGTGGTAGTACTGTGGTAAACTGTAGCATTTGGGCTCCTTGCTGGAGTACTGGTTTTGAAGCTCCATGCTGGTCCCTGTCCCAGTGATACCTCCTTCCCACAGTCCAGGAATGTCACTACTTCAGAGTGACACCACCACATACATCAGTGCGCTCATCTCCCACCCCGGGAACACAGCAGGACCCAGCACAGGGACAGGCCAATTGAAGTAAGTCTGGGTAGCCTTCAGATCAGAACCAAGGACTCTGTACTGAAGATACTTTTGCCCATGACAAAATTAATTTTGGGAGTGACCCCCACAGTGGAATTAGTCCCCTGTACAAAGCTGCTCATGCAAGTAAAGGTTTGCAGAATCGGACTCTAGGTAAGCCAGGCTGAGCTCTGCATGTGTCAAATGGAAAGACACATTTTACAGCATTTACACGAATCAAGAATGAAATTTGAATGGTAAATTAGCTTGATTCTTCAGAAGTCTTATGAAGCATACTATGAGGCTTTGCTCTCTGCATTTATAGTTTGAAACTCCTGTTTCTCATTTACGGGTTAGCTTTGTCCTTCCACTTTTAGCCGTGCTGCTATAACAGACTATTCATGTGTGTTTGAAGATAGTTTTTGTTTTTAATCTTTTGCTTATCATAGTTAATCTAAGAAAGGCAATACTAAAGGTATATTTTTTTCCAAAAATGATATTTTTTACTGCACTGATAAATATTGTGACATCTCTGTTCTTAACTCTTTAGCTGTGAGGGGAACTGTGTGCAGATTCACACAAACCTTGTAAATATTTGTGTGTATGTCTGACAGCCAGGGATTTTTTTTTCTTTCTTTAAAACAAGGTTTCCTCTTTGAAACAAAAAGCAATGGGCAAAATGCTCAGAGCAAAAGAAAAGCTTATCCCACTTTCAGAACATAGCCAAGGAGTTTTTGCAGTGCTGGCATAGAGTTAATATTTAATGCAGATGTATTTTGATTTTTTTTTTCAGGAAATTGTTTGGAAAGGAATAAGAAAGTTAGAAAAGCTTTCGTCTGGAATTCTGATCAGAAATGTTACTCATCTATTATATGGCACCTCTGATTTTTTTTTTTTTTTTTAATATTGGCTTGTTCTAGGCTTGCTTGCCTGAGTTCTAGGTTAGTCTGTAGGTGTTCTGGGCTCACCTGCTGCTCTAGAACCGCTGACTCCTTTGGAAGCAAACCCTCCTGATCAGGATTCTGGATTCTGATTGCTATAAAAGGTATTCCCGAATATTGTGGAATACCTTCAGTTTTTTAAAGAAGGATTTAGATACACTTATATTACGCAAACTGTGACCTAATGGCAATAATTACCTCAAATGTGGGCATTCATCCTGGTTTTAGCCTTTTTGAAAACATGTAGCCAGCTTGAACTTTGATTCAAAGACTATAAACTCTGTATGGGCGGAATAATGATAAATGCCCACCCTGGTCATTGTTGCTTGAGTGAATTCTGAAGACAGTGAATCTTTAAAAAGAAAAAATTAAACCAAGGAATAGATTACTCTTTTATGTATTTTAATCAATTGTGATGTTAAAATGCACATGTAAGTATATATGTTTATAACTACTGTAAAATGCTTTGGCCTTCTAGAAGATATTTAATGAGTCACATTTTAAACCAATATGAACTGAATAATAGACTGTGGCAACTTAAACAGTTTTCTGGCTACATTTTATAGTTATTACAGTGTTTTATAGTTTACATTTAAACTGGTACTTTTTAAGGGAAATCTTGTGTTTGTAAGTGACACCTTCAAAAACTCAATACAGCTGCCTCTTTTTAATTTTGCCCTTTAAAATGGAAAAGTACAAGTGTGTCTTTAATATGTATATTGTGTTTTGAGATATAACATAGTGTTGGAAAGTCAATCCAGATCAAGTAATCCACTGTATTCCAAAGTCTGGTTTAAAAAAACACTCCACCCACTTTGAAGTTTTAGCACGTGTAGTCCAACAGATGAGCTATTTGTTTGCTTGTTTTAATAACGTACTCTATCAAAGCTCCTTGGGTTGAAGCAGGGAGCACAGTACTTCTAGACCCACTATTCTGTGTAGGATCCTCATCTGGATGAAGATATCCATATAAGGAGAATGAAGGATATTCAAAGGAAGGAATGTATTGTACTGTTGATAACTCATTAGCTGACTGATTGATTCCTGAGTTAGTGAATGCCTGTTTTATTTTGTTTTTTTTTTGTGTGTGACAACCCCTCAGAGGCAATGCTGTAATTTGGCTTTCATCTGTTCACCCCTTTATTACAAATGACGCTTACCACCCCAAAAGTGTTTTGAACCAGTAAATGAAATACAAAGTTCATTGATCATCTCCTTGTCAACTTTGTTTTCTTAGCCAATGTCAGTTCCCATCAATGCTGTTTCCTTGCTGTTATAAGTTACCGTGTATTTTGCATTTTGATATATCACATTACCCCCCTCCCCAGTCTCGCTTAGCCATGAGTACCTGTCTAGTTTTGTCTTCGTTTTCTTTCATTTGGGTAACCAATGAACAAGGTATAAAAGTCTGCTGGGCAAAGTGGTACTTTTAGTTCATGAAAATACAGGAATTGGCATTCAAAAGAAAAAAAAATCTATCTATCTGAAGAGCTGAGCTTCAGTTGTGGAGCTTGGGTACTCGTGGGAAGGCTCCTTGTGTTTTTCCGTCATGCCTGACACAGCTGTATCAGCGAGCTTAGGAACAGAGGTAGTAAAAGTGAGTGGTCAGTGCTGCTTTGCAGTTGGGCTCCTGTGCTGCTCCCAGTACAATCAGTGGCCGGGAGGTCAGGCCAGAGCAATCAGCCCAGCCTCCTCTGTTACCTCCATTCATGGCTGCCCTGTGTGCCCTGTAATCCACATTACCAAAGCAATAACTTAACGTATGACAGCAGAGGACTGTGAGCAGCAGTTGGGCAAACTGGAAAACGTCCACCCTCTCATAGCGCACAGTCACCCAATCACCATATTTTGCTGCCTGCAGCGGCTGCCTGCTCTTTTATTATTACGGGGGGAGTCAGACCCGCAAAATGCCAGCACACTCAAATGAAGGAGCGAGAGAGTCTTTCTGAACACTTTGGCTTGGACCTTGCTAAGCAAGAAGGGGTTTCCAACACTGGCAACGCACATCCCGTAGAATCTGAATGGTTACATATAGCACCTCTGCCCTCAGAAAGGAAATCAAACGCTTCTGCAATGCTTCCACGTTACGTGGTTACATACAACACTTCTGGCTTTTCTTTTTCCCCCCTTTATTTCTTATGTGTTTGGGTTTTGTTTGTTTTGTTTTGTTCTGTATTCTTCTTGAAATGAAACTTCCATGGATATTCCAGGGCACAACCATTTCAGGTGTAAAAAGGATCTCCTCATCCCATGTTTCACCAACAAAGAAAACAAGGCATTTTGGGTACCAGATTCTCCTTGGGCAGAAGCAGAATGTAGCCTATATCTTTTATACCAAATCAAATTTCTGAAAGGAGAGGAAGTGTAATTAATAGCTTTATTAAAGGAGTGTGTGAGAGAGAGAGAGAGAGTAAGAGAGGGAGAGAGAAAGAAGAAAGAGGGGCATCTAGGAAGTTGAAGAGTCTAGACTTTGGGTAGTTAAAATGAACCAACAGGTGAAACATTTTTTATGAATAGCAAAATCCTTTTCAAAACAAGAGGGGGGAAATGGAGGGAATGTTTTGACTGCCCACAAACCCAGTGTACGCTGGATGGAAAGTGGAAGTTAACATACACTGCACCAAAATTTTTAAGGGGAAGAAGGGGGGAAAAAAGCTGTGAATTACTATCACAATAGCAAGGGAAAAGATGCCCCTGCCCCAGCTCTATATCTTGAATGGTTCTTTCTCTACAGTATCATCTCAGCCCAGTAACCCCACGAAAGCCCTGAGCCGTTGTGTTCCTTCACTGTACGGTTTCTGTAATAAGAGTGTTAATCCATGTTAATCTTTGTGAAAATTATTGTGTGCAACAGTATTTTCTTGTGTACTGCTTTTTTCCTATGTGACCTGTCCCTTTCTTTTTTTTTCTTTTTTGTTTCTTTCTTTTTCCTTTTATCTTTTTTTTTCTTTTCGTAAATATGTCTTTCTTGTTTTTAAAAAAAACAAAAACAAACTGATGTGTTGTAGACCTATATGTAACCTATTCCTTAGTCTCATATTATAGGTATGTTATAAGAATGGATATTTTACTTGGCTTTAGAATGTTTTACAAGAAAACTAATTCTTAACCAATCAAGTTCTTGCTACTAAAAAAAATGCTTGTGTTTTTCATCATGACGTTGTGTGCTTCTAATTAATAATCATTTTCGTTGTAGAAAAATGGAGTGAATTTATATTAGTCTTGGAAACTAATAATAGCATTGTAAATTTATGAGATGATTTTAACAGAAAATACATTATAGAAGAATATAGTTATTTTAATTGTAATATTACTAACTGTAGGGTGAGAAAGGAGGTCCCGTTGTGGTGAACTATGTTATAGCTTGTTATTCACGGTTTCTTTTTGATCATTTTTTCGGTCTCTGAGGTGAAACGAGTTATTAATCAGAATTTGTAAACTCACATATGCATATTGTATATGTGTAGAAATGTAATCACACTTTGTCTTGGAATTACATTAAACTGTTTTAAGTCACTGCAAAGCTTGTGTGTCTGTGTGTCTTCTAACTAGTTAGAGTCTGGTCTGAATATTTGGTTGGTTTTCAATTATTATTGTTTAATCTCCTGAGTCTATTTGAAAAACACCAGTTACAGTGTAATTACTAATAAATAAGTTGCTTCCCTTTGAGGTGACATTTTTAGATTTCTGAGACTAGTAATTTTGTTTCCAGTACAGAAGAGCATCTGTGTTCAGATCTGAGCTTCACAAAAATACAGAAGGGTACTCAGAGCTGCGATTTTAGTTCAGATCCATTTAGAGTTCCCTGGTACTTCCTGTTATGCTGATCAAAGTGTGGGGATCAGTCACAAATATCAATCTGTTTCTTCTTTTCATTATGCCAGAACCCTTGCTTCATTTGTTCCCTTTCATTTCTTTGGCAAGTCCCAGCTGACCTTTGGAAAGTTTATCTAGACATTACAATGCTTAAACAACCACCCGTTGCTGATAGCAATAGGTTTTGCTTGGGCACAGCTTTAGGCTGTGCTTGATTTTCACTGCTAGATGCATTCAGGAGCAAGCTGGAGAGAGGTCTGTAAAGGATGCTGGTATCACCTTGGAGAAGACAAATGGCTCCTCAATACCTGCTTTTAATGGAAGTGGAATAAGACCTACTTGTTTTCGTTGCTGACTTTTCTGAATGTAGTGACTCATTTGCAAGCTACTGGGTTTCCTGGACTACAGAATTCATCTTGTTAATGCAGTCTCTCTATTCCAGTGGATGGTTGGAGGATTTTTAATGGTTTGTACTGTAGTAGCTACAATATGGGGCTACACTTTGCATTATACATCTGATGAATGGGTTATGCAAACATGTGATAATTGCTTGATGGAACTGCACAACACCGCCACACAATGGACTTGCATTAGTAAGTAAATCTCGAGGTAAAACAGGAAGCATATTTTAACAGTGACTGTCTGTAGTAAATCAAAGACTCTCATTTTCATGGCTGGCAGCCCTGGGCTTGGTTGCCAGCGTTCTGTTTCAGGAATTTCTAGAACATCTAATGAGTGTTGCAGAAGTTGTTGCTGTGAATTTCTAGGTAGACATTGAAACTTCTGGTAACAAGAGGTCATGACACCATTCTCCTAGCTGTCTTACACTGGCTTAGACCCCAATTCAGCAAAAGCAATTAGGGCTTTAATGCCTGTGCCTATTCAGCCCACCAATTAAATTTGTGTTTAATTTGAAATCATGCATTCTATTAAACTCCATACTTTTTCAACATAAGCTAACAGGTAATTGCATGCTCAAGTGCTTTACTGGAAATGGAGAGCTTACTGGTTCATGATGCAAGGAAGAGAATTCAATGAATTATCTAACCTCAGAAACAGTGTAACACAATGCAAACATGGGGAAACTCTGCACTAGTTAACCTCGCTCTTCTGGATTTACAGCTATCATTTTTTTTAAGAAAATGTAACTATAAAACTGTAAAAAATATTTGTCCTTCTGTTGCCTGAGACAAAGGCAGATTAAAAATAAATTTAAGTTGAAGAATGAGATTTCTTACCATTTTTTCCCAGGAGAGGGAAAGAGTTTCTCAATTTAAATGGGATTGTTTCTAATGGAACCTTTGATGACTCCCAAGAGGAAATGGTGGGATTTTTCAGCCAGCAGATAAAAGGGTGAAAAATGTTCTTAAGAGAATCAGATACCATCAATGACCCAAATCTGGCCCCTAGACATCCCAACATCAAGGACTAGTCTTCAAGTGCAGTAATTTCCCAGGTTTCTCCTTGGATCAGTTATTTGTTTGCATACCCAGCTGTAAATACTCCTGAGCTCATTTAAAACTAACTTGGTAGGAATGATACTGAAATCCAGGGAAGCTTTGACTCTGAGTAGCAGAAGGCTAGGATTTTGCACACTTCTATTAATATTGCTAGTCACCATTCATCCTGCATTGCTGTGAGCTCATTCAAAAATAGTAAGCACAGCGTGCACAAGGCCTAAAACACATGGCAGGGCTGGAACGCCTCAGCTCACTGTGGAGCTGAAATCAGATATGTGACTGTGGTACCACAGAACTAGCAAATGTGGGGTTGACCCAGAGAGGTGACTCCTGGAGCCACAGACTAGCTGGAGCTTTGGTAACTGCTGCACCTGCAGAGTGCTGAGGCTGAGCAGCTGCTACGAGGGACTGCCTCCAACTTTGAGTTAGTCAAGCACTTTCTAGAGGCAAAAAGGAATCTCTGTTGCTTCTCTGAAAATGGTCGTCTGAGCAAAATCTGTTTATTCAAGGTGGGAATGGCTCTCACCCAAAATTTGGGTGGGGAGGGGGGCAGGTGTATGAGCAGGGCATACACATATCAGTATATCTAATCTTGGCATATGGTGCTTTCCAATGCAGAGGCTATGTTTTAATACTTGATTGTCTAAGGCTTGGCATCTACTTTCATATTTAAACATATGAAGAAAACTTATTTGATTTCCAAAACTGCTCGGCACTTCTGGTTCCTATTCACTTCCAGTGAAATTGGAGAAGGGGACAGGGAGAGGAGGGGGAACAGTCCTGCTCCTTGAAACTCAGATTGTTGCCCTTTAATCACCTACCTACCTGTGTCAGAACTTCACAGTAAACCCCTGCTGAAACTGTGGGCCTGAAGCTCATAACTTCTTGGTTCTTCACTTTCTTATTTTTGCAAGCCATTCTGTGTTACTATTCCAGTCAGCCCAGGGCAAACATGCCTGCATCAGCGTTTCCTGTAATGCAGTTCTCCTTTATGTTTTCTACTGTGAGATTGTTGTGTAAATCATGAGCAATAAAGACTGTTATTTAAGGGCCCCTACATTGCACTGTATATCAAAGTCTGTGGTTTTCAGGGATTTTGCTCAAAGGGAAGCAGCCATGGGCAGAGCTTGATGCACACATCCTGATGCACACTAAAACCAATTTGTCAAGGCAATGCGCTGGGACAGAAACAGGCTTCTTCAAGGCACCACTGCCATCTTTCCTGTGCCAGCCAAGCAGTGTTCAGGGGCCCACCACAAACCAGGGTGCAGCACTCCATCCCCAGAGGGACTTGTCACTTGACTACACATACTATATTCACCCTGTAACAAGGTCCAAGGAAAAGGCTCACTAAATAGCTTAAATATGCTTAACTTCAGGCTGCATTTGTGCACAGGCCTTACTGAACACATTGGGACACATGTTCTGGAGGTGCAAGAGGCCACGAGTCCAGCAGGCATCCAGAACACTTTTCATTTTTATTCAGACAAGCATACTGCCTTGGTTGTATGAACTTGTTAAACACTAAAAAGTTACTTTATTCCCTTTTCTTATTTCCAAGCTTGAAAAAAAAGAAAAACTTGTAATAATATTACACCAAAAAAAAAAAAATTGGAAAAAAACCTCAACCTATGGTTGGAAAGAAAGACTTACTGTACTTCAAAACACTGTGACTGGACCCTGGGACAGAAATTCATGTCCTTTCCAGACAGGCACAGTCTGAAAATCACAAGGAATAATTCATACACAAACAAACAAAGAGCAAGGCTAATCCTACTTCTTCTCAACCAGAATAATATGGTAATGCCTCCACTGCTGCTTTAGACTACTCCGCTCCCCTACAGATTAGGGTTTTGGTCACAGCTCTGCCATGGAGCTCCTTTGCTGCCCTGGAAAAGTTCACTTCAGACCTCTGAGCCTGTTTATCCACAACCAAATACCTTTGTTCTGCCTTTCTATTTCAGACAGCAAGAAATAGCTCTCTCCTGGGTAACCATAGGAATAATAATAATAAAAAAAAGGACTGGAAAGAATTCCAACAGTCATTGATAAAATTTTAACAATACTTAAACTGTATATGCCAGATATTTGTCTAACCTGTTCTTAAAAACTGTCTGTAATGGAAAGTCCCCAGACCGCAGAGCTCTGCTTTGCTTTATGACAGTGAGTCTGTGCTCCTTTGCTATTCAAGTCTCCTTCTTTATCCCTGCCTTTCTTTGCCTCAGTATACCTCCCCTCCTTTTTTTTAATGACCCTTGTCCTGGACCATCCCATTTCCTCAACTCTCCCCTTGCTGCCTTTATTTTCTCTCAATATTGTTTTGACCCCAGCATGTGTGTGCATATTTTAGCAGGCTGCATAAAAGCGGGGCGTGTGAGGAGGGATAGTACAGCTTGGGTAAGGCAACAGTGTGTAGTGGAGGGTGACAGGAAAAGCAAATCCCATTATGGTTTTTTTTTAAAGGCTTTAAATAATATCACAATGGCTGTGTTTGTATTATGGTAAGGCCTGGAGACTCTGAAAGAAATGGCTCACCGTTCAGCTTTGTGATAAGCACCTCTCGTACCATGTTTGTTTGAACCCTTCATGTGCCCAAGCCCCACTAATGATAAAACATTGGCGAGGAGAAACAAAGCAGCTGAGACTCCTTTCCCCACATCCATGCAATGCCTCCCTCCAACCCCTAGAACTGTGTCTCTTGCTCCAATCTGTGTCATCCTGTCCACCCCCTCCCTTTCAGCAGCTTGCTAAAATATGGAAATGAGGTGCACAACTTGGACAGATAAAACAAAGAAGGCAAAAAAGACTGTTTGAAGAGAGGGCTGTATATGACGTGAGAGGTCCTGGTATTACTGAAAAAGATGTATAAAGAGGGGTGGAAATGTTCTGACCCAAGACACAAAAGGAAATGAAAGAGAACTAAGTGAAAACCACGTACTGGTTTAAGAAAGTAGAAGAAAAGAGTGATGTAGATGTGAAAGAGAGGAAAAAAGAGGATTTTTCAGAGGCAGTGAGTTCCCACTGCTCTTACTGAAGAACAGAGGACTGGTGGGTGCTCAACCCCTTGAAAAAAATCAGTTCCTCTCTGAATCAGATTTTTCCATCCAGCCTCCGGAGTCCCTTGTAGCAATAGATATTGTAGAGAAAGCAGGGAATGGGCAACAATTTTTTTATTTACCACTTCCAAGATTTGTTTGACCCATGATCCTGTTGCTACATCACCTTTGGGCATGAGCACCTAACAATTATTACTTGTAGTTATTGAAGCTAGCAGCTTTGAGGCATTTCAAGGAAGGCTTAAGCATTCCTTTAAAAGTGAACAGTATGTCAGGTTGCATCAGGTAGGATAAAAATCATAAAGGCAAAGGAGCAGCTTGATTCAGAGCACAAGACGATCACCAGCTGGGCACAAAAAAAAAAGGAAGAAAAAAGAAAAGTGGTGTCATTAAAACTTTAGTCTGGTGTAATTAGTGTGTGTATATCTGTCTAATGCCTTCACGACAGCCCAGGCGCTTCCAGCACGGCTGGGGAGTAACTGGCTTTGCATAGCCAACATTTGGGCTTGAAGTCAGGCCTACATCTAATTTTTTTTCCCCTCCAGTTACATTAAAAAAGAAAAAAAATCTCCCTGTTGGATACAGTGTCAACACATTCCCCTGAGTTTTTCAGGATAATGCCCAATGTCTCAAAGCCCGCTATTGTGTGGGCCTGGGGGAACATCAGGCCTCGTCAGGGCACAAACAACACACTGCTGTGGATATACCGGAATTACATTACAGACATATTAATACAGCCGAGTGAGCCGCAGCTTCCCACTTTCCCTGCCGGTGCCTTTCCGGCCGGCCTCGGGGACGCGGGGCGCACACCCACCCCCGCAGCATTCCGAGCCAGGCTCCCCCCCCCCTCCCCCCCGCGCGTAAACGAGACCGCCGTGCCCCGGTATTTTAGTATATGTAGTTTCATGTAAATATATGCATTTACATATAAGTAAAGGGGGCGGGGGGGGTGAACGGCTGTGGGCGGAGGACGGCGACGAGGCCCCGGCAGCCCCGCGCCGCGGCCGGCAGAGGGCGCGCGGCGCCCGCAGCTCGGGGGGCGGTGGCAGCGGCGGCAGGCGGCAGCGGCGGCAGGCGGCAGCGGCAAGAGGCAGCCTCCCCCCGGGGCAGTGAAGGGTTTTTGCTGCGTTCCGCTGCGGTGTATTTTACCGATGACACGTGTCCCAGCAGCGCCGCGAGCCCTCGGCGAGGCGCTTTGGCTGTATGTGGCACAACAGCAGGGTCGCGCTCCTCCGAGGGCAGCGTTTTGCCTCCCTGGGCAGGCAAGCATCGCTAATATTGCCGATACATGCGCTGCTATACGTGCTGGTACAGCCTCGTGATATCTGCTACATCACACAGATCAGGCAGGCCCGGTGACAGGAAGACACGATGCTACTCTCATTGCAGAGCCTTTAAAAACGCCGCCCCTACGTGCCCTGGGTGGTTTGGCTCAGTGTCCTCTGCCAGAGAGAGCAAGAGGAGAGAGCAAGCGCAGTGGTTTCGTATCATGTTGTGGCTGGAAGCAAAATATGCTGATGCTATAAGGGGTATATACTTAGCATTAGGCAGGTGAAGAGCATAAAACAGAAGCTTAACCACAGATACCTGCCCCGTGTTCTCAGGACTGGAGTGAGACCCACCTAAAGAGATACGTAGGCTGCCTTCTGCTGTGCCCTAAGATGAGGGACAGTGCCGTCTTGGAGAGACACTGAGCACTTAGAAGAAAAGTAGTAAGGTGTGAATCGCCCAAGAGTTTTCTCAAAATGGCACAAAGCAGCAGAGACTCTAACTGGAAGAAAAATCCATCTTTGATCATCTTTTTTCATAGAGCAAGGAAGAAAATGAGATTCAAGATGGAGGCAAAAAAAAGCAATATTGAAAGCTTGGAATCAGAGCTTGTTAATTTAGCATGCTGAAAAAGAAAGTCCTCAAATGCAGGTATAGAACCAGTATATGTTTTCAGGAAAGAAAAATTAAGGAATTTTAAAATCCCTTATTATTTATATTGTAGTTTGACTGTATTTAAGTGGCACTGAAAAGTTAGTCACAGCCAGTGTTTTGTACTAAACATTATGCAAACATATGAAAAAAATAGGCTATGCACTAGATTACATTTAAGTTCTGAGTACAGTGGAATTATTCAAATGCATTGGTGTGAAAGCAGGCTGAGAAACCTTGCAACACATTGTTGAATTATTTGCCCTGAAACAGCATCAGCAGAAGAATTAAGAGAACATAAAGATATAGACAATTATAAAGAAATGTTCAAAGAACTCATTTAAAACAAAATAGTTGGGACCAGAAGTAAGGGAAGTGCAAGCAGAATATTCACTCAGCACTCAAGTAAGGATATCACTGGTGCTTTTCTCTGTAAGGAGCCAAAGATCCTGAAATACCTACCTTTGATCACAGGGCTTACCTTTGATCACAGGGAACAGCACTGTGCAGAGAATTTTATAATACCTCAGTTGGATATCAAATGTGTAACAGGTCTGACACATCCAGTGTCTGACACAACCATTGATTGTAAGATTCCCATCAAACTGATGGTACTACTTGTACACAAAATCTAGAGGTGAAAGGTCATGGGATCCCTTCACCTGTCTCAGTTGTCCTTTAAACAAAATCAGGAATCATCTGGCTCCTTAAATCCATTGCTTTCCAGAGGCTCCTGGCTGCAGTAAGGAAGATGAAGAATATCACCTCTCAGGAAGGTGAGGAACAGTTTTTTGGGTTTTTTTTCCCCCTAAGATATTTCAACTCAGTTGCAAAAAGAGCATCCTGATATTCAGCTCTGAGAAGAAACCAGAGTGGAGGAGGGTCTCCATTTTGTCTTTCCTCCTTACTACTTTCACAGGTTTCAAAGGAGTCAGGGCTTTCACCATGAAATAATCCAAGGTTCTGAGTTATGTGCAGACACTGAAAGAGCCAATGATCTGCTGTGCAGAAAAGGAGTAACTGATAAGTAATCTCTGAGAAATAAGCAGTGTGCTGCTTACAACATAAACAATGCTTGGTTCCTTTCATAGTGTTTTATTACTCCTTATGTTTAATGAAAACTTTGAGAGAATTTTCCTGTCACCAGCTTTGTCGTTTGAGCTTACTTCACTAGAAGCAGAGGTTACAGAGAAAGGATTGTTTTTTTAAGAGATTTTAATGGGGCATGTGCCTCTTTGCCCTCTAACTACAGGCAGGCAGGGTCACAGAGCAATGCACACCTTCACTTTAAAGGTCAGCTTTCTGGGACTACCTTCTCTCTCACTTTTCTTTTTTCATTTTTCATTTTCCCCTCATCCTCACTTTCCTCATTACATCTAAGCAGAGTTAACAATGGGCGTAATTGGTCTGTGCTGAGCTCTCTGTTACGCGAGCCATCCAATTTGCTTGCCCAGGGCACTATATTTACTCTCTGGACTGTGAAGCAGTTGTTCTTGCCTTTATTTTATTATGGCCCCGTCTCCATTTATTAATGGGTCTCCCCAGCAAAGGGCACTTGAAGTACATTGCTGACTGCAGTAACGATCATCTGAAACCAATTCTGCTGCATCTACCTCCTGTAGAGTGCAACATGTGTTTTCCCTTTTCTCTCTGTGGCCTGGCATATGCTCTTTGTATAGGCTCATACAATAGGTTACCCTGGCAGGACAACCTTAAGATCTTGAATTTGTTTCTTTTCTGGTGAGTAAACAGTGATTTCTTCCATGACTTATGGGAGAATCTGTTTTAAGTCTCTGGGAATTGTACAAAAAGAGAATCTGGCTTAATGCGAAGGAGCCACAGCAGTCACTCTGAAACTGCACACAATGTGAAAGGCGCCTGTCATGCTTTAAGAAACCCTGTAACTCCTCTGAAGAAATGAATGCACTGCTACTGCTCTCCTGCAGAGGAGACCCTCTGATCACACTGAACCTCCAAAAAGTGAAGAGAATGAGTGTGACACATCTTTTATACCTCCAGGGAAATGCAATCATACACTCTGATCTGATGCTAATTGATGCTAATGAAAAGACTACAGCAGAGTTTGGAGCAGACCTGCAGGTAAGGACAAACGATACTATTTGAACCTGGCTGCTGCTAACAACAGAGGAAGATATTGTGGTATCACCAATCATGGAAATACTGTTAAACCTTTTGGACAAAGGTTAAGAGAACTGTAAGTGGGAGTAAGAGAACTGTCTACCTCTGTGTCTCCTCACTCATCCTTCACTTCTTGGACAAGCTGGTCTTTTCTGGGGCCAGGATCTGTCTCTCTGGGACAGACTAACACACAGTGGAGGTACCAAAGTGGTACTCTGGCCTCTGCCCTCCCAGAAACCAGCTTCATACGTGTGATAGCTCTGCAGTGCTCTGCAAGGGAGAGAAAGAAGCACATCTAGGGAGAGGAAGGGGACATAGCTTGCCTCAAACCCTTCCCCTAAATCTCTCCAGGAAGCAAAAGAGGATGTGCTACTCCGTGGAGGAAATCAGGGCAGAGACATTCAGAGAAGAGCAGGGTCAGAAGGCAACAAAGGCAGTACAGAGCAGAGCAAAAGACTAGTATTAATTTTGCAGGCTAATTAGAGGCTGGCTAGCCTTATCTCAGTTCCAGGGAAAATAAAGGAAATGCTTGTATGGGATTCAATTGAGAAAATTAAAGAATATGATTACTGCCACTGACATAGTTTTGTGGTAACTATAAACAGTCAAACCAACCTGATTTTGTGCTTTGATGGGACTACATTTTTGATTGACAAAGGTAACTGCATAGTGATAATGTACTAAAACTGTTAAACACATGAGTAAGTACTGCATTTTGACTTTAAAAATTAACACTAAGTAGTATCAATAAAGCTTTTGTGAACTGCAGTGAGAATAGGCCAACTGACAGATCTCAAAAAGTCAGTGAGGCTCATGGAGATTAGAACTACTTCTGAAGCTCTTTAAGAATTTAATCCATGATCTTAAATGGATATAAAATCACTAATGATAACAACAGGGGTTGGTAATGATTTGCAGGACGAAAGACAATGGTGAAGACAGTCATGCAGAGTGATGTGTCACACTCTCATAGTAAAGGGCTAGTTCCTCTCGGAAAGACACTGAAAAGTGGTGAGTAAGAGTAGACTGGGAAGTTTTGGCTTAGTGGATGGCATTGACAAGTCTGAAGCATCTAGTATCTTTAGAGGAGATCGCTTTTGATTCCAAGGAGATAAAGGGCCTTTCTCAGATCAAGGGGCAGGCAGTGGAGGCTGTGCAGGACACAAGCCCTCCAAGACCAGAGCACTCCCTGACTCCCTCTTGGGCGTCCTAGGCAGCAGAAAGCCTTTCCCTCCACAGGAAAGCCACTGAGCAGCATTTCCAGCTGGTGTCATGGAGAAGACTCAGCCGCCTGCACCCACCGCCAGCTGTGCTAATGTGAACAGGAGCTGTGGAGTTTAAAGCCCATGTGAAGAGCAGAGCAGATAACCTTTTGATTCTGTCTCCTGGTGCCATTTGCTGGATTAATATACTTGGATCTGCTGTAAGAAAAGTGTGAGCCGTTTCTGCACGGAGTGGGATCACTCTCCTTCTGCAAAGTGATACCCCCTTCCTTGCGTGAGCCTGGTGCACACAGGCAGCAGCAGGGAGGTGGTTGCCTGGGAACCACTCAATGGCACCCTCACGAGGGACAAACAGTAGGGTCAAGTGACAGTTTCGCTCTCGGGTTTACCTGATTTTTTTTGTTGTTGTTATGGCTGTTGGTTGTTGCTGCTTTTCTTATCTGGGAATGATAAGTTCTCACATTTGTGTAGAGCTGTAGATGGGAGGAAGCATAGGCTTGTGAGGCTGTAGGCCCACTACGTCATCTTGTTTACGTCACTGCCAACCAGGGATTTTTTTTTCTCCTCTCTGCAGTTTTCCCCAGGATTGTGGAGTCTGTCACAAATGAAAGAACACTCGAAATGTGAATACATCCCATTAGAATGATTTTTTTCCCTAGTACACAGGCTACATGCATACAGTGGCATGAATGTATGGTGTGGCCTACAGGTGAGGTGCCTTTTACTAAACCTTGTGAGCAGTCCTCTGGTGACAATTTCTCTTTCTGCCCTCCTGCCCTCAGAAACCAGCAGCCCCTGCTCTATGCTGTGCTGACCCAACAAGCTTTTGACCAGCAGCTAGTCAAGTAGACTCAAGAACAGCTTTTTTGAAACAGAAGATGTTTTTTCAGGCAAAGTAAGAAAGTCAGCAGGTAAAACTTGGGGTGAAGCAGAAAAGAGCATTTGTACACATCTAACTAGAAAACACAGCTGTTTTGGATAACTTCCATTTAACATAAACACACTACTTGAGGCCAAGTGTGAATACCAGCTCTGGCAAAATTCTCTCAAAGGCTGCCTTTTCAGACTCATCCCAACACTTCTGTCCATCCATTGCTCTTCTTTGTTCAGCTGAGGTTTTGAGCAGTTCAGTGCCTTCTGGATTCTCACTGGACTTAGGAGAAATTAACATTTGTGTTAAGGTATGTGAGTAGATATTCCCTCACGTACTTCTTTAACAACTCTGTGATATTTCAGATGGTGCTAGTATCTTCTCTGTTGTCACTGTTTGCTTCCCATTTTTTTCCCTCTAACATCCTTCTGTACAGCCAGGCAGGAAAATAGCCAACAAGAAAACTGAGCTATTGATGAGCTTCATGAAAATAACCTGCTTCTCCCATCATTCTTCAAATGTAGATTTATCCTACTACTATTTACAACCACCCTAAGGTGCCAGCAGGTGATTTCTGTGGAAAATTACCAGGGATCCCAGGACCCATGCATCCTGCAGGACTACATTTAGATGCAGCATCTTAAAGAAATAGACCAAAATGGCCAAAAGATCCAGATTTTGCTGTGCTTGAAGTGAGCTACAGCCTTGTCCTGCAGTGTGGGGCTAGGGAGCTCCCAGCAGGGGCACAGTAGCTCTGATGCTGTTCAGGTCTACTGGACACTCTCAGGGTATTTCCATGGTGGTGTGTATGTGATGTATATGAGCTTTTGTGCATACATGCATGATCCAACCATCCTTAAAACCATCCTGTTATGTCACACACATATGCACACAACAAAAAACCCCCAGCAAGCTCCAGAACTGGGTGTCCAGAAGAGGACAATCTGAAGGATCACTCTCTGATTGTAAATAGGGATTGTCTTATTAATGTGGTGTACCTTGTTTCTCGGTCTATAGTGGCTTACCCTGAGGAATGTTTTGATTTCCATATATTCCTGACATTTCTTTGCTCACCTGCTATTCCTTAGGTTTGCAAGGTAAGTCTGCTTTCCTTTGTGTGAGCTATTGTGTTAGGTTACTTCTGAAATGGGACATTGACCCTAAATGATGAGCTTTCAAAACATGCCAAATGGCAGTCATCCTCTCCTAAAGCTTTGTGTGAGTATTTGATGCTTCTTTCCCTTCTTGTAGCTAGACTGTTTCTCTTCCGTCCTATGCACACTAATTACCCTGTTACAATTCCACTGACTTTGAGGGGATTAACTTAGGAATTATATTGATTAGACAACCTTCAGTCCTTCACTCAGTTGTCCTGATCAGAGCTGTATTTAAGGGCATAAAGTCAGCATAATTGTCAGACGCTGTGAACTATGGAGGTAGGACTCATTAGGCCTAAGAGAATCATGCAAGTCTCCCCTTTCTTGCCTGAAGGTGCCTCCTGAGACTCCAAAAGTTTCTCTCTGGCTCTGCAACTAATTTACTTTGTAGGTCTTGGGATTTTTTTGCCTTCTATCTTCCCCCTACACATTTTCCCATCTCTCTGCATTTTCCTTTCTCATTATTGCTTTTGCTCTGTAGCTGCATGTTACTATGAAGTGTGCTATTCCAAAGCATTTGTGTATGAGGCTGTAATGGAACTAAGGCTGAGGTGAAAGGAAAGATATCAAAATATATCAAGAGGCACACTGTTGTGCAATTTAAAAACTAATATGCCTGGCTTTAGGCAAACGATATGTAGCATTTGATAATTAACTACAGCCAAGAGGGCCATTTTCAAAGGATCATCCACCTGCAGCACACAATCCATGTATAAGAGGTATGCTCAGCTTCAGGCTGAACTCCCAGCAAAAAAATTCTCTTCACCCTTTCCCATTCTTTCTTCAGAGTAGAGGTGAAGATGCTCAAAACTGGGATCTTTGAAAACATTTTCTATTTTAACAGGATGACAAAATGGAAAGGAAGGATGGGGATGGTGAGAGATGGAAAAGATTGATAATTGTTTCCTTGGCAACTGAAACTCTGGAGCCTCATGCAGAAATTACTGAGGAGAAATTGTAGAGGAAGCCAGACTAGATTATTGTTAGGGTCCCTTCTGCCTTCAGACTCTGGATCTCAGGCTAAGTTTACATGTCACAGTATGGTGCTGCATAAAGAGACTGAGTTAGTGCTAAATGGAAACCAAAAGCTGCATAGCTGTAAGAAACCCTTGGGAAGAAGAGAAGCACTACTTTCTCCCTTTTATAAAATGGGGAACAGTTTATGAAAAGATTGAATGACTCGCCAAGGATTAATAAAATGTATTTTGCAACACAGAGGACAGAAACAAGTCCCAGGCTATCACTCTCATTACTGCAGTAAGAACATATTCCCCCTCAAATGAGGCGCTCTGAAGATGTTCAAGGAGTTAGTAGTATGGCTAAGGAAACAGCGGGAGAAGCAGTCACTGTTTCAGCAATGCAGTTTGGCTGCCACATAGTTCTGTGCACCACAGTGTTGTCAGCACAAAAGGGTCCCAATCCTGCATACTGCTCTACTGAAGCAGCAAGGGACCTTCATTAGTGGATTTAAATGCAGGAACTGGGGCATGTATATGAATATTAATGAAAGATTGACTAAATTCATGCTATTAAAAGATTTCTAGTCCCAAAGAGTAGGTGGAGCCTTTTAAAAAGTGCATAATTAAATATAATGTGTGATACATAACTTTAAGAGCGCTAAGAATGTGGATTTTGATCCCTTTTAATTTTCTGTTTATATAATGCTTTGCAAGTGTGAGATGGAAATATGCCTTCATTTGAACATTTTTCTTTTTTCCCTTCTATGTCTCATGTACCAGTCTTTGTTAATGCTGAATTTCATCACCATGAATTCTGGTGTGCCACTGGGCAGCTAGTATTGATTTCCACTCCAAAAATAGAACATCAAATGTTTGTATATTTATAACTGTGTATGTGCATGCAAAGATATAAAAGACATATGAAGGTGAAATCAGAATTGTAATTAATGACCTTGTCAGATTCAATTTAAACTGTTTTGACATTAGTACATATAAGTGCTGGAGAGCAGACTGCACTGCACCGTATTTGTGAAAGGCATCCCCAAGAAAGATAATTTGCATTACTATACATTCACTAGAAACTGGAGATTCGAGGTAACAAAATTTCTAGATAGCAATGTGAGAAAAACTACTGCACCATCAGGGCAGCCAGTTCACTTATTTCTGTCTGACCACGACGCTAAAGAGTTGCCAAGGCCTGCATCACCATCGGTTACCTCTCAGATTAGATTAATGATAGATAACCAGCTTACAAGTGATTCCCTGTACAAGGGAGTAAAGAAGATACATGTGTCCGTCTGATCCTCTTCAAGGAGCTAGTGACTATGTCAGTGATGTAAGGTTCAAAAATCAGGATAAGAAAATGAAAGGATCCTTAGAGAGCCAATATGTACTTTTTACTCTTTGGTATCTATGACAGAGATTACTGGATTTCTGGCTTTCTGAATGTCACAAAACAAGTTATTTTGAACATGCAGTGAAAAATGATATTTATGCTCCCTGAGAGCCTTCTTCTGGGCTAGCACTAAGTTTATGAGTAAAATATCATGTAAGTAAAGTATCAGTATGATCATGTTCTCAGGTGCTGTGAGAAGGGACTACTATAGCACATACCAGCCAAAATAAGATGGAAGAATCCTGCCTGGCTGTCTGAAGTGTTCCATCAAGGTAATTAGTAATGGGGTATATATGTGTATGTATCTGGGTGTGTGACTATATGATTAGTAAAAGGTAAAATATAAAGCTAAAATGAGTGAGTTTGTTCTTTATTGCTCTCCTGTTTAAAAACTTATTTGTTTTTCCCTCTTTTTTTCTGCTTATTTTTACCTTGTCAATATCCAAAATACCATGTCTTCAGTTCCTTTTCTTTGATGAAGAATATTTGGAGACCTGAATAATGATTTCAGATAAATGTGTAGTTTTATAAGGAACAGTAATTTCACTACCTAGACAGACAGCTCCTTTAGGGCAAAAAAAGATGAAAGATATTTAAGGAAGAGGAAATGAAAAAGAAATTAAATTTTGTTACTTTGATTCATGGGTACCCAAAATGAGACATCAAGGTTGGGACTCATTTCATCTAACTCTATCCATCTAAAAGAGAGGGCCTAGTTATCGAAGCCTTCCTCTATAGGCAAAGGATAGAGATAGGCCAGAGGCTGATCTGTCTGACCTATCTTACCATGAAATACATATTATTTCTCTCCATTCACAACAAAGTAACGTAGTTTAGAGACTGAATTTCAAAGAAATCTATACATGTAACCTCAGCTAAAAAAAAAGATCTATCACCCATGTGCTGGTTGAAGCAAGGAATGCAAGTTTTCCTATTTTGAAGTGGAAAGAGGAATGGTTTCATCCTATCAAAAATGAGAGATCCATAAGCAGTCAAAGGATGCAGTACATCATTAAGCCAAAATGAGGAAATGTCGGATAGGTATTTCAGAGGAATAGAAACAGCGAGGGATGTACTATATCAGGAGTCAAGCCTTCCAGAGCTTCAAGGAAGTATACTTCATGGTGTGGAATTTATCCAGCTTTTTCAAAAAGTACAAAATGTGCTTCCTTTCAGAAAGATAGATCATTTGGCTAGGCTAATACATTAACTTGATTTGGGGAAATTAACACATTGTCACCAACTCTTATAAGTCTCAAAATCATTGGTATTTTTTAGTCCCAGATCCTGGAGTCATGCGATTTAAGAAGAACTCAGATTTTACTTAAAAATAACAAACAAAATTTTTCTAGATTGTTAAGTAAAGCTTGAAAATGTGAACTTTAAGGGCACCAAAGATGGAGGAGCAACTGCAAAAATAGACATTTCTGATCTGTTAGCCAGCCTGATGACTTCTGAATACTCAGATTTGACCACCAAGCTGGCATTAACATAGCAGTAACATCATGCATTGCCTGCGTTCCAAAACTGTTGGCTCTGTTGTATGTGGAAGCAAAAAAGGAGGCAATTCTCTATAGGACATTCGTCTTTTCTTCCACTTCCCCTGTGTACTCGTAAAACCACAATTTGCCCCATATGTGCAGCTCAAGACACATTTAGAGATACAATTATGGTGCAAATATATCTGGGTCTTTACTACGATAATGCAAAAAACTACTCTAGCTAAAGTATATGTATTGGAGGCCTGTGATATTAAATTAGATTTACTTAAAGTGCCTTTGATTGCAGACAATAAAAAAAGCCTGTATTTTAGAAGATCACTGCAGATAACTTTTAAAGAAGGGGTCCATTTTTACAATAGCAGCATTTCATCTGACGTGCAGACATTGGATCATAATTGAAAGTGAGACAGCCAAGGGAACTAGTGGGATTAGGCTATGGGAATTCAACTGAACAATGTTTTGCATTCAGATAATTGCATGAAATTGGACTATTAGTGTAATTTTTGCAAATTGTAATAACATAAAACAATGTAAAAAATTCCCAGTGTATATATTCAACTAATGTGCTAAAATGGAGACACAACTGGTTTCAGACAGCACAGAGCACTTTCATTAACTATTCAGAGCTGTGTCCAAATACTGGTTTGAATCTCACAGGTTACTCAAATGGACTTTCAAAGGGAAACTTTTTTATAAAATAGTAAGTAAATAAATATAATTTAATAGTTAACTTGTGGTTTTCACTGGCAGGGACATTATTAACATGTCCTTTATCTGACCTTAATTTAATGTTGCATAAAATATCACTGAAAAGAACAGGAGAAAGAAAGACTTTTGGCTCAAATTGCAACTGCTCGCTCCAGTAGTTGTCCTGACTGAATGCAGCAGTAGTTGCAACTGGTACCTTTTTAGCTTCTTCCATGGGACAGAATTATTCTGTTCTGTGGCTTTCCCCTAGCTAAGCAGAATGGTTATCAGGAGAGACTTCCCAAGACCTCCCTTGTCTTAATTTCTTCTCCTTTTTTTTTTTTTACCCTGGATTCACCCTTGTGACTCACCCTCAATATTTGTAAAGTGCATCTATAGAGGACAGTATTAGAGGTGGCTTCTGTCCACACTGCCTCAGCCCATTGAAGTCATCAAGGCAGATGAATGCTTAGGTCCGCCACTGACTTGGGCTAATTATTCTAATGCTCTGAGCTCAGTCTGGCTAATGCCTACTGCTGTGGCACCTGAAAAGGAATACTGCAATTTGTCATGCTTTCATCTTTATTGAACACTTGGATGCTTAGGAGCATGTGTCAGCCACGTGATTAGCTAGACTGTTGAGGACATTGTCTACAGGGTTCAGTCAATCCCTGATTTGCCTGTCTTTCCCATTTCTGAAGGAAGAGAAATATTTGAATTATATTTACATTGAACTTGGAATATCATAGTATCAAATAACCATTTCATGTATCTGAGGTCAGTAGTTCAATCCATTTACTAGCATTTTTCAACTTAACGTCTGTATTAGAGTACAGAAGAAGACACCATGTGAGCATCGTGTACTGAATGTAAACATAAAAGACAGTTGAGCTGTAAGTAAAAGGTGCCTTAGTAACACTGTAGTTTTCAACTCATTCCTCTCTCACTGAATTTAGCAATGGAGTATGCCTTTCATGTCATCTTGTTCCCCGGACTCTGTTTTGTGCCCAGTCTACGCTAGTCTTAAAATTCCAAGAGATGAGATTTTTTTTTTTGTTGCTTTGTTTGAAAGGGCCATTACCATGCTGGTATATCTCACTGACAGGAGTTTTATCCCAAGATTCTGAGTCACATTTTCCTTTTTTTGGATTAATTTATTTCTGTTTCAAACATTGCCCTTAACAAGCTCCTCTTTTTCTTGTCAGTTAAGGTTTTTCAAGTGTTTTATGTCCCTTTATTATGTCTGCCTGTCACAAGTCTGTACAATGGTCTTTTAAAGTTTACACAAGGGACAGCTGCAGTGTGACACCCCATGGTACAAATACCCCCGAGGCAGAGCTAAATGAGCTGGCTCCAAAACTGGAATTTGTGCTTTGGCTATTTAGTGCAGAGAGGCAAGGACTGTCTTTTCTGGCTTTCTTTGTTCTGAATCTGTTCAGTTCAATACAAAGGGATCCTGGTTTGTGAGCAGGGTTTGTAAGCACTGCTTTCAGAAAAGAAAAAAAGTAATGAAGGTAGCTAAAAGTTCCACTTAGCTCCAGCTGTAGTGTTCAGTGCTAAACAAGGGTGTTGTGGCAGGGGGGATTGCTGTTTGAAGAAAATAATGTGAAACATGGTTTAGGAATTGAGTGATTGGAACTTGAAATATAGTAATACAAAATAAGTTTCTTGCTTTATAGAGGTCTCTACTGGGACATTTCTCTGAGAGATGGGGAAGCAATGTAGGGAGGAAAGGTCTTTATGGCAACATACAGGCAGAAAGACTGTAGGAGGAAGAATGTAAATGAAGAAAAGTGTAGACAACAGAAATTCAGGTATTTTGTGACAGATATTGAATGGGAGAGAGAGTGGGGTTGTAACTTCTAGGAGGACCAGAAGAAAGGGAAAAGGGCTGTTAAAGTATTTCTCTCAGGAAGGTCAAGCTGCTATCATCTGTCAGCAGAAGTGAACATTATGGGCCAGATTTTAAAAATGTTCATTCCAGCTGCTCATGTTAAAATCTGGCAAAACATCTACTGACTGACAGTTTGATTTAATTACTACAAAAACACTGATCCTTGAATCTACAAAACCTATTGATCCAACTTGTCCATTATGCAAATTAAGATAGCATTTGATTAATCTTTGGTATAACTTCTATCTGGGCCTAACAGGAGGAAGCCTTATCTTTTTATATGAAGTCCAGATGGTTTTCAGAATGAGAGGTGTATCCTGAATTATGAAGTAAAGATTGGAAACTGATGTGGGGAAGGATTTTGCAAGGTCTGGATATTTTTGAAAGTATTTATTGACACTGCATAAAGTGGCAGGAGGGGTTGGTGATTCTGTTTTGTGGAATGAGTTTGAATGAATGTATGAGTAAGTGACTAGGAGACCTTTTTAGCGAGCACTCTGTTTAGAAGAGTATTACTAAAGATATTTTATAGTAAATTTACTGTACTTGAAACTTCTGTTAAATTCCAAGCTTACTACAGACAAAATTTTGCTTGCTTACCTTTGCCTATTGTTCCATAATGCAGAAGATTGACCTAATTGCTGTTATGATCAATGCTGTAGTAGATTTAATGCATTATTTTTAATATGGCTAAATTAGCTAAACATAAATGGAATTATTTTCAATTGCTCGGTTTATGAGGATGACAGACAGTTTGATAGTGTGAAATACGGAGGGCTGCAGTGCAATAATTTCTGAATATGGTATGTCTAGGTGTTATACAATGAGCCAAATGAGCTAATTAATTGGTTGCAGATATGAGGGAAAGAAGATCATAGCTTCAGCTTCGTACCTCTTCACTGGAGGAACAATACTAATCCTATTTACTGTGATGCCTTATGTCAGAAGAACTGAAGAGACAGGAACTTGAGGCAAAGGGTTTTGGCAGATGGTGAAAGTGAAGGAGTCAGAGGAGGCAATCAAAATAATCATTCTCAGGGAGAGTAGCAAGAAGCTTTGTAGCAGAGATGGTTTTCAGTTTTTGCAGATAAAATCCAAGAAGTCCAGGAACTGGAGTAGAAAGACTTGTTTAAGGCCTTTGCAAAAGGATGACAAGCCTTCCATTAAAACAGCCATGCACATGGCCAGTCTTTCTAACCTCTCAATTTTTAGGTTTAGGCAGTGGAAAATGTGGAAGAAAACAACTTATTAGACACCTGTATTCTTTTTATAAAAGGCTGCTTTTCCTGAGGTACCTCTATATATTTTTCCAGCTCAGAAATCCAGAATTAAAAACACAGCATCTATGAATCTCATGCCTTATTCCTTTACTTCATAAGAACAATCTGATATTCATGCCAGCATTCTTGGTGCCAGTTCACAGCATCCCAGTTTTATACAGTTGTAACATGAGACCATACAGGACTGTCTTGATGAGCTATGCAAGTACAAAAATCTATATGCTAATGAACTTTATTTTTTCTTTCATTTTGTGACGTAGAAATGACACTTTCTAGCACCTTATTTGCTCAGAGCAAAGCCAATTTGTTTTGTTAGTCTGGCCTTCTGAGGACATCTCTTTTCTAGTGCCAGCCGCTTTTACTGCAGTACTTCAACAGCTAGTTAAAAGGGGCAGGGCACAAGTAGCCTAGAGCACAACTTTGGATGAAGCAAAGCAAGAATGGAAATGCACAAGAAAACTGGGTTGTATTGGTTTGTGAATCCTTTGAATCTTTTTATGTCATTTAGCATGTGACTTTCCATAGCCCACAGTTTCATGGACAGTAAGAGAAGAACCATCATGAAAGAAAACACCCTCTGTCCCCTTAGACACAAATATTGATGAGGAAACTAGGTGTCTGAGAGCATTGGGAATGTCCTAATGAACTCCTGTCTGAAGGTCCTCACAAAGCTAAGTCAGAATGTCTTTCATCAAATGTTTTTTTCAACAGGTTGTGCAGCAAATTGGAAACATTCACAAAACATTCTGTTTCTTTACACATTTTAGCAATAGCAACAACAGGAGAAATAATTGTTTTTCATGTAAATATTGTCCACTAATGGGAAAAATATTTTCAGCAGCTCTGGTCATTGAGTACTAAATTAATAATAGCTGCAAGTTAAATAACTGAGCAGTTGTCTGATTCCATCAGAAATAATGTTGGTGGTCTGTGATTCACTCAAGTGTTTCTGAACTGGTGTTCTGATATGCAATTCTGAGAAATATGAGGTTTCTGGATTTGGATATTATATATGACACAAAAAGCAACATGATTAGAAAGTACTTTTACTTTTTTAATAGGGTCTTATCTCCCAGCTTCCCTTCCAACAAAATCTGGACAACAGTAACAAGCGAGAGGACAGCATTTCCACAGACAGCCTTCTGGAGATATTCTTGTTTCTGCCATTGCATTTTAGGTGCTCACTTCCGCTTCTGAAATTCCAGCTTCCAAATGTCTCTGTGTATGTGTTCGCTTGTGAGATTTCTATCCAAAGTGTTAAAGTTTTTTTTTCCCCCTTACATCCTTCACAGTACAAGTAAGCTCTCAGTTTCCAGGTGAAGCTTGTCATCATTAATCTAATCACACTTTGCACAGCCTTTTCTTGCATCCTCAGTCTTGCCCCAGTGATAAATCAGAGTGGCCGTCCCTGTAGTGGAAAGTTCAGTAATGTCAAAAACTTCCTTGTGTATAAGCAACGGGAAGTCATTCAGCAGTAAGTAAATAACCATTGTGAGCCACGCTGTTGCAAAAGATTTCTTCTACTCTCCCTTTAAGCAGAGTGGCTAATATCTTGATCCATACTACAAAAGCCCAGAGTAGGGTATCATAGGAACGAGAATTCCTTGTCTTCCTGCTCAGTTGCTTCTTATAATGGGCACATTTGCAGGCTATAGAGTAAAATATAGTTAAAATTATAGTAAGTTTTACTTTGTGAGTTTGCAAGTGAGAACTTGAGGAAGCCTGTGAGAGGCACAATTCCAAGATCTCTGGCCTAAATTAATGTCCCACAGATTTGCTCTACCAGTTGCTTATGAGAATGTTTTCCTTATTCTTTCAGATTTTTGTTTCAGTGGAATCTGAAGTCTCTTATACATCTTTGCTTTTTAAATTAGTATTATAAATAACTTCCATCCCTCACTTAAGATACTTGTTAAAAGCACGCAAGTTGTTTTGTTGTTGTTGTTGTATGAAATAGAAAGGAAAATAATAGCCTCCATCACAGATCCCAGCATGTCATCCCTTTAAGGGATATCTGCGTGGAGGAGTTCTGCTGGCTATCCTGTAGCACTGTTTATTTGTGCACCTGAAGATAGTTGAAAGGGACCAGAGAGAGAAGGTGGCAATGATTACCACCATAAAGGAGAGTTGGAGAAATGTCCTGTAGTCAGTGATAATATGTTATGGAGTTGGCTGCTGCAAAGATGACAAATAAATATGGATACCTAGCTATGAAACTCCTGGCCCAGTTCATCAAGACAAATGGAAGAAGTCAATCAGATTGCCACATACTATAAGGCTTTCCAGGCCATGGGGGAGACTAGGGAAACTGCAACAAAGATTAAAGGAAACAACAGTAAAAGGATATTAAAGGGTAGTAGGCACCACTATTGCAAAAACAACCTCCCAGAGTATGGCTCCTGTGAAAGTTTGTTATAAATAAAAGGCTAAGCAGGACAGACTATCACATATGACTAGTGAAAGTCCTTCATATGTACTGGGAAACAGCAGACACCAAAATAAAGGGCAAAGTGTAATGTAACGAGTAGCTGCCTCGCAGTTCTTGCTTGGATGTGGGTAGTTATTTAACAATGGAAATTTAATTTGGAGGTGTCTAGTAGAATGTGTGAAATGGCAAGGGAATAGTGAACATGCAATTGAATGTGACAGTTCTTAAATTAGCCTAGGAAGCTGAGAAATAACATAAACACCAGTTTGGTCTCAATGGACACAGAAACTGGGGAATGTGAACCTAACTGCAAGGTAAAAAAATTGGTTTTGTGAACTGTGTTTTTCCAGAATTGGAGCAAGAAAACTTGATAGCTGAGATAGTGGAGTTAGCAGTTGCTGTGGATTTCATTATGGATAACATATCAGAAACGTGAGAAAAGTTATCTTACACTTTCACTGCCCGGGAAGTTGCCTTTTGTGATTTGGCCTCAGTGAAACAAATGATCTGCAGGCAATCTGAAATGTGCAACGGGCAGCCTTAAGTGTTCTGCTGCTAGAGACACTATTAAGACAGCTATATGATGTGATATGTTTCAGCAAAGATGATGGACAGTGTCTGAACTGTTTTGAAACTAAGTATTTCAGGAGTCTTAACTGCCAAAGCCTTTCCAGAATCTGAAGCAGAGATGGACTCCCGTTCACTTGCTGAGTATTTCTGAGAGGCAGCTTATTAAAAGAAAAGGAAAAACACATTTTGGAAACAGAAAGAGTATATAACAGTACACTCTATGCCAAACAGCAGTGCATACCACTGCTTACATTGAAGGCATACCGTAATGAAGAGAATTAACTTTGGTGACTAATGTTTAGCCTGCACTGTAAATCTGCAAAAGTTGGTTGGAAAAGACAAGAGAAACTGAAATGGTAGCAATGGCCTGAACAAACAGTGAAACTTAGCTAAAGCCTAAAGAGTGAGCTGAGCTATGTTTTAAGGGGGCTTTCAACCAGCAAAAACAAAAAAAACAACAAAAAAAGAAAAGGCTAGCACTTTCGCTATTTGATTCCTAATGGATTCTGGGAAACACAGAAATCTCTATTTTTTAGTAAATAAAAAGGAAAATCAAAGAAATACTTCTATCATCAATTTAATATAACAGAAACAATTCCCAGGCTCTGAATTTTTGATGATTTGTTCAGGTCAAAAAAGGGAGATAAAAGGTGCTGCTTTGCAAGTTTTTTGCATTATTTTTTGTTAGATGCTTCAAAAACTATTTCTGTCCCACTGTGATATTATTTTTGCAATGTCTAACATCTTTGCATATGCTATAGCTTAGACTTTTATTTGAAGATATAGGCTGTAATCAGCCATGAAATTTTCTGTGAAACATCTCTCTGCTGTACAAAATGCAACAAAATTATATCATACAGACTGGGATTTTTAGGATAAAAGTATAGGTCTTGTGCTAGAATATCTGAAGTACTCATCATAGTGATTGCCTTTGATATCTTGCCAAAGACTGGATGTCCATGGACTTTTTGACCCTGAAAGTGCTTAACCTAAAAACAGTATTTTTTTGTCAGATTTCATGCCCTTCCCTTATTTGCTGTGTCTATATTGGGCCAGATCTTCAGCTGATGTCGTTTGACTGATTTCAGCTTTGCTTATTTACACAGCCAAGAATCTGCCATTTAATATCTTCCTTGGTTGTCTGTGTGACACTATGTTGCTTGTGCATTGCCTGATCTAAAATTAAAGCTTATGTGTGTTGCTTTATTTCTAGATGTCAGCGAAATGATTCTGTTGCACCTTCCCTAGTTCTTTGAGAGTTAGGAATAATTGTCTGTTGTAATCTGTATTTACTGAAAATGGTATCAGGAAGTCCCCTAATGGATTGCTAGCCTGCTTTGTTGTGACTGCAGCTGGATACAAGGTGAGCCCAGCTCTTTTTTCTGCTGGGATCTTTTCCAAGCAGTGGCTGGAGCTTCTGGGGGACTGCTGGGCTCCTTCTGCACCGCTGAAGACAGCGAGCACTCCAGCAAGGAGGCCTGTGGGGAAGCGGCCCCTCCTGTTCTTTGTGGCCCTTATCATGCAGGCCGCGTGGATGCCCTGCCAGCTAAACACACCGTCGGCTCTGCATCTTCTCGTTTCCTGCTTTGACATTGATTATTTCAGCTCCAAAGACTCTGCACGTGGCAGGAGGGCAGCCTGTCCGGCAGCACCGCTGGGCTGCGGGACGGCACCCCCGGAGGCTCGGAGGCTGCCGCTCCCTCTCCCTACATCCCCGCTCCGTGTCGAGGGCGAAGTTAGGGAACACGAACGCCTCGCCCGGGCCGAGGGCGGGCAGCCGTGTCCGCCCCGGCCGCGAGAGCCGTTACTCGGGGTCGCCGAGTAACCCGCTGAGGGGAGCGGCCGTTGGGCACCTCCCCCCACCCCGTCCCCAGCCCTTCCCGGGCTCATGGCGCTGCGAGTCAGAAAAGGGGTCCGGGGGGAGGGCGAGGGAGGGAGAGGGAAAGAAAGGGAAAGGGAGGGAAGGAGGGAGAAAGGGAGGGAAGGGCGGCGGAGCACTGCCGGCACCGCCCGCCGCCCCGCGAGCAACAGGCAAGGGCGGGGCCAGACCTTGGCTCCTCCCGCCCCCGCGCGCTCCCGCGCAGACGCGGACGGCGGGGCGCGCTCAGGTGGCGGGCGGCGCCACTGCGCTCGCCGCCGCCGCCGCGGGCCGGCCTCCGGCGGGCTTAGCGTGTCGCCGCCGGGGGGGGGAGGGAGCGCGGCGCAGCGCAGCGCAGCGCAGCTGGCTTGGGGCCGCCGCCGCCGCCTCCTCCCACGTGAAGGGCCGCGACCGCCCGCCTGCCCGCCGGAGCAGCCCGGCTGCTGGCGCGGCGGGGGCGAGCGCCGCGGCCGGCAGGAGGAGCCCTGCTGCCCCGCGGCGCGGGGGCTGCCCCGCCGCCCCCGGGCCGTGCCCCTTGCGCGTCCTTCCGTCTCCCGGCCCCAGCGCTGCCCCCCGCCTCGCAGCTGCCCTCGCTGCTGTCGTCGTACGGTGGGTGGCTGCGGGGGAAGGGCTTGTGGCGCCCCCCCCTCCCAGCCCAGGAGCTTCAGCCCTGCCGGGAGTGGATGCGCCCAGGAGGAGCCGCCGAGCCCGCCCAGCCCCTTCTGCTCGGCCGGGGATGCGGGGCGCCGCGATGGCTTGACGCCGGGCCGCGCCGTGCCATGGAGGGGATGACACGCTTCGTGGTCGCCTCGGCGGCCGTGGCGCGGTGGCGAGCGGCGCTGCCAGCCCTGCTGCCGCTGCTGCTCGCCGTGCCGGCGCTGCGCGGCTCGCCCGCCGCAGGTAAGGGAACAAAGGGGCCGCGGGGCCGCGCCGCGCCGGCCGCGCCGCCTGCCCGCGGCAGGTGTGCGGGGCCGGGGGGACCCCGCCGAGCCGAACCGGGCCGGCGGCGGCAGCTGGCTGCCGTGGGGGTCGGCGCGACGGTGCCGGGTGAGCGGCGGCTGCGCCCGGGGCGGGCGTCCCGGGCCGCGCCGCGCGCGCCGGGGCGGGCGGGAGCCGTTAGTAACGGCCGTTGGGCGGGGGGATGTGGGGGGGAGGAGGGGGCGCCTCTCCTCCACCGAACGCCGCGGGGAGAAAATCCGCGCGCCGCTGCGAGCGTAACCGCTTCTCCTCCGCGTACGTACACACACACACACGTATATATATATATATATATATATATATATATATATATATATACATGTGCGTGTTAACATATGTCGTAGCCCTGCGCAGACTTGAAGTAAGCGGGTGACTTCACCTTGTTGCAGAGGGGCGGCGGGGGGGCGGCTCGCACCGCCGTGCCCGGGCCGGGAGATGAGGTGTTTCGGAGGTATGATGTCATCTGCGAGCTGCCCTTCCCGGGGGAAGGGGGGGGTGCGGGGAGCCCCTCCTGCGTGTGAAGCTTTCTGAGGACTTGGGGCGTTTGAGATGCCACATGTCAATCGGTAGTAACACCTGCGGGATGCGAGATACGCTGGCTTTTTTTCACGGTTTCTAACATAGAAGTGAAGCGTTTGGAATTAAGAAACAGCAGAGCCCCTCGGAACACAAAATGCTGCTCTCTAAACATAGCCGGGGAATGATTTGTGTGTGAAGAAAACTGTTAACGCTTCATATGGTGGCTGTATTCTGCAGATAGTTCAAAATTGCCAAGAATCAGTGATCCTTTTTTTTTTTTTTTTTCTCCCTCCCCTTCTCTAGCGGCTCTAGATATTAAAATTAGTCTGTAGTTAAGCACACAGTTTAATCACAAAGATATCTCATTTGGTTCTGCTCCCATAGGACTCTTTGCTTGTTTTTTTTTTTTTTTATATTGGATTTTTTTTTTAAATGCAGTGACTGACATTTCATAAAGAGACAAAATTTTGGCTCTGATTATGGGTTCTCCTTCTGGTAGACACCAGGTATAAAGTAATACATTTTTATCAACATCAAAATAGTGATAAGATATGGTAAAAACATGCGTTAACCTGTTTCACAAAGTGGACCAACCGGTGTTGGCTTTTTTTATTTAAACTGTAAAGACTAAGAGAATTGTGGTGTTTATTGCTGGATACTTAAATGTAGAAAGCCTTGAGCAGTGTTCTATAGTGTGCCCATCTTTTTAGTAATAGTTTATCTCCAGCTCAGAAAGTAGTTTGTTTTGTTGCTGCCTGGTTAGCTTTTTAGTCCTTAGGCTCTGATCCAGCTCACTTTGTAGCCAACAAGAGATGTTCCATTTATTTTTAACAACTGGATTGTTAAGATGAGAATTCATAATTTCTAGTAAGCTTCAGAGATTTTTTTTTTTTCTTAGGTGGAATAGGCTTTAACAACAAAAAGGAGGCGGCAAAGGGATAACTTAGTTTTGGAAATATTTTGTTTGTTTTTCCTCAGAAGTTAATAGAATATGGTTGGGTGTCTTTTTTCTAGATTTTAATGGTAAGTCAACAGAGGCTTTTGTTTAATTGTTTGTCTAATACTTAATAGCTGTTAACTGAAGTTGCTTTGGAGTTCTGTAAACTTTTGTGTTAATGCTGTATGTTCTTGTATAACTTGCAAACAGCAGTATAAATATTATGTAACTTAACGAGTTTTCGGGCTGTTCAGAGAGAACATTTGGAGACAATAGATCTCACCCGGAGCAGTGCTTTCCTGTTTAAAATTGTTCAGACTAGAGCAGGAGCCTTCAAACTCTTTTGATTTGTGAACCCTCTATTTGGTCTTTTTCCACTGGGCATGTGAATCATGTACACTGAGTTTTGACATAATAAGAACAGACTTGCTTTTCACAGGATACCTTTCAGAGGCACCTTAGAAATGGTCCATTGATCTGGAGAGATTTGAAGACCGCAGGTTGTAGAGAACAAGTATATTTTTGTTCCTTTTTCGTTAAGGTGAAATGCTTTATTAAAAAGCATGCCAGGAATCTGATTTCTCTCTCATGGGCCCATAATTTTTAACAAGTTAGGTCAGAATCTTCATCCTGACCTTTTCTTTAATCTTGAAATATTTTGATGGTATGGTAGTGGTACCAAACAGAAGGGTACCACCCTTCTGTGGATGTGGACTGGTCATATGCAATAAACTTGGATAATGTTTGCTTGATTGCTCAGGAGATTTTAAACTCCCTGAGTATGCCCCTTGGTGCTGTTCAGTTGCTTTTCAGTGCTGTTTAGTCTTTACCAGTATGGGAATGGCTAGAGCAAACTCTTGCAGCTTAAAGCTATGCAAAAGAGGCATATAGTAAGACAGTGAAATGGCTATTATAGCCACTTGCTTGCAGTTGAAATAGCGAAGTGAACATCAGTATTTAAGAAAATTAAGTAATAAATCAACTTGGATTTTGGAATGCTTGATCCAGCTCCCACTAAAGTCACATGTTGCTGAATCAGGGCTTCAGCTTCCACAGTTAAGCAAATGCTGAACTCTTAGTATGTGGATAGGCAGCTAGTGCTAAATTTGGTATGCATTTGAGCACCTTGGAGAACTGGGGCTTTGGTTAGGCTCTGTGAATGTCTTATTGTTCAGCCAGGATTATATTTTTGCTTTTGTTTCATTGCACAATCTATGCAACGCCTGCAGTGACAATCGGGAGAGTTTATCTTGTTTTGCTGCAGTGCTTTCAAGGGAGAGAGGAGAGCTATGTGCCAGACTGAGGAGTCTCTCTTGAGTTTCCTCAGAGGCTCAAGGACCAAAGACAAGGTGTTGAGGTCAGGAGAGAAGATCAGATATAACTGCCTTATGGGACAGTTGCAGGATATTGTTTATTCAACTTAATTACATGAAGGTGTTGCAAGACACTTTAGTTGGCATTATGTCTCTTTTGACCAGTTCAACTTGTCAAGCTTACTTCCAGTTAATTTTCACAGAAAATTTCACAGAAGACCCATCTGGTTGGAAGATTCCGACTAAGGCTGCTTTCTATGCTGTGCTAGCTTTGTGTCTACAAACTACACTTAGTCTTGCCAGAGGAAATGTGTTTTTTGTTTGCATGTTCTTTCAAGAAGTTAAAATGCTAAACAAGCTAGTGGATAGTGCAGCTTTTTGTTCAGTTGTCTGTTTTGAGGGTGACGTTTGTTCTCAGTGGAGCTAAGTCTTAAATTTCTCAGACATGCATGGGACTTTACTTAAGAAAAAAAAAAAAAAAGCATGCCTTTAACAAAGTAGCTTTTAATAGCTTTGGCCTGCCTTGTGTAATAGATTTCAAGAACCAGGCACACTAAAGAGCAGTGATTCTTGCTGCAGCACAAAATTTCGAGCTCTTGAGAAGCTGATGATTGTGGTGAGTAGCAGATTCTGACAACCCTGTTCTCATTTCTCAGTTCAGAATGTGTGTGTTGGGGGGAATTCCTTGGGAGAGGCAAAGTGAAGCAGAAATAGGCTTCTCTACACTCGAGCTGTGGGAGACATGTGGCTTTCCTTCATTTGAAAATAAACCTACTTATGGATGATGTCTGTAACTACTAGTGTGTCTCCAGCCTTGCCCATTGTGGTATACAGTACAAATAACACTAACTGGATAAGAGTTATATTAGCTATGAGTGTGTCGTGGGAACCTAGGTACAAGTAAAAAGCCATATGGAAATAGCACAAGAAGTCTTTTAAATTATCTTAAAACCCCAAAGTTGTCATATGGTAGCATTAAGTGAACAATGCAAGCTTATACACTAGCTGGAATTAAAAGAAATTAAGAATTTTTCACTGAGTCCTTGCCAGTAGAGTGGCTTTTGTAATCTCAAGAAGTGTGATTTGATGTCTCTTTATTGCTTTAAAAGTCATATATCTCTGTGCTTTTCTTCAGTAGTTTCTAAACATGTGAGCAAAACCAAATTTGATTGGCATACATTTTCCCACTCCCTATGTATGCTATGTTTTCAGCTGCTGATGTCATTTGAGACAGCTACTTTAGAAGGCTAAAGGAAAACCTTTCATGAGAACAATGGATTGGTGGTATTTTCTTGCTAGTCCATGAGACAGGAAAAAACATAACCAACCATTAGTAATCACATCATTAAATATATCAGTGTGATTATTTGTGTGTAAAATGCACAGAATACTGGAAAAAGCTAGACTGGGCTGATAGACCTAGCTCTTATTAAAGTTTTAAGATGTTATGAGGTACTTTTAAGAAATAGTATTACTTTGCAGCACAGTTGAAAACAAACTTAACTGTTTCAGTTGCAATTTTCTATACTATGTGTTTTACCATAGGCTGAAGTGGGTTTTTTTGTTTTTGTTGTTTTCTTTTTTTGCAAAATGTTGTCTGAAAGAGTTCGGCTACCTCTGTTGTTGAGGCAAAGAAGCAAAACAATAGTTTCTGTTTTGAGTTCTGCCAGCCTCTCTTCTGAGCGACTTTAATACCCTTATGCTGTGGAGTATGCAATTAAAATCTGGCAGATTGTGACTGCTGTGAAAGGGATGTTTTCTTTGCTGCTTCTTTGAAAGTGATTTTTCTTTTTCAAAAGCTTATAACCACCACATTTAGACACATGGTCTACATGCCCTCGGTAGAGACCATAGGGGTTTTCTCTGCTAAAATTTAAGTATATTTTATCCTTGCAGAATCTCCCCTATCTCTTAATACTGACCAGGGTGTATGTGTGGTACCTTGACAGAGTTACTAAACATGTTTCTCCCAGCCCAGAATGATATGTGAAATCTGGCTACTATGTAAAAGTTGACTCAAACTGCTTCAGCACTTAGGCTGGATTGATCGTTAAGAGCTGGCACCTACCTGCCCTCCTGTGTTTAAGGACATATCTGTGCTATATAATGAAATGTCTTCATGTCTTTGGGGGAACTTGGGCACCTATGTTGTGGTGCAGTGTTGTGTGATGTTAATAGGTTTCATTGGGCAGGAAGAGGAGGGGAAAAGGAGGAGAGAGGGCTCTTAAAAGAAGTCAACATGGGACTCTGTTTTAATTAAGCAGTGGGACTAGGGTCTATAGATCTCCACCAGTCACTGTTGCACTCACTGGTGTGCGGGAGCCTGGGAGGTACAGGAGTAGGAGGGAAAGAGACACAAATTGCAAGAGGGTTTGTGAGGTGAAAGAAACTGGAACTGATAAGACAAGAAGACTATTAGGGCAGGAGTGGGAAATAGGCCTGGGATGAGGGAGGCTGCACTGTGGACTCTCATCCCAGAGGAAAAACAGGGCAGTCTGCTAATGGGATGAGCAGTTTGGGAAACACAGACTGACTTGGTAAAAGAGGCAAATAGTGTTGAAAGGAGGAGCTAGAAATAGAGAATGCATGGGACTGGGACAAGGCTGAAGGAGACCTGATTGAAGGAATCAAGCTTTAAATTTAGGAACAGAGAAGCTTGTGCCTGCTGCTTTGGGACATTTTCTCCAAATTTCACATGAAACCCAAGATTTTGGAATATTGTCACTTTCCTCTTCTTAATCAGGAATGTGACAATTTGCTACTTCTTGGATTTTTGGTGAATGTATATGATTCAACCTTGCGACAGGACTGTTTTTCATGGTTTAAAAAACAGAAAATTTCCTCCGCAGAACTGTAGTAGGATAAAGACCACAAAGATAAAACTCAGTTGTAAATGTTGAAATTAAAATCACCTGTGCAACTTTAAATCTTTCCTCCTGTGCATGTAAGTTATGGTACACCCTGTACTAACGTGATCACAAAGTGATTGTGTGTGTGTTTGTGTATGTATATACACAAACATGAATATATATCTACATGCATGTTAGTTACATATTAATAGCTGTGTGCACACATGAATATGTATACATGCACACACCTGCACACAGACAGGACCACCATCGTGTTCAATATACAGAATTGATCCTGCTCTGGGGAGAAATCGATGTTGGATAGTGAATGAAGAAATTATCTATAGGACTCATACTGCTTTTGTAGCAGATGTTAGAAGGTGTGAAATGAATGAGGCAGAGGCAACAGGGAAGTGTGTGGTTTTTTGTTATTTTTTTAAGGTTTCTCTGTTAATGTAGTTAAATGCTGTCCTAGACAATTGAATTCTGTTGCTGTTGCAGAATTCCAATGTGATACGAGCAAGTTGCTGAAACCAAGCTTCCCACAGGTGGTCACTAGCTGTGTGTTCCTCATTTACTGGACTTGAGACCTCTGGAATCTGTTTTGCAAAAATGCTGAGTGCTTGCAGCTGCAACTGAAGTCAAGGGGAGCTATTCTTGAATGGATGGTGTGTATGTGATTTTAAATACTCATTAATGCTTCAAACCAGGGATGCAAAATTTGACTTTGTTTCTTAGTTTCATCTCTGTAAAGTTTGCATTCTTAGAGGTATGTTGAAAATCAAATTATGAAAGATTGTGAAAGGTTCAACTACAGTAACTGATCACAAAAGAAAAGTTCATCAGGAAGCCAAAGACTTGTGTTTAGAACAGTAAGATCCAGTGGATGATAGATCAGTCTACCTGACTTGAATCCTCGGAAAAATATTGGAAGAAATAAAATATTTCTAAACAAATAGAAAATAACAGGTGGTGATGTTACAGTGTGCATTTGTCAGTAACAAATAGCATGAAGGGTTGTTTAGGATGAATTAACAAGCCTTAGAGATGGAGGGAATTACTATGCTGTATCCAAGTGTCTGGGGATTTAAAAATTTTTTTAAATCTTTTAATCATATCTTCAGGAAAAAAAAACCTTACGTTTATGGTTGCTGATGTTTGTGGCTCACTTTCTTTTTTTTATCAGTGTCAGCATACATCCCCTACTTGTATGTTCTTCACATACACACTGTTTTCTAACCCCTTTTGTCCCCTTCCATATTCCCACTCTGATTTAGAGAGGTTTCTCTTCCATGACATCCCTGATTATAATTTTGAATCAATTTCAGCCATCTGGTCAAGACAGTGTGTCTCATCTTGTGGTCTGAAATAAAGGGAAGAGGCTAAAATTGACCATTAATCATTACCAGCAAGTAAGGCGGGGTGGGGGTCGGGTGCGGTTGCTGGCAACGTAATGAAAGAGAGACCTGAAAATCTGGATGCTTTTCAGGAAGGAAAGTGCATAATATTGTGATACAGAACGGGCTGAAAACTGGCACAGCTGTAGAAGGGGAAAAGGGTGATGCAATGGTTCTACACAGGATGAACTGAAATTTATAGTGGATCACAAATTGAATGTGATTCAACGGGATCGCAGTGTTGCTGAGCATACTGGTTAGGGTCCTTAGCACATCCTGTGTAACAGCTCTTTTGTTCTCTTCAGCAGCGAAGTGCTTTAGGTGGAATGCTGTGTCTAGTATTGGGCACTGAGCTTCGAGGAGGAGCTGGGCCACTGGAGAGAGTTCAGACCTGATCTAGAGCAAAAAAAGCAGACAGGACCTTATTCAAATATATAAAAGATAATGCAAAGAGAAGGGTAATAAGCTGCTCTTTATGACTATGCTGAGTAAGAAAGCAAGACTTAAATTGCAGTGAAAGAAACATAGGTTTTCTAATTTCTGACCTTTCTAACAGCAGGGATAATGAAACCCTGAAATAGATGATTTGGGACAATAATGTAATCTTTATTACTGGAGTTTTAAGAACAACTTAAATAATGATCTAACAGAAATGGGTTGCACCAGTGATCCCACAGTGGTGTAGAAGGATAGATTAGATGACCTCCTGATGTATTTTGCTGCCCTGTTTTTCTGAGATTCTACAAATAATGTGTAGACATGCAATGCTGAGGCCAATATCTGTTCATTGCTGGAAACTGGTGCGATGGTGAAACAATGTATGGTCATATAATTAAATACTGTATCATAATGTTTATGCAGAGAATGGCTGAATAAGGGTTTCATAGGCAGACCTCGTAATGACAACTTCTAACTTTTGAATGATTGACTTCAGGTTTAACAGTTTCATCAAGTTTCCATTTTGTACTTACCACAAAGACTATTTTGTATTCTTTGCTACAGTGATCTTATCCTTGGTGATAAAGGAAAAAAATCAAAAAGTAAACCTTCAATGTGCTGCATTTATTGCATGCTGTGTATGTTTTATGAAAGCAGCAGTAAAAAAAAAAAAATCTATATAACAAGAAACAATATTAACATAAAATAATATAGTTAAGTGAATCCCAGTTACTATTTCTGAAGGACTGTTAAAATCTCCCTCTCCCTCCTTTACTGGAGCATGCAAGTTCAGTTTATTAATCATTTTATAATGCTGCATATATTATCACTGAGAGAACAGGTACAAGTAAATGGTACGGATATGATCCCACATGTGAGAGTTTTATTCATTAAACTAGTATTTATATATTTAGCAAATGGAAAGGAAAGAGGGGCAGTATTAGTGTTTGAACACATTATTGATATTTCTATGAAACTAACAGTTAAGCGAGCTGGGAACTTGTTTGCCTTAGTACAAAAATTAGGATTAGCTCTTGTCGTTAGGGAGGGGAGTTGACGGTCAGAAGAGGTCCATGTGAAAGCAATTCATCATATCAGAAAGGTAGACAGCACAGGTAAAGATGCTTTTCCTTACTCAGTATTGCTACAACTTACAAATATTGTTTGCAGCCTATTTTTTTAAATTACTGTTTTCAACTGCATTTCCTATTGAGTGTTTCTGTACCAAATAAGAAAATCAAACTGTTTAGAGTACCTGTATCATTTTTTACCTGAGAAAAAAGGTCATCTTTTATATGCTCCCCTGCCAAAAGTGTATGGGGCTGATTTGTAGATATTTTCTAAGTAAATGTTCTCTCTGCATTTAGCGGCAGTTGTCTGATACTGCAGTGTGATGCAGTGACTGTTTGCTCTCTTTTTGCTTGGTATGAACTAGATTAGATGCTGAGCCTATCTCACCTTTCTGTCTGGGGTTTGTAATTCTATTGTAAATAAACTCCACATCACGCATGCATATTTCAGTGAGTACTGCTCTCAACCACAAAGCCATGATGCGTGATTTAATTCAGCATAACTTGGCATTATTTGGAAATAAAACTCCAAACATTTATGTCGAAGGTTTCTCTGGGCTAATATCAGATTACATTTTGGACAGAAAGAAGGTTGTGTCTCAGCTACACAGTATTCTGATTAAGTAACTTCTCTAGTGCATGTCTCCATTTAAACTGGAACTAATGCTGACTCGGGACTAGCTTGTGTGCTATATCGGGATAGAAATCGCATGTCACAAAGAGACAGAAATCCTGATCTGGATCAGAAGTCTGGTTTGAAGATGGTTTCAATTAGAAGTTGACAGTGACCTTACTTCCTGTCCTTATGCTGAAAGATGAAAGATTTGGGCTTCTAGCCATTGACATTCAATCTTGAAAAGACGTAATTTGTTCCACTCTGAAAGAACTGAAAAAAAGTTTTTCTTTTGTCTTTCCAGAGAGCATGTGCTTTTTATAGTAACTTGGATTAAAAAAAATCATATAAATGCTTATCAACATAATAACCAATTTTCTGTCATAAAATATTTTATCCAGTGTAAGTACAACCAAGGAATTTTAAAGAAAATAGAATGCTTTGTCTGTTTATTTTGTGCACTTCTTTAAGTAGTTACTGCTTCTACCACAGCCACTTTCTTAAACTATAAAAATTGTCAGAAGGATTAGAATAACTGAGGAATGTGAAATGAATGTAAGTCCATTTTGCTTCTCTTAAAATTGACTGGATTCCTAGTAGACAGTGTCACTTGAAAGTATAATCTTCTTAAAGATCCTGTGAGCATTACAAACTTCTTTAGAAACAAAACTGAACATAGTTTCTGTACTGAAGTATTAATTCTTATGCTATGTTCGTATCTACCGCTGCTCTTTACTGTATGTAAAGATTAAGTACTGAGTTCATGTGAAGATAGTTCTAAAAATCTTATTGTTAAGGAGATTCTTTCAGATTTACTAAATTTACATTGTTAGTTGTTTTTCCTTACTTCTTGAATTAGCCAAAAACATCATCAAAACAAATGCTACTTGTGTGTGAGACTGCTGGCAGTTTGGCTGCATTAGTTTACATTTGGAAATAAAATACATCCCAGAAGAATGGAATAACATTTTTACTTTATGCTATGCCATGTATTCGGTGCAAACATCCTTGTCATTCAGATATGACACTTCAGAAATGTTCTACAGTAACAGACAGTACTTTCTCTCATTCCTAATTAGTGTGAACCTCAGAGGTCATATTTAAAACTTTTTTTGTTTGAATGTGGTCTTAAATAGCTTTCTATTTTTTTTTTTTTAAGGCAGAAAAATGTATAAATTTGACATCTTCCAAATGCAGGAGCAAGAGTTAATGTGCTTTAGAAAGAGAAGTACCTTGATTTGAGTGAATGCTTCAAGCTCCTACTTCCATTTCTCATGGGTCAGAAGAAGTTATATTTCTAACAGATTAGTGGGCTTGTATTTTATGAAGGTGTGTATTTTGAGATTCGCTCCTTTGATTTTGAGGGAGTTGAAACAATATGAGAATCTTGCATGCAGTATGAAAGTAATGATTTCATTAAAAAATGGTGGCTATTGGAATTCTTTCACGTGTTTAAGATCAGTTCTTGTGGATTAGATTATTTGGAGAAGGGTAGGTGAAAAGCACAGGTGCATGTTAAATATAGTTTGCTATAAGCAATCAAAGCAACCACCCAACAGAACAGGTGTTTGTGGAATATACATATAAACTTAGGCATGCAGTACTCATTTGCACTCAGACAGTAATGCACTAATTTTTTTTCGTGAGAAAGAGGAAGAACTTTAATGTGCAGGATTTTTTTCTGCATCATTGTATTTAAGAAGTTGAAATGGAACATGGTAGGTGTAAGGGTTTGGTTTGTTTTTCGTAACCCTTTCAACATCTGTTTGGTGGTTGTATATTTCAGTTAGGGTAGCCTGACTTGCAACCAGGTACCTCTGACAGTCATGTGAATAGCCTGTTTTCCACCCAAAAATATCTTGCAGACCCCTTCATAGCATTCCTTGTTGCTGTGTATGGAAAATGGCACGATCCTAAATAAAAAATAATGCTTCGATAAATGGGCTGTTCATCAAGCAAACAGAGTTTCTATTTGGAACAAGTAAAAACATCAGATTTTCCTCTGTTTCTGTGCATCATAGCAAGTGGCAATCTATATTGAATCAGAAAACAAAACAAGAGAGTTAGAGCTAGTCTTTGGAGCTCAGCCTCTTTCTCTATCAATGTTTTATGTTGTTGTGTGTCTGGAATGTTAAATTATCATCATACATACCTATTAAAATAGAGACAAAAGACTAAGAGACTTCAATTCCACAAACATGATAACATGATTTCTTTCATCCATTAGCTCTTGTTCAAATATAGCAAATTTCAAATCCTTGTTCTTCCTCTTCATTTTTCTTTTGGAAGACAATCCTTTTATGGGATTTTTTTTTTTTTGAACAATTGTATCAGCTTTCCCCAGTGTCCCTTTTATTCTCCTGTATTCTGTCTCTTTGTTATGTCTCAGTTGCTCTCCTGGAGTGAAGTTCCATCTTACCTCCTACTGAAAAAGAGGAAAAAAATGACATAATTCCAGCTTTGGTTGTTTTTTCACCCTGTATGTTTCTTTCAAGCTTTTAAGGAGGAGAGTAGAACTTGTTAGGCATGGGTGGGGTTTCTTCTTTTTGGGGGAGGGAAGCCTTGGAAAAGGAGAAAGGAGGAAGAAAGCAGGAGTGCAACCTCTTGCCGGACATGACTTTCCTTAATATCAGGCTGGATTTCACATTATTATTCCATATGGGGGCAAATCCAATTTAAGATGTTACTGTTATTTTTATCTTAGCCTGTCATTTCAGCTTTTTGGATGGCTGCATTATATACTGTATTTGCAAAACAGTCCTTATTGGGGATTTTTTTTTATTTTTTATTTTTTACTGTCTTTGTGTTCTCCCCTTTAAATAGGATAGGTCTTGAAATCTTACTTGGAGCAGAGGCATGCAGACAATTGAATGGACACCTTTGGAGCACAGAAATGAGCATCTAGGGGTGTAAGGGTGGGGTGAGAATCTTTTAAAACAGATCTGCCACTGACAGAATGGCATCACAGCTCTATTTTACTCTGTTGAAATTAATTTAAGGAGCAACTGCATTAGAACTTGTTTGCTCTTAAATAGCCTCTGCTATTGAGAAGCCTTCATTTAAACAGTAACTTTGTCCCCATTTGGACTAGATTACTTATTAGTAATTTTTGTATGAATGTGTTGCTCCTTCTGGAAGTTATATCTTCTGAAAGGAGAGTAGACTGTTTGTAGGTAGCTGAATCAGCTCAGAGTACACAGCTATTTCCTTTTCTTTAGGGAAATACTCATATGAATGCTTGAGTTAACACGTTCCTTAGTCCTCAGTCACTTCATACTTGATATGGAAAGCTCCAATGTTTCTCTAGATAATGGATTTTCCCTTCCATAACCGACAGGTTTAGAGAACTAATGTTCTTGCTAATGCATTTTAGCAGGGTATTATGTTCTTTTTTAAAATTGCCTTCTGTTTTAGAACTAGGTTCAAAGTTTGCCATAGCTTCAAAATTACTTGCTTTTCAGTCTCTACATGAGTACTTCAGTTCCTTTCTTTACACTCTTCTTGCAAACGCTCTCCTTGCATTGCCTCACAGATCCCAAGCATTGCCGACACACTAGGCTTCCTTCCATCTGCCTTCTTCCCTATGTGACAGCTTGCTGCTCGCGCTTTGTGCCTTGCAGTGCCAGAGGACTAGTTGGAGTACTGGCTAAACCTGTGTCACTGTTGCATTTTTGCCTCTCTTGCATTTCTGTGCCTTACATCAAATAGAACACCAGCTTGTAGGTATGTCGGTGTTACAGTGTGCATAAATCAGGCCCTTACTAGAAATTGGTTCCACTCTAACAGGCCATGTTTGTCTGTGGGGCAGCAAATGCATCCTTGAGCATACTGAAGTAAGGGCACAAGTGTTAACATAGAGCTTTCAGAGGCTTTAACTGGGCAAGCTGGGGTGTCCAGGACAGTGTGAAAACCATGGCTAGTATCTGAGAAAATGTTAGAGTTTGAATTTGTGATGCATAGTATGAAATATTAAATGGTAAATGTCTGGCCCCCAACTGCAATCAGGCTATGAAGCATCTATGATACATCATGCTGTATACCTACTGAAGAGTTAGTGCTGCTTTAGATATTTTTCTGTGGCATCTAAGAGAGATCAAGATTCTAATCAATAGGCTTTAGCACTAACTAGATACTGAAAATGTTTGTTCCCTTGCCTGATTGAACACTACCATGTATGAGACAGGGCTTGAAAATGCTGTTTGTCAGCATCAGAGACAAAATGTTTTGTAGTGAGCACGTTCATCAAGAGTTTTGGTAACTCTTTTGAGTGCTGCTGCTGGTGGTGGTGGTTTTCCTGTTAGCAGAAAAATTAAATTAACAATGTGGACCCTGTTTTGTTGCCTTTTGGGAAACAGAAATTGACAAGAGGTGTGGTGGCATGTCAGTTGCATTCAGCACTTACTTGGGGAAACTGATCAGAGACGAACAAATTCACTATGCACTAGAAAACCCAGGACTCTGCCTGAGTGTTGTGATACTGTGAGGGACTAGGAGCAGAAGAGAACGCTGAAATATTTTGGAGGAACATAAAGGCAAAACAACAAGTTCCTTATTGTGAAGTAAACATTTTTATTTTATCTTGGTGTCTCTTTAAAGACAAATGATACTGAACTAAGTTTTTCTTTTTCTTTTTTTTCCCTTTCCTTTTCTTAGTCTGTCTTAATGATGGAACAGTCTTTTGGGGAGAGGAAGCTCCAAGATGGAAAATGAGTCATTTGAGGCTATGCGTATTTTGGGTCAGTTTTGAGAGACAGTTTTTTCAATCTTATATGGAGTTGGAAGCATCACCCTTGTGATTTCTTTAATTGTGATTTAAGTATCACATGGACAGGGAGCATTAAAAATTCTAAAGCATCTTGGGGCTGAAATAAAACAAAAAAATCTGAAGACAGCTAATCAGTGTTGCAGTTCTCAGTGGTACTTAAAACAGAGGAAGACTTTTTGCCAGAATAGCTTGTCATTGAAAAGCAGACTTTCTGCTGTGTCCCTTCATAATGGTGTAAAAGCTTTAGCTCTTTTTCTCTGTTTTGCATTGTTAGCTTTGCTAATATGATTTTGCATTGCCTCTAAGATCTGATGTAGGAAAACTTGCAGCAAGTATGTATGTTAGCACGTAACCGTAGTCATATGTCACTTCATTCACATGGAGAATTTTCATAGGTTCTGTTCTGTAAATATTTGAAGATTAATAATAGGTGTACTTCTCTGTTTCTGTCTAGCAGTGGCCTTTGAGATGCTGTGAGAAATGGTCATGTGAAGATCTTTCCTGATGCTTACTGTAAGCAGCTTAGGCTCTGATTAGGACTGGTTTATGTAAAACAGTCTGGGAACTGTCAAATTCTCAATTCCCTAATCTCTTGGGGGTGGGGAGGAAGGGGAGAAAAAGAAGCTCAGGAGTCTCATACCTTTAAATAGATCACCATACAAATCTGAAGTTGCTGACTTTTTAAAGAAAGCTGCAAGTGTTGGAAACATAGGTTTTAGTAGCTTAAAAAATATATATTTAATAACAAGGTGTGTATTTGTGAATTTACTGGAACAGGCTTCTCTATAGGAAACACCCTCATGAGGCTTTGTTGTGAAGTGATACTGTATTGAACATTCAGATTTTCATAGCTTCATCTTTTTTTCCTTTGCATGTTCCCATATGTATGTTGTGGAAATATTGATATGTGACTTGCATTTGAGGAAGAGGTAAGGACTTAATATGGAAGCTGACTCCTTGTCTGAACAGAAATTATGGCCACAAGCTTGATGTGGTGAAGTGCTTTTCATTGGTCACTCTGCGAGTTCAGTGGAGCAGGGATGAAACTAAAGGTATCTTCAGATTTTCCAGTGGGAAAACATCCTTGTGGTAGAAAGATGGCCTCAGTATCTGGGTTAGCTCTTTGTCCTTTAATGTGTATGTTTTCTTCTTCCTATATCAAACTTGAGTCATGTGTGTTTAATACAGTATCACAGAATGGTTGAGGTTGGAAGGGACCTCTGGAGATCATCTAAGTCCAACCCCCCCGCTTAAGCGCGGTCACCTAGAGCATGTTGCCCAGAATTGTGTCCAGATGGCTGTTGAATATCTCCAAGAATCCACAACCTCTCTGGACAACCTGTGCCCGTGCTCAGTCACCTTCACAGTGAAGAAGTTTTTCTTCTTGTTCAGACGGAACTTCCTGTGTTTCAGTTTGTGCCCGTTGCCTCTTGTCCTGTTGCTGGGCACCGCCACTGAAAAGAGTCTGGCCTCATCTTCTTTGCATCCTCCCTTCAGATACTTCTACACATTGATCAGATTCCCCCTCAGCCTTCTCTTCTCCGGGCTGAAGAGTCCCCGCTCCCTCAGCCTTCCTCCTAGGAGAGATGCTCCAGTCCCTTAATCATCTTAGTAGCCCTTTGCTGGACTCAGTCCAGTAGCTGCATTCTCTCTTGTACTGGGGAGCCCAGAACTGGACCCAGTAGTCCAGGTGTGGCCTCACCAGGTCTGAGTAGAGGGGGAGGATCACCTCCCTCAACCTGCTGGCAATGTTCTTGCTAGTGCACCCCAGGATACCATTGGTGGTCTTGGCCACAAGGGCACATTGCTGGCTCATGGTCAACTTGTTTTAGACCAGGACCCCCAGGTCCTTCTCTGCAGAGCTGCTTTCCAGCAGGTCAACCCCCAGCCTGTCCTGGTGCCTGAGGTTATTCCTTGCTAGATGAAGGGCTCTGCACTTGCCCGTGTTGAACTTCACGGGGTTCCTCTCTGCCCATCTCTCCAGCCTGTCCAGTTCCCCCTGAATGGCAGCACAGTCCTCTGGTGTATTGGCCACTCCTCCCAGTTTTGTATCTTCAGCAGACTTGCTGAGGGTGCACTCTGTCCCTTCATCCAGGTCACTGATGAGTAAGTTGAACAAGACTGGACTGAGTGTTGTGACCCCAGGGGACACCACTAGCCACAGGCCTGCAGCTAGACTTTGTGCCACTGAGCACAACTCTCTGAGCTCTGCTATTCAGCCAGTTCTCAGTCTACCTCACTATCCACTCATCTAGCCTGCACTGCCCGAGCTTGCCTATGTTATGGGAGACGATGTTGAAAGCCTTGCTGAAGTCAAGGTAGACAACATCCACTGCTCTCCCCTCATCTACCCAGGCAGTCATCCCATCACAGAAGGCTCTCGGGTTGGTTAAGCATGGTTTCCCCTTTGTGAATCCATGCTGACTCCTCCTGACAGCCTTTTATCGTTCACATGCTTAGAGATGGCATCCAGGATGAGCTGTTCCATCAGCTTTTGAGGGATGGAGGTGAGGCTGACTGGTCTGTAGTTCCCTGGGTCGTCCTTCTTGCCTCTTTTTGAAGACTGGAGTGCCATTAGTTTTCTTCCAGTGCTCAGGCACCCTTCCTGTTCTCCATGTCCTTTCCAAGTTGATTGAGAGTGGCCTAGCAATGACATCTGTCAGCTCCCTCAGCACTCGTGGGTGCATCCCATCAGGGCCTGTGGACTTGTGGATGTCAAGTTTTCTTAAATGATCTCTAACCTGATCCTCCTCCACCAAGAGAGGGTCTTCCTTTCTCCAGGCTTTCCCCCTGGTCTCCATGTTCTGGGATTCCTGAGGGCTGGTCTTAGCAGCAAAGACTGAAGCAAAGGAGGCCTTCAGTATCTCTGCCTTCTCTGTATCCATCGTCACCAGGACCACTGCCCCATTTGGTAGTGGTCCCACATCTTCCCTAGCCTTCCTTTTGTTGCTGAAGTATTTGAAGAAGCGCTTCTTGCTGTCCTTGACATCCCTTGCCAGATTAAACTCCAAATGGGCCTTGGCCTTCCTTGTCGCATCCCTGCGTGCTCTGGCGATGTTCCTATATTCTTCCCAAGTGGCCTGTCCGTGCTTCCACCTTCTGTACACTTCCTCCTTCTGTTTGAGTTTTGCCAGGAGCTCCTTGTTCACGCGTGCAGGTCTCGTGCCCCCTTTGCTCGACTTCTTGGTCGTTGGGATGCACCGTTCTTGAGCTTGGAGGAAGTGATCCTTGAATCTTAACCAGCTGTCTTGGACGCCTCTTCCTTCGAGGGCCCTACCACATGGGATTCTTGCAAGAATGTTCCTGAAAAGGCCACAGTTAGCTCTCCTGAAGCCGAGGGTTGTGATCCTGCTTTTTGCCCTGCTTCCTCCTCTCAGGATCCTGAACTCCACCGTCTTGCAGTCACTGCAGGCCACGCTGCCCCCAGCCTTGACATCTCCAACCAGCCTTTCCTTGTTTGTTAGTACAAGGTCCTGCAGTGCACCTCTGCTCATTGGCTCCTCTGTCACCTGTGTGAGAAAGTTATCATCAGTGCTCTGCAGGGACCTCCTGGATTGCTTGTGCCTTGCTGTGTTGTTCCTCCAGCAGATCACCAGGTGTTGGTCTTTCAGGTAGAGAAACATCATTCTGATGTTGACATCATCAGCTTATGGCACCTCTAAGACCAGATGTTGACGTATGCATGACATTTGATAACTAGTGACTACTTTTAGAGGCTCTTAACATCTGGGGATGCATAAGTTGTGCTTTAAGTGAAAAAATCTGTTCGCAAAAAGCCTTTGGAAACTTTGTCTCCTCTGCAAAGGTGTATTGTCTTCCAGTGAGCTTGAAATCTTTTTTTTTTTATTTTTACATCCATTTGTTATGTTTTCTTAGAAATGGAATCATAATTTGCTACTTGAAAAACAAAGAGAGAAAATCTTGCTAAAATACTCTGTCTTTGAACCTCTCTGGAACAAATTGGATAAGAGGAGAGGGAGACCTGAGGAAATGAGACTTAGTCAATTGGCTTAACATACTAGAGAATAAGTGGACCATGATCGAGTCTTGGCATTACAGTTGGGTGAAAAATAGTAAGCATATTTAGTGGTGGTTTGGGGGATTTTATGTCTCTAAAGACAAATGAAGGATTTTTTTCTTTTCTTTAAATCCTCATTTAATTGGTTTCCGTAACAGATTTTGATAGAATAAAAAGTGGGGGGAGGGGAAAAAATTGTGCAGATGTCTACTGGGATACTGGCATTGTCAGATTTCATATTTGCCGTGAGGTAAAACTGTTACTGCTTTTAATGAAAGACTCCGTAGACACTTTTCATTTATCAAAACTAGGTTTCTGATAAAGTAAAAGATATTATTAACTGTTGCTCGTTTTTTCCTTTTTCCTCTTCTCCGATGGGGTTAGGAGCATGGGAAGACATTCAGTTTTTAGATTATAACAACTTTTACATTTTTATTAAAGCTATTTTTGACAAGGTTTATAAACTAGCTATTTAATATTCAGACTGCAACCTCTCATTTAGTGGTTATGGGAAGACCTAATATGGCAGCTGCATCAGATACTGCATAGGTACTTTGCTTCAATATTAATCCTCAGGAAGCATTTTATAGGCAGTGTTCTGTGCAGTCAGTTGTCATTTAAATGGCATTATTACAGTTCTGTCATGAACTATTAGAAGTTATCACAAAATACCAAATCAGTGCCTGCTAAAGTAGGATGCTACTTTGAGAACAGAGAGAGATGTTGCTGGTTAAGGGTGTATTAAATGTCAGAGATGTTGCTTTGACTATGTGAAAGAAACATGAAATGACTTTCTGAATTGCAAGGATGTTGTTGGGAATTGGGAGTAACGTGCCCCTTGGGAGCTGAGTCATTAGAGTGTACTTCAAGAAGGTATCTGTTGTGATTGGGTATTAGCTTTAAATTAAAAAGGTAATTAAAGCCATTTGTTTAAAGATGCCATAGAACAATGTATTGGTTTCTGTTCAGTAATAGGTAAAATAAAGAAGCGGACCTTAGGTGACTTTTGGATGGTTATTAAAGGAATGTTTACCTCAGAAAAGAGCAACTTATCTGTTTGGTTGGTTTTCAAGTTTCTGAAGTTATGTGGAGCTGACTTATACTAACTGGATATAATATGATTCTCTTCCTAAGTTTTATCTAATTTGCTCACATAACATTTTGTACAAAGCTTCATTTTGCTTTTTTTAAACAAATAGCATGTAGAGGTTAAGCTGATTCTTCTAGGCAGGCTTAAGCAATGAAGGCTGTATTGATATCATGGCAAAAACTATCTGAAAAGCAGTGACTTTGGGGAGGGGGGAATATATAGGAGGAGGAAGAGTTTGGTAGGTAATTGAAATGGAATTCACTGTGCGGTGAGTGACTGGGAATAATCTTCAACTATGTAAGTGAAAGCTGAGGAGTTTTCTTACATATGTGTATGGCAGTTGTATGATAGCAACTGATGTCAACATTTTGAGAAAGATACCGACTAATTGGGAAGGGTTCAGAGAACATCCTTGTGAAGATTTGTGAAATGTGTTTCCAGATGAAAATGTTAAAAAGAGCAGTCTATTATCATGTTCAAGAAGCAGTGGAGATGTGTCTTGATTGCAATCTGTCTGGAGAATTTAAATTTGATAGTAGAAGAGTCCCTTGAATCAAATGGGAATGAATTTCAGTAAGTGGAAGTTGAAGCATTAGCAAAATCGGATTAGGAGTTGTGCATACGTTTTGTAACAGCGAGGAGTAATTAACCAAAGAGAACTGTGCTGGAAACCTTAAAGTTAAGAATGATCAAGGACATCTCTTTTAGAAGAGCCTCAAAATGGGAGTTAATTCAGATAAGTTTTGTGAACTGTATTAGGCCAGGGATAGTGCTGGAAGATCACATTGTTACTTTCTGTCCTTAGAATTTATAAATTTCTGGCTAGGTGCTGTAGAAAAATGATATTATGGAGTGTAATAATCTAAAATAGAATCTAATTCTCCCCTCTTGGGCTCCATTCACTTTCTTTTGGAGTAAATAATAAAACCTCCTCTGAGAAAGAGGATGCAATACTGCTTGTACTCGACTCCGTTGACTGGATTATAGGGAAGATTGATATAAAGTTTTAGTAGTTTAAAGAACAACTTCTGTACTAAAATTAAGCCAAGATGTCAAGATGGTCATGATTTGCTGTAAACATTTCTAAAATATGGCACTGAAAGCATAACATGCAATCTAATAAGTCAGATTTTGGCTGATATATCAGTTTTGCAATGTAATTCTGAAACATGTAATGTAGTTCTGGAGGGTGACAGGGCACAGTGTTGGATACTGCTGGCACTGTGGCAGTGTCAGCAGGGAGGAGCTGGAGGTGAGCTGAACTCAACTGCTACCACCTTGGCTGTCTGTGCCTCTCCCTTTTCTCTGGGGCCAGAGGGTATAGGCGTTGAGCAGCCTGTTGTGCACCTGTACCAGGAAGGGTTATTTTGATTTAGCAGTGGATGGTTCTGCTTGGATGATACCCTAAATTTCCATGAAGAGGCAGGAGGAAAGAAGTCCCCAAATCAACATCTCCTATACCAGATGTCAAGTCCCTCAGAGGTGTGTGTCACTGCAAGCAAAGGAGGGAGCTCTAGAGAGAAAACAAAGAAAGGACTGGAGAATGAGTTGTAGAGGCCACTTCTTTCATCCCCTCCTCATTGACCCCATTACACCAAAGGTTTAATTTGCTTGGAATATTGGGTAATGTTATTGATACTGTTTTTGTCATGGGCATCATGCCAAGGTTTAGATGGTGCTGGCCACCATTCTTGTGGTAGGGTTCCCCTCAAGCCTATTTTGCACATTGACATCTGTTAATGTGCACAGAAGGAAGCAGCTGGAGTGGGTTAAACTGAGACTTCTATAGCAATGGAAACTTTATAATGAATAATTCAATACAGTACCATAGCAACTGGTATCTGTGGTTACCAATATTAATCATTTTAATGATTCTCTCTCACTTCCTTGCTATATTAGCCATTCACCTGGAGTTATTTGTTCTTTCTAAAACTGTGATGGGAAAGGGGAAGAGGGAGACAGCAATATCTCAGTAGTTCTGTTTTGTACAGTTTTCAACTGTAACCTTTGAGATGTCTTCTCTGCTGAGTGAAATGCTGGCATAGGTTTTTTGTCAGTAACTTTCTTACCGGAGATCCTGCTGATCTTGTACTTGCTGTGGTTAAGATGGTGTCATCTGAACTGGAGCCTTCAGGCTGAACCCATATACTGTTTACTGTGAAAGAAGTGTTGTGTTTGTTCAGTTCAGTTGTTTTCTCCTGTATGGCTACTGCGTTCATAAATGCTTACTGGATTCCTTGCTCTACAAGCTACATGCTATAGAGCTCTTGATCTTTTTTAATTTGTAGACTCCTAGCAGCTAGTGGTGTAGTGAAGCTAAGTCTTATGAGTTGCCTTTTTGTGGATAATTTGGAAATAGTATATGGCCTCAGGAAACTGGGAAGCAAAGATTGAAAAAGCTTGCTACAATGTTTGAGGGTTCCTCAGTCTGGAACACTTACAGCTGGTTTCAAACTTGGTACAGTGTTTGACCAAGAAAAGCAATGGGTGCAAAAAAGACCACTTTAATGGAGATGAGACAACTATTTCATGGTTTGTTTCTGAAGCTGCTCCTCAGACCTTTTAAAATTGTATTTAATTTTTCCTTAAAGAGAAATTAATGGAGGTTAAGGGGTATGCTTTTTTTTTTTTTTTTTTTTTGGATGGTGCCCTTTATTTTATTTACACTTGACACAAAATGTGTAAGGATCTGATAAGTCAGTGGAGAAAGATGTCTGATGTGATTGAATAAGGTTGTGCTCTGAGAGGTCAGAGTAGCAAAGGACAGACTTAAAAAAGGCATTGCAGATAAAGCTACAACTAGAGCATACTGCATTAAATCAAAGGGAATTCTACTGGAGGACTGATGTTAGACAGATTATTAATATCTAGAGCTGGGAGTGGTTTCAGCTCTTCAAGATTAGCGTATTTAGGGAACCACCCTTCTTTAAAACCTAAGTAAATGAATGTCATTAATATTGTAAGTGAAGTTAGTAATGCGTCCAAAAAGGAGATCTTTTCAGAGGTATATTCAGGATAGACCTGTGATGGAAACTTATGTTTTTGTCTGTCACTGGTAAAACAGAACTCCAGGAAGAAGCTAAGTTAGTGCTATATCTGATATATACCTAGTGTCTAGGGGAGAGGTGTAAAAGCATTTATTGACAATGTGCTCCATGAGATTTACCTTAGAAATCCTTTAAAGTACTTGACTGCTTTCAGTGGACAGAAAAGTACAGTCTTACTTGCTATTTTGGCTTTATTAGGAATTAGCGACCATTTACAGATGTTATATTCCTTGAGTTGGTTTATACTATACCTATTCACATCTGGTTTGTAAGCAATCTGGAATTATTTGTACCAGTAGGTAAGTTCTAGATGAGTGAAATTATTTGTGTTTCTCTTTCTGTGTGTATGTGTATGTACATCCTTGAAGCAAAGGGGAAGTAAGGAGGCACTGTGTTTAATACACCAGTTCCCAGTAGGCTGAGTGGAATCTAGTTGAAATTATTTAAAAGGTATATTTGTGTCTTAAGGTATCATGTATTTCTGAGCTCAGTGTGTTCTGCAGCTGGTTTTCTCATGTTTCTCTAATATAAATATGTGCATCACTGAACTTAAGAATTGTGGAGTAGTATGCTAAGGCATGTCACATTTCTCTCATACTGATCTTAAGCCAAATATCTCTCTATATATGTATGTACTTTGGCTTCCTGATGTGCAACAGTGAAAACCTGGAAAGTAAGAAATTTGTCAGTTAGAAACCTGTTTTGAGACCCATGAATTTAAGATCCCACAAAATGAGAAGTTGTGTCTACTGAAAACCCATTCATTTTAAACAAATCTTGGCATTACAGCTTAAAATCAAACTTGCAGCATGTTACTGTTTAACAGTTCTCTGCTCTTTCCTTAAGCTGCTGAACTGGTGCAGTTCTTCAGATTGCCCTAAATGGTGGCTATTAGCTTGTGAGATCATTATCTTAAATGCTATTTTTAATCTGCAGCTTTCCAGTAGGCTTTTGATCTAGGATATCTGTTTATCTCAGATACGCAGGATACACGCATACATAACATCCAAATCCTGCTGAGCAATGCTGTGGAGAAATTCTTTTGGGGAAATATCTGGAAGGAATGACTCCATGACTTATTGTCTATTCTAGAGTGAGCTACATGCCACTTTTGCATCAGAATTGTAATATACATTATTTTTGGCTGTGTATGATTTTTTGCCTGCTATTGCAGGCTTATTTATTCACGCATAGCTGTTGTGAGTCAAGAGAAGATAAGTACGTAAGAAGGTTGGGGCAGGTGGGAACAGGAGTGGGTACAAGATAGTGCATCCAAGCAGCTAGGGAAGATGTGTCAGAGATTAAGACAGTACACAAAATACTTTTAAACTGTGGAATTCATTTTAAACATGTTAATCATTAGGGGACCGGATAGGTTGACTGAAGGATTGGATAGATTTGTTGACATTAACAAGGCTGTGTATAATAGTGGTCACCTTTGCCTATTCGTGCTTACTAACAGAAAGATTGGGAGAGCAGTATAAATGGTAGCTGTCCCTTCTCCTAAAATCCCCAGAGGGGAGTGTGCGTGCAGGGGTGTATAATTTCCTTAATTCATGTACAACATCTCAACCAAAGTTTACAATATTTACAGATGACAGTAGGCTAATAAGCCACGCAACAGGCTAAGAGAGACTTGTATTTTAGTCAGGGCTTTAAAATTGTCTGACCATGTAGTTTGTGGGTTGATACTGTATAGTGAGCCAAAAACAGGCATTTGCTGTTTTCTTTGAAAGGACTTGATGAAATACAAAACTGTCTCTTGAGATTTCTGTTTTTCTTGCCATGTATGCTAATTGAGTTTATTACTTTTTTTTTTTTTTCATGATGCCAGACAATGGCTTTTCCTATGAGTTTTATTACCTTCTTTTTGGCTTATTCATAATACTAAGGTGTGGTTGTCTAAAGTACTTATGAATTCATGCTTTGGAATTCAGGGCTGCAAAAGTACTCTCTGAACTGGAGAGAAGTCATTGTGGGAAGCCTTCCTTATATCTCTGTGTCAAAAGGAACTAAGTTATGACTTGCGCAACTGTACATTGTGCCTCTAGTGTGTCTCTTAAGTGAGATTTCCCAGTTTAAATGTATAGAAGATTTTACACCATTATTCCCTATTGTTTCTCTTACAACTAGCAATATATGTTATTTCACAAAAAAAGAGTTTAATGTTTGTGTATTGGCAGCATTTATGCCATTTGGGTCCTTAATGATATCAATAATAGGATAATGTACATCTTTGGAGCATGACGGTTTATCTGTGAGGCTCCTGATTTAAGATTAACAGTTTTGGAAATCCTATAGAAAAGATACTTCTTAAAAATGGCAAGTTGGTTCCAAACCCTTCAGTCCTTGACAGCGAGAAGATTTTTTTCAACAGTCCCTTTAAAGCTTTGTACACAATGTTAAATTCTATGTAGATACAACATACATGAAAATATGATACTGTTATGCTTTTTTCCTATTTCAGCTAATAGATAGCTGAGAAGATGGTTTGATGTGGAAGACACTTAATCCATTTAGTTCATTCAGAATCTTGATTTGCAATACATTGACTACTTTTTGAAAATAATTTGTGTATGGCACATGTTTTTAATAGCAAATTTTTAGTAAGTTTGGAATTTTTTTTGCAGTGTCTTGGTATTTATATTCAGTGTTTAAAGTGACCTGTCAGTATAAAGCTCAAATTTAATTTTCTGACAGCTTAACATAATTCACAAAGAAAGCAGAATCATCCAAACAAACTGTCTTCAAACTTTCAAGAGTATTTTGTTGTTCTGTCTTCAAGACCTTGTTCATAGAGTTGAGAATTATGTCAAAGAATATCATCTGTTTACTAGAAGAAGGATTAATTGAGTAGTACAGCTCGTCATTATTTTTTTCCAAATTCCACGTAGCAGTCAAATGAAGCCTTCAAATTCTGGTGTGAGAAGGCCGTGCCTAAAGATATCTTTTGTGTGTTCTCACTGGTTCCCTGAAATAAGAGGGGCATTAGACTGCAGCACCCATTTAAACCACATACAGTATTTGAACTCTTTTAATTGTGAAGTGATATCTTTAACAGAATGAAAGATTCCATGGGTGGTTAGCAGTAACAATAGATACTGGAAAATGACATACCTTTCTTGAACTCTTGCAGTCTGCCACTTTGGAAATAAAAAGGAGAACAGAATTATTGCAGTGTTGTTAGTGATAAAGTCAGCATATATACTGTGTAGAACTGCACTGTTACACTTTAAGATATGAATGGGATTTATTTCTAAAAGTTTTATGTGCATTTCTCTTGAAATAACATGACTATATTGGCCCTCTCCTCTTGAGGTGAAACCAAATCCTGTAGTTGTCAAGATTAGCAGACTGCAGCCAATTTTGTAGGAGAAATAAAACTTGTACAAATAGCATCCATCAGACTAGACTGTATACTTGTTAGCTGTTTTTACTTCCATATTTTTTGAAGATCCTAAGGAACTGAACATTTCTTCCCTGCCCCCCCATCCCCCCACTTACTCTGGCGTTACTTCCCTTAGGTTTAAAAAATAAACTTGTCAAACGTCCATTTTGGATGGAAGGTCCCTTCTTAAAATATTTTCATCATTCCTTTGTATCTAGGATATTGAGGAATTATATTCGTTTCAAGTCTGATGAATTTTAGTAAGGTAATAGCCAAGCAGCGCCGTATGTGTCCCTACATTTCATGATGAAAAGACATACCAGCCGAAAGCTATTGTGCTGCATCTCTTTGACTATCCCTGGGTGCGTAATATGTCCCATTGCATTAGAATTGAAATGCTAAGGTTAATTTTCCATTGTTATTGATGAACTTTTTATCACTATCAGCTGTGAATAAGTTCACTGGCTCTGTTTTGTGAGGTTTGTTATGCTATGACTATTGCTTTTAATTGGGCAGCAAAGTGAAACTTCAGTTCCACTAAAACTTTGACCTACAGTAGCTCTTTCCATTGAGCTTCTGCAAGATACCATTACACTTTCTTTCAAAATTGCATTGTTAATCACAGTGACCTCAGTGAGAAGAATTAACATGCTGGTAAAATCTTTGCCTGAGCCCTGGTTGTACTGTGGGCAGCCTCTGGATTTCCTCAGTTCAGTGGATCTTCTCTTGAATTCTTCGGTATCACTTCCCAAGGCTTTGTTGCAGGTTTTGCTGTCCTAGGGAAATCTGGGTTTATTTCTTCAACATTAAAAGAGCAGTTAAACCTCTCTAGAGTCCCTCAGCATTTAGCAAACAATTACAGCTCTTTTACTAGAAAGAAAATGGGACTAAGTAGGGTGTCAAGGGGAGAAGGGGTTGATTCTTACTTTTACTGTAGAAGACACTTTTTCTTTTGTAACCCCTGAGCAAAGATGAAAGATTTCCAGGCTGCATTAGTACTATAGGATCCATATCTATATTGGTGTATATCCTTAATATAACAGATATGTAACTGAGAACGGTGCTTAAGTTGCACAATGCTTCCCTCTCCCTCATGCCAAGTAACTCTTATTAGGGCTGACAGGATTATTTGCTGAAGTAAAGACTGCAGAATTGGGAACAAAAATAGTTATGTTTGTGATGGAAATCTGTTTCCTTAGCTTCCTTGTTAGTTCATGGAACCTAATTGAAGAAATCTTTTCCGTACATTCCAAGTTGTCTTCATTTACTTTGTAAAACTAAATTGCTGATGAGATATTGAAATGAGTAGTCTTTATTGTACTCCCTTGTAAATTTTCTGAAAACTTTATCCAACTAGTAGTTTAGGGATATACTTCCCTCACTACTGACTCTTGGAAACAATAATTATGTCTATGTGTGTAATTAACTTGAATATAGTAATCTTCTTGGGAAGATGAGGTGAAGTATGCTGCAAAACAGTCTGTTGCTTGGCTTCACTAGAATCTGCCTGAGACCTATGTGTAAATAGAGGATAATCCTAGAGGAGGTTTCAGCATTAGTGAACTCAGAAGGCCAGGAGTAAAAGTCGTACAAGTGTTATAATGATGCTGAGAACACCAAGAGCTGCAGTAGTTGATCAGCTTTAGCTACTGTAAGCAGTAGTGTTTCAGTGTGTGTGCTTGACTTTTTAAGTGGCCTGTGTCTTTGGATCACAAGTAGCGGTTGCACAGACTTTTTCAAGGTCCCAGGCATCAGGTGTCTCCTCTCATTGATTTCTTGGTCTCACAGGGAGCACGTGTAGTGTGCTGCCATAGTTTGCAGCTGTGAAGGCTGTGCATAACTCCTGGCTAGCAAAAATGCTCCTTCCAGAACAGACTGATTATAAATCACCAGGTTTCAGTAAAAATTGAATTGCACTGCTGTAATGCTGTCTGTAACTAGTGAAGACTTAAAATATCTATCCTGTGAGCTGGTTGCCCAGCTGTTGCTTACTGCATGCCGAGTTTCTTGCATCTTTTGGCAAACTGTCTGATGTTGACTGCTCTGAGAGACTGAATAGTGTGCTACATTGTATCCTTGTGCAATTGAGAGCACCAATTTCTACGTTCTTTAAAGAATTAAACAAAGATGCTAATTGGAAAGTCTTACTGCAAGTTTACTCACTGAATAACAGAGCAAATACTGTGTCACCGTTTTGTAATATGCAAATTCTGAAAGACCAAAGGTGTGCATTAGCAAGAGCTTGGGCTGCAGGTGATGCAGGAATTGCAGACTGTTGCCTAAGAGTGTTCCTGACAGCTACCCCATTGGTATCAAAAGCTTACGTATGACAGTCTGTACTTACCATCACTTAAAATGTTGTTGCTAAGAGTTTACTTTCTTACAATGCAGCTGTTTTCTACTGGAGCTTAAGAGATTGTAGTCAATAGGTCGATCCTGTGTCTGAGTACTGAACATTTCAAAGTCCTGTGGCTTAATGAGTTACCCTGTGTCAGTGGAGCTGCAGCAATAGTGTGTGTGTGTGTGTGTGTGTGTGTGTGTGTGTGAGAGCAAGTGCAGACTAATTTGAGTTGACTTAGTTTAGTCATCTTTACATGAAGATTAAATCGTACAGTATATAACTGGTGTGAACTATCTGCCCAGACAGTTATGCAAATCAGCAGATATTTGGTAACTTGGTAGACCTCCTAACTCAGTTATGAGTCCATGACCTTAATGTTTCAATCAGTAAATATTTTGGTGTTAATACATTTCTATTTGAAAGGACATCAGACACTAGCTCTGATTTCTTATATAGATCAGTGCTCTGCTTATCTGAATGATGAGTTAGCATAAACAATTTCAAGTATATCAGTTCTGTGAAATATTGTAGCCTCTGGAAAGGTACTTTCTGACTCTTGGAGAAAGAAGGGGACAGTGTGTGGCTAAAAGCAAAACAGAAGAGGTGACAACTAGTGTATGTACTGAGAGCGGATGGAATAATTCTGCTTTTGGGTTTATCCTAAAGCTTTTGAAAACAGGAAGCATGCGTAAATTTGTGAAATATATCATCCTCTTTTTATTGACATTTACTTGTAAATTATTTATAGTGAGCCACATAATTTTAGTCCATTTTCATAACACTCTCTTTGTATTTAAGTCAAAATCTAAGAACTGTTATTGGCCTCATCACATTTGGTCCCTCATGGCACCACATGAGTCCCTAAATTAGTGACTGTATTTAATCTTAGATTTCCTAACATTTAACAGGCTTATTGAGGAAACAAAGTATTCTGATTTTTCAGAGAAAGGTCAGGAAAGCCCTGAGGATGGTAGTTCATATTGTTTTCTCCAGTGCATTATGCTGCTATTGGGGAGACTTCAAAAGGAGCATGCATGTTTGCTATAGAGCTAGCAATTTTGTTGAAGTATTCAGTACAGCCTGCTTATAAACCTGTGCAGATCTTAATCAGTGCTGTTATCTCAGTTATGTAACATCATATAAACCATATAAGCTGTGCTCTAAGCAAAATGTGGTTTGCCTAATATGCTGAATTGCCATGCAGGAGAGTCAACGCTTATCAAATTGGATTGATGAGGGAATATAAGTAGCATGGAAGAGAGGAAGTAATAAACCTTTCACATTAGTAGTTTGTAAAATAGATATAAGTATGATGTAAAAGTTGGGACAGAAAATCCAAGACTTTTTAAATGTATAGAAAGTTAAAGATGGAGTTATCAAAACCTAACCCCCCTGCCTATCCAGGCTGAGAAGTTTAAAAGATACAAAGGGCAGCTGGGGTATGATAGAACAGTGTAAACCACCAAGTTACTCTGGTGGTCTAGGAAGAGCATATGATTTTAATTTCACAGTGCAAAATTGAGGTATAGTTAGATTAAATACAAGAACATATTACACATAAGCAATTATGCCTGTGTGCAGGGGAAGCCTTTTGAAGCTTTGTTGCCATCTACTGTTTGAAAATGGCTTCCTGGGGTCCCCAAGATTCTTGAGTGGTAAAAATAAGCAGGAATGGATACCAGAATAATAGGATTACTGTAGAGATCCTAAAGACTTCGACATTTACCCTTAAAAAAACAAAAACCACTAATGGTAATCTTTAAACTGCATTTTTCTTTATTGTACAAACTTGATATTATGTCACTTTAAAGTGAGTCATCTGCCTAAATCTGACTTACTTTAGTCTTCAGAGTGCGTGTTGATACAGTAGGAGTTTTCATTTTAGCTTTTTATAGTTTTTTTTTTTTTTTTTTTTTTTTTACAAAGGAGCAATTCAAAACCAAGCTCTGGCTGTCTGCTTTAATGGAATGCATCAGTTAAGGCAATTTCCTGTTGCATGGAGAGAAACCTTAAGTAGATTTACTGAATGTGACAGGAGACGTACACAAAAAGCAAATTATTTAGTAGTTCAGAACAAGACATTATGTTGCTTTGGAAAATTTGACTGAGCGACATGTTATGTAACAGGTAATTCGGTAGGGTATTAAATATGTCAGTTTGGGGCAAACTGTAAACACAGAAGCAGTTTTCCTGTGCTTTTTTACACATTTGATTATTATGCAAATGAGAGAAGACTCTGCGGCTGCATCATCCTATTCTTGTCCTATTTCTTCTTGTGAAATGAATTTGAATGGAAATGGAGAAGCAAGGTACTATGATATGTATAGAAAAGCATGCCCCTTTAGGTAATACTTCAGTTCCAGCATTTCCACTCTCATGACTTGGCTGCAATAACAGTCGCCTTTAATGGCTTGCCTGTTAGAGCTTCAGCTGTCACAGATGAGCATTAACTTGCTTTTGAACTAGGGCTCTTGTTACTTCTATTGCTCCTTCTATGAAAGGTTGCTACATTAAGTTAATGATGTCTGTGTGGGAATTACAGGGATTAATTTCTCTTTAATAAAACAATCAAGTGCTACATGTGTGTGGCTTGGCTAAACAACACCTAATAATTTGCAGACGCTGAAAAGTTTTAAACACCAAAGTTGTGGAGGGTTTCCTTCATGTGTTACTACTAGTGGTCTGCTGAAATAGGGAGATGAGGGCAGGGAAAATGTTCTTAGTCTGTGAGTAACCTTGAAGAAATTAGTTGCAGCACTGCAGTCTGTTTATAAAATTAAAATGAAGAAACAAACAGTAAAAAGTGCAGGGATAAAAGCATCACAATAATCCATGGTGAAACACAGTACGTGTACTGGTGGAATGCACAGGATAAGGCATCTTTCTCTTTGTTTGAATCTTAGAGACTTAAAGCATTTATTCTTGTCTGTGCAAAGATTTGTTAAATGCTATCATCTTGTGGTTAATGGAAAACTTGAGTTTGAGAGAGGATTTGTCAAAAGGTGCTTTCTGTTTTTCTTCTTTTTCCTAATAGGAAAAGATTACTTCGGGGTAAACACTGTGCTATTTCTTCATCTTTTTTCATAAAGATCCACTGCAATGTGACTGCTGAGAGGTAACTTTGGGGTCCTCTGTTAGAAATCATTTCTGTTTCAGCAATAGTACGTATGGCATGGATTTATTTAATTGAAAAAGTGGCCAGCTTTGTCTTCACCTTCCTTGCGTAACTTTGAGCATCTGCGTGGTATTTTATATAGGTGTGTATGAAAGATGTATGCTGTTGCAATATCCTAGTATAGCTTTTCTCACTTTAAGGAAACCTAGGATTTAATGAAAATTAAAACTACAGATTTCTTTTGTTCAGTCTGAGCTATTTTTCTATCACTGTATTTTTCAATTGTGCAAATGAAAAGCAGAGGATGGTACCTGCCTTTGAGATCTGCACAATCACAGGAGAGCATTTTGTTGTCAGTTAAACTGAGCCTTTAAAAGAGGAGAGCCTTGTCATTCCACTGCTTGTGTTTGCTACCGTACCGCGAAGCAAATCCAAGCTTGGAGAAGTAGCACTTCAACAAGGAGGAGAAAGGAGTCATCTTTCTTCTTTGTATCCACTCCCATTTTTTTTAAAAGCTTGAAATGACCTTATTTGGTCTAATCTAACATTATGCCACATGAGATGATGTTCCTTTTTAAAATGGGAGTCTTACTTTTAATATGTGGTTTCAGTATGGAAGAGACTTGCAGCTCTTGATCTGAGAATACCAAAGCAGGCAAAGTAAAACCAGGAGTGAGTTTTGAATATGTAATATGTAGTGTGTATTCTGCCGCTCCTTTAGACCATATGAGGGGGGAAGTGTTGTACTGACGCTTCTACAGGGAGCTATTTAAGAAGGCAAAGGAGTGTGTTAATTAAGAACTTCCTGAAATGTTAAGATGTCCAGTAGTCCCTGATTTTTAAAAGTGTCATTTTTTCCCAGTGAGATGTAAGATAAAACTGCATTTTTGGTTAGGAGTGGGAAAGGGAGCATCCTAGTTCATGGTGTGTGGCTTTTCTTGTTGTTTTTTGCTTGTTTTTTTTTTCCTTCAGTCTGATTGGAGTTATTTTGAATTAATCTCTCTGGAAAATAATGGGAAAACTGTCTACAGCATTGTGTGTTCAGTTTTATGATGCTGCAAAGAATGAAGAGATTTGCAATGTTAGAGTTTTTTTCCTCAACTTTTATTATGTTGTGGAAGTTCAAGAAAGAAAAGGGTTAAGCATATTTTGACCTGATCTAATATGTAAAAGTTTTGTCATCTTTGTGCCCTCTTCTTTGTTCTGCCCTTCCTCTTAATAAATTTCTTTGGCAGCCTAGAAATATTTTGAAACCTGAGTTGCAGTGAGCTCTAGTCTTTTAGTAAGTGTAGTTTAATAAATAGAAACTGTATTTAGCATTAATAGAGCCCACTGAACAGCGTGCTTGTAGGAGCATGGAAGGAGCTCGTAAGATTTAACTGGCAGATCATGCCTGAAGGAAAGTACTTCATCGTCCCTGTTGAGAGTTTTGAAAAGTTTTGGCTCTCTAGATATGCCTGCTGAGTATCTGTTCTGCGGCAGTGTGTCATCTGCCTCTATAAGCAGGAATCGCTAAAACCTTTTCCAATAGCAGCATGGGAAAAATAAAATGGTCATGAACCCAACCCCTTCTAAAAACTTCTGTAGAAAACAACTTTGAGGCTAAGGACCCATTCTGTAAGCTAATGTGACTTAAAATGGGACGAAATATGTATGAAGCCTTAGAAAGTTTTACCTTCAGATATACCACGGTCCTTTTGCTACCAGATTCTTGATGCAGCAGGGCTAATGTGGTTATCCTAACATGTAGGAAAAGATTAGGTAAATTGTCTTTTGGCTTTATATGGCAGCCATCACTGTGGAACTGTAACTTGCTACTGTTCTGGTTATTGCTTGAGATGTTAATTGAGATACTGCTTGAGATACCCCAAGTATTTCAGATGTAAACAGGAGATTTTTACTGCTTTCTGTTCAGTTACAATTCCCATTAGTGCCTTTGCATTCTTGTGTCTATCTAAATTTGTCAGTTCAAACTCTACCAAAAACTTCAACTAAAAAAAAATCAGATTTTTCTTTTGACGTATATGTTTATAATATCTGAATTGCTGGTTCTGTAAATTGATCAACGTTGTTATTTAACACTATAATCTCTGAAATACACCAAGTCCTTTATTTATTTTTAAGTTTCTTTTCACTATTGTATCTCATGTTGATAATTTATGGTAACTTGAATAGTGAGGAGGGAAAAATGCTGCTGTTGCATGACTAAGGCTTGAATGATGTGTAGGGCCCAGCAGTTAATTTTGTAAATGTTTCAATGTTTTAAAAATGTTCATAAATTTTTTTCCTCTTAAACTAGCTTGCTCCTCATTAAAAATAAAAATCCTGCCCTTCCCCAAAAAAGAATCTGCAGTAGTAAATTTACTAAAATTCCTAGCATCTGTCATGACTTTTGTACATAAAAGCATTCTTACTCTTTGAATTTTCATGTGTACTTAGTTGTATAACTTGGATAACTTTAGTTTCCTCTCTAGAGGTCTCCTTCAAACGTCCATATCCTAGACACACCTTGGCTTTGTCTATAACCCCTAGATTGAGCGTAGAATTCTCCTGTGAATATCCTGGTGCCTAAAGTTTGGAGAACGGCAGTTTCCTGCATCTATGAACAATTCCGCTTCATTCTTTTTCAACTCTGAGTTGATGTTTATCATGGTAATGTGTATAAATGCCTCTATACAGATAGCCAGATATGCTGCATCCCTTCTTCCTTCTAAGAGAGCCCTCTCTCAAGTACTTTTTCTTTTTTTGAGTAAGAAAATACGTCAGCTGTTTCCTACAATATAATTTTTCTGAGTCAAGAACTGCGCTTGTCCATCCATGATCTTTCTTGGAGGTGTGCACTATTTAAATCGACGCTTACACTTCCACCATAGCATGATGAAATAGACTTTAAAGCAAGTACTGATTTTTTTTTTTTTGAAAAACAATTATAGTATGCACTTCAGCTTTTCCAGAAATTCTGTTTGTAAACACTGTTAGTAGTGAACAACTTAGATCCTAGTAATCTGCCATATAACTGTGGCAGAAAATACTCCTAGGCAGCATACAGCTGATGTGAACTTGGCCTCCTGTGATGGGCAGGAGAGAATAGTATAGATCAAGGCCCTTCATTTTCCTTGGCTTTGCTGCTTAGGTTTTAATCTGGGACTACTAAACAAAAAGACATGAAAAGTTTGTGTATAGCAACTACCAGCTCTCTAGGAACTGAGCAGAGATCAGCAGTGTATTTCAGGTATGATGGGTGACCGACATAACATCTTCATTCCTTTCTGTCGCTCTCTTTCCTCCCCGCACAGCGTTGCCCATTCTGAGCAGTGACCCAGAGGTGTGAGCCTCCAAGGTCCTTGCCGTAGGTGGCTTCTCAGTTGAAATGTACAGCTGTTACATCGGAAGGTGAAATGGACTAAAAATACGTTGCAGTACTGCGACAAGTACGGTCCCAATTAGTCCTGAATTACAGCAGGTTCTTCACTGTGCTTCAAGAGCTTTTGAACTTAAACTGCCCTGCATTTGAGAATAGTGGCTACAGCCCAGGGGAGCACTTTACCTATCCTCAGTACAGCTAGTTCACTGGTCGCTCTTCCAAGATCTTGGGTCACAACTTCACACTCCAGGTGGTAAACAAGCAGCCTGGTCTCTTTCAGAATCAACATGACTTCAAAAGCTCAATTCAAAATTAAGAAATACATTTTTAGCACCCAACCAAGTTCTTAAGCTTAGTTGGAAGAACCTAGTGCCTGAAGTGCTAACTGTGCAGCACAGAAACCATTTATTATCAAGGTTAAGGGCTAAGTACTCTGGGGAAAGCCTTTATCCACATCTTATGATGGAAATTTCCTTGCCTCTCTGAACTGTGACTGCCGTGCTTCCAGGCAGACCAGCTGCCTGTCTCGGATGCCTGTTGCTTTTTCCTGCAGAGGTGCTGGTGCAGTCTCCTTGAGATGTGTTTTGGCAGAACTAGGCTATCTGCAGATTTGAGGCTTACAGGCAGTTAAAAGTTGCAGCTAGCTGTTATTTCTGTGTTGTGGATGTTGTTTTGTTTGCCCCTATGCCCTGAATGTTTTAAGAGCCAATAATCTGTTCTGAGACCAGAAGACCGATTTCCTTCATTTTAAACTTGTGTGGTTGGTGATACATTGCTGATGAAATTGGGGTCAGATTGTCTCACTGAGTTGGCTCATATCAGCTAGATAGGGAATAGTGTGTGGATTTGACCTCTATTTGTTCCAGGACTAGGTGCCTGGATACTTCTGTACTACCTAAATTAAGGAAACCTCCAGAAAATACACATGCTTTTCCCTCCTTCTTCCTAAATAGAGAGTAGGAAGCACATTCAATGGTGTCCATGCTTCTGATGTGAGTCCCAGATGAGGAAAACACCTAATCCTCCATGGTATTTCTTACTGTTCTTTGATTGTTTTTCCTTCTCTCTACACATCCTTTTTTACTCCAGCCAGTTATCTCCACATCTCCCAGTGTGGTGGCTGTGGAGAGCTCTTGGAGGATTTTTCTTATAACTAGTAAGCCTATTTGTTTCAGAAAATCTTTAACCTTGTTATTTCAAGAGCTGGGAAGAGTTCACATGGCTTTTGAAACTACTTCAGCTGGAGTAAGGTAAAGTAATACATAACAAACATAGATAGGTTTGGTTTGACTGTATAGATAACATAAGCCAGTTAAATACCCATTCTTTAAATCTTTCTTCTGTTAGATCAGGTTTCCTTACCACCTTTATGTAATCTTCACTAGTGTCCTATAAAAACATTAGGTGATAAAATATTTGTTACATCTCTACTTTAAAAAAAAAAAATAGAAATACCTGTGTGCTATTATTTTTTATACTTTGAAACAGTGGTCAGGTAAGGCTGTAGACATATCCATGACAGCTTGATTTGAGCACAAGAATATTAAATATAGCAGAAATATGTTACAGATATTACAACTGATAGGTGAATCTCTCAGAAGCTTATTTATTTTGTTTGTATATCTTCATAACTTGCTAAAAGCCTTAATAGAAATAAAAATACTTTCATATGCCAGAAGTCTGAAGGCTACATGGTGTTAAAAGCATATTTTTTACTGGCTGTCCCTTTCTTAATTTCACAAACAGCCTTGGTACAGTCACTTTTTACATTTTAGAGTCCTTTGGCATTTTAGTTATTGATTTAAACTTCTATCTTTGCCATCTCCTCTCCATTATACACTTGTTTTTGAGAAGGCAATAAGAAAGCCCCAAATATGCAAATTTTTATTTGAAATGATGAGGGAGGAGAGAGGATAACTTTTACCTTGTTCTTTGTTTCAGGTATTTAGGGCCTGTCTGTACTTTACAAGGATGTGTTTCATAAGTGATTTAAACATTTTTTTGGCTTTCTAATCCCACAATACAAAAACATTGGTATTAAGTCAGTTTATAAGTGCTTAGGGAGTTCATTCAAGTGTTTTTTTGCAAGTGCTGCCCCGGTTATATAAATGTTTGAAATTAGGTTCAATTTTCTCTTTTCATGGCACCTCTTATTCCGTATACAGGAAGTGTCACTTTTCAGAAAAGTTGCAAAACAGTTATGTGGGCTATTTAATAACAAAGGTTTTAAAAATGGCTTATTTACAAATGCAGGAGACTTAGGGATAACTTCCTTTTACTATATCTGCTAGACTGTTCCATAACTTTCAGGCAGAACCATTTACTTACGGCACTGCAGATTCTGTCTGTGCCAAGTGTCTTAAAAAATGGCTGGCCTAGTGCCAACACCATTATCCTGTCATTATTCTGGCAATAAAGAAATGCAGATGTGCCCCAGTTAATACTGTCTGAAGCAGTGAGGAATTGGGAGCGATCAAAGCCCAGCAGATAGAGTTTTGGCACAGCCTTATCTTGGGGGAACCCGGAGAGGAGGGTGCGGTTGGTTCAGCTCCTTTTACATCAGCTTATTGTATTCTCAGCAATGTTGACTCATTTGTTTTGGTAGTGGAGCTGAAGCTGGTTAGGAGATGGACTTTCAGGTATGAAATTCATAATTTTATGAAAATGCTTTTTTATAAAATGGGAGGTTTTCTCCCAAAAGGCCTGTATGCCTGTAACTGTACTTATCCCTAAATGCCAAGGCGTTACTGTAATGGGAAACAGTGAAACATTCTCAGCAATGCTGGGGTCTCAGACATCATTGCAGTAATCTTTGTGAGCTGTTCAGAAGTCTGGAAGACTTCAGAGCTAGAACTGCTGTGTTTTTCAGTCTCTGAACTCTGCAGTGGTCTCAGCTGGACTGCAGAGGAACAAAGAAGATAGGAAACCTGGTAGACTTCAATTACCCCCCCTCCCCCCACCAATTTAAGAAGTTTCAATTTTTATGGATTGATATTTTCCTACAGAAAAATATTTCTTTGGGAAATTTTCAGACTTAAGTAAGGTTTGGAACAGAAACCTGTTTTGGACAGAGTGGAGTGTTCAAGAGGCACAGGCAGTAATTCTGGCTGGCAAACAGTGACATTCTGGAAGGTCCTGAGAGAGAATGAGAATTTGTGTAGACAAATAGCACTTTCCTTTAGCAAAAGTAAGGTGTGAACTAGTAGATCTGATGCTGCTGTTGCTAAAAATATGCTGAGATAGCATGTTTTCAGGGAGATATAACTGAGGCCTTTATGTAAGTAAATACTTGGCAGTGGTGAGCTTCTTGGTTTAGGGTAGGAAACGTAGTCAAGTATGCTTCAAAAAGCACCTGACAGTGTCTGTTGGGCTGTCTTACAGCCAGCAACTGTGTGCCGGTGACCAAGTCAAATACAATAAGAAAATCAAGAGGAGAAATAGTAAAGTTTTCATAGCAATATGTCTGAGTTAATATGCCTTGCCAGGCATATGGTACCTGAAAGTGGCTTTAGAGACTCTTTTTACAGATCTCTCTGTGTACCCCTGTGATTTATATCTATTACTTTAATCAATAGTCAGATCTTACCAAAATATCTACTTGACTGAAACTATTGAATAAATAATAATGGTATTGAAAGAAGATACTTGATGTACTAGCAAGGGAGGAAAGAAAAAACCTTTTACCCTTCTAATAAATAAGGCAGAAGTGGCTTTTGCAGATTGATTATTCAAAAAGGCTTTTTATTTTCATGATTGTTATTCCATTAGCAATTCAACTGAAAGATCTTTCTGAAAGAGTCTATGGAGAAGGGAGAGCATGCAGACTTTTAATACCATTGTGTTTTTGTATACGACTAATTTGAGCCTACAGTGATGATTTACATAGTGTTTTCTCAGTTTTTAAATGCAATGGAAACAGCCTTTACATTACTTACCTTTTGCTCCAAGGTGGGGTCAGTTGTAATAATTGTCTTACAAACCATTTTCTAAAGCTTTGAATTAGCACTGCAGAGATCTCATTTCATTTCTTGCTCCCTCTAATTTTCCAGTGCTTCCAGCTACAGGTGTTTGTTATTGAGCTCTTCAAAAGGCAGCTGCATGCTTCATTCATGGTGTTTGTGTGTGTCTTTTTTCTTTTTCTTTATTTTTTTTCTTAGAGCTCTTTCATAAATGACTTAATCTGAATTCCTTCCGAAAATCCACTCTTGCCATAATTGGCACTTTGGTGGGAAGTTAGGTGACAGAGAAGCATATCAAAGAAATAGCATGGAATGTCTCTCCTATCTATATTGATACTGAAGTATGCAAAACCTGGAGAGACAGACTGTGTATTGGTAACTGCTGTGACTACTGTCTTTCTATTATGGTTATTTACCTTTATTTTTTCCTTTCTGTGATATCCTCAATTCGGCAATAGAACTGTGTTTAACAGTGGTTTATGGGATTCTGGTTATGACCAAGATGGCTCTGCAGTAAGCAGGCTTGGACATTACTGGTTTTATTAGTTCATGCAAATATGGCTATGCCGTTGGTCCCAGAAGCAGCAGTTCTGTTTTGTAGCCCTGCCTCTGACCTACTGTGTCCTGCCAGGCCTAAGATACCCCAAAAGGATTCATGCAGACTGTCTCCTGTCTCACCTGCCCTCCTACCGTAACAGTTTAGATAATCTGCCTGTGGACAAGGAAGAGTTGACCTACCAAAAGAAAAGCATCTATTGATAAGTGATGCGATCTGCTTGCCCAAGTATTTACTGTTCAGAGCACACATGGATTCAGAAGGGTTTGCTGTGATATTTTTATAAGCACAATCACAAAGAACATATGAATGAAGTCACTCTATAAGGCCAGGGGTGAATATTTTTGGATCCCTCTTGAGTATTGTTTGCTTCATTGTCTAATAATGTTAGGGTTTCAGTGAAGAGGTGATTCAGTAAAGTATTGTTTCCACTGTATTTCTGAATTCAGGCCATGAGGGTAGTGAGGAAGGAATAGATAATAAGCAATCAATTAACAGAGGTTGTCTGACATCTCTGTGGTGAGAGCTTGGGCTGCAGGAGGCAGGATGGCTTTTGTAGCAACTGAGCAGCATTGTGGATATCTTTGCTTGTCTGTCAGTTCATTTGGGTTGGGAGCTAAATGCTTGGAAATACATTTTACTTATGCAGGGAAAAAAAAGCTAAATGCAAAAATAGCTTTCTTAAAGCCTTGGAGGAAAAGAGGGTTGCCTCGTACATAGCTTCCCAATGCTTGTGGCCCTTTTTTTCCCCCTTCTTTTTGATGTAACCATTTAGCATGATCAAATCTGGGTTTATGCCACAATGAACGAGTTGAGATAAAAAAGCTAAAGACTGCTTCAGTGATCATTCAAGAAACTGGGAAATCCTAAGGCACAGCAGCCAGCAGTGCCCCATTTTGAAATAGAGACAAAATGGAGGGCAAGACTTTCACCATTGCGCACAAAATGCATGTTAATGCACTTGAATAGACAAGGCTAATCCTCCCCCTTCCAAGCCTTCCCCTTCTCAATCCCTCTTTTCGTTTCCTCTCCCACAAAGCACTTGATATGATGGACAGTGCAGCTAAAGACTTCTGCTTTTGTTTTGCTCTAGTAGTCTTGCTGCCATGAATTGTTCAATGGTTTGAGTTCATTCACACTGAAGAGTAAGTTAGGTGGCTAACTTTGAAAGTTAACTGTGGTGCTCTACCTATCTCATTAATTTCCTTATTTTTCAGTTTATGTATCTGACATCCATCCTTTTGTGGAATGCTAGCACCAAATACTAGGGCATCTGAGGATTTGTTTTGTGTTCTTCTGAAGTTTCTTTGCTTTTTCAGCAGGCATGGTTGAAAGATTCATCTCAAACTTCAATCTTTCATAGCTGCTGATTATTTTAAATCATTCTTCTAATATAGGCTGTAACCAAGTCAACTGACATGCAAAGTCATGATTTATTCAAAAAAGTTTACTGTCACATTATAGGTGTAGTTATAACTATATTATGTAATAGCTATATATTCATATATACATCTATGAATGTGACACGAGATGTATCCTAAAGTTTGTTTTCAGTTAAGTAACAGGAGAGAACAGCTACTATTTGAACTCTTTAGAAGAGTATTTTAAATCTTATGGGAAGACACCGCAGGGGAAAGCTGTGATGGATTCAGTTACTAAGAGTGTCATGATCCTTGTATAGTACTTCCAAGCCATTATAAAAAGATGCTGTAAAAGGCAGATGAATGGATACCCTACTTCTCAAAAAATGCTTTCTGCTTTCTTGCAGGCCTGGTTTCATTTCAGTGTGGCTGAGTGCATCAAGAGTGCTGATGGCCCTTGGTACCGTGCACGTGCTATAGAGTGCTTTGTGTCTTCAGGACTTTGAGATGTTTTCTTTCTGCCTCCTCTTTTCTCTTGTAGAGCTATCTGAAGCTATAAAACAGGTGAAAACTCGCTCTCCTCTCTCCCTTCATCATATGTCTTGTTTCTGAAAAATGAGAGGGAGGGAGGAGGATTGGAGAACAATCCAGAGAATGATAAATTGGTGGAGACCTGTCACCTGAGTCTGACTGCATGTGAAGGATGGTTGTATTTGCTTTAGGTGGTTGGCAGCTGTCATGCTGGTGGTGGCAAACTGTCAGAATTTTTCTTGTTCACCAAATCACACCTCGGGAATCATGGAGGTCTCTAACTTCACTTAGGCTTGAAAGTAAGCAGGAAAAGGTTGGAAGTGGTTGGCATTCTTGGGAAAACAGTGCTGTATCATTTTTCATTCATTGTTCTGATTTGAATGGCTAACTTCATGTGATTTTTGACATTATTAAAGAACCTTAAAGTCTTCAAAAGCTGGTGTCTTAGACTAGCTGGGGAAATCTTGCTGTTCTTCTTCAGTGACAAAGTAACTCTTCTGAAGCCATGGTAAATGATTCAAATTTTTCACTTGTGACACCTACCTAGATATTAAATGCTGATATCCAGAGTTTAAAAAATGTAAATGAATGAAATCATTGTAGCTTTAAAACTTTTAGTTGCATGGTGGAAAGTTCACACTTGTCCTGCTGAACTTGAAAAAGCTGTCCTATTTATCCTGTTTTCAGTGGGTGGCAGGCCCATATTCAGCAGAGAACAAATCAGGTCACCTATATCTCAGTAGCATGCTCCAGATAGGCTCTTGTATTTCCTCATTCATAAATAAAACTGAAACATTGCAAGCGTCATCTACTGACTTGGTCCCCAAACAAGATGTTTGTAAGATGGGATCCCCAAAGTATAAAGGTCGTTCTTATTTTAAAAGTTACTTAAACTTTGATTCTCAAAGAGAAAGAAAATACTATGTTTATAGGTTTTATATATAGAGATTCCTAAATTTGTTTTTATATAGATATCCAGTATGTCTAAATACATATTTACTAAATACATATACAGTAGATTTTTCACAAATTTAAAAAATAGTTTATTGTCCACTTGAGAACTTCCTACCTTTACAACTTTTCTGATACATTGATTAATTTAAAAGTAGTCTTAAATTAGGCTAGGTTCTTGAAGTTATTGCAGGCACCCTCTTTTTTTAATTACACTTTTTCCTACCTATTCTCATTGGCTTTTCATTGGAACTGTAACTTCCCTAGAGCTGCTTTTGCTATTCCTTCTCCTTTTGTGATGTTTTTACATAAACAGTTGCAATCTAAAAATTATTTTCTGTATGTCTGCCTTGAGACAATGAAATTGTTTTCAGAATCTGCAGGAAAGAATGGGTTCTTAAATCAGAAGTGCTGCATTTCTGTATTTTTCTTTGGCATTAAGAATATAGAAATATTAGAGCTAGAGCTTTTTAAAACTGTATCTGTCAACATTTTAATAAGATTGGAAATGGGCCATTTGGCACTTCTGCAGTACGGTCCTTTGTGCCCCCCCCCCCCCCCCGAGAAGTCAGCAACTTGGCTTTTATTGTATTAACTCCATTATATCAGGAAATGCTTCAAAATAAACTTCACTAAATTAGGTTGAGATCACTTGGATGTCAATGTCGATTTCTCCTTCTATTTTCTGTTAATTTCATAGTCCAGCCATTACCTCCCAATCTGGTAAGTAATGGAGTAGCTAAGCATCTAAAGGAACAGACTGCTTCATGAAATGATGTGTTTAATGTCATTTTAGAGTGTGGTGAATGCCTCCTTGTAATATTCTGTCTGTCAGCTATTACTTTGGCAGAGATTTTGACCTTTACTGAAAAAAATCTTGATGAAGACAAATCTTACAGAAACTTGGTCTGACTAATCATCAGTTTACTTGCAGTTAATGATTTGATATAAACTGTTTTCAAACACTGTTGTCTGTGCTTCTTTGCAGATGTTTAAACTGTGTCCAAATTGCAACCATACTGCAATTTGGAATCTGCTAAAAGTAGTCAGCAGTGTGTGTGTTTTTTATTTTAACAATCAATAGAGGTGCAATCTGTTTTCTAAGTGTTTTCGAAAGCTAATTCCAGTTTGGAGAGTTGTGTTCTGGGAACTTGGATTACTTGATTTTCATGCTGCTGTCTCTTTTGTTCAGCAATTCAAGTAGTCTTGTTAGGTTAGAGGAAGGGTCCTTCTAGTACAATGCCCTTTCAGGGAACAGTGGGTGCTGTTGGTGCTGCTCTGCTTGGTTGTCCCTCCAGTTCCTTGTCTTTATGTTGACCCGTACTATTCTTAATACCCCCGCCCCTTTTTTTTTAATGTTATCAGCTCAAATAATTTAGTTTATCCTCTTTTATTTTTCTGTGGGAAGGGCTCTTTGGTTTTATTAGGGAGGAGCATCAGTCCACCTTAAAGGGGAAGACCGCTAGGAACAGTGGTCATAAGAAAGGTGTTAGGCTTCGCTGTGGAGGAGGAAGGTAAGGGCCTGCTTTGTCAGCATCTGCTGCCAGGTCTGCTCTGTCCACCCCTGGGCCCTGCCAACCTGCCTGTGGTGCAGGCAGTGTGAAGGGAGCATGCCTTCTATTTGCCTTCCTCTTGTGGCTCTAATGCAACAAGCAGCTCTTTCCAGGTGGCATGAGAGCCCCTCCTTGACATCTCTGGTCTTTTACCAGGCCCTGGAGGCTCCTCAAAGCAGCTAGGTGCCCCACAGCACCCGAGCTCCCTAGTTGAGCCCCTGCTGCATAAGCCCCTGTGCAGTTGGTGGCTGGTCCTGCTGCCCGTTGCCAAGATTGGGGACCTCCTGAACTCCTCTTGGGAAGGATGGGGTGTTTCCCTGGCTGCGTGCACAGGTCGGTGGGTGACCTGCCTGCATTCCTCCCTCTCCACTCCAGAGTAGGAGAGGGGCATGTGCTGAGTGTGCCAGACTCAGTACCTCCCCTCACTCCTTCAGAACCTCTTGTGGAGGTCCTCACTGTGCTTTTTCTTGTTACTTTAGCTGCATCCTTCTCCACCCTGCAAGAATTTTTCCTCCTGCCCCTGGCCAGCCCGCTCCTCCACAGTGCAAGAATGAGGAAGCTTGACCGGAGAACACTTACGGGCATGCAGCTGTAGCATGTTGTGCCTGTGCTGCTCCTTTTTTGAATGATGCGATGGGAACTTATTCTGCCGCAGTACTCCTTTCCCTCTGTTCACCCGCACTAGAAAATGCTGGCTAATTGAAACTGATGCATACTGTGAAACGTTTCCATTTTGATGCTTCTGTTAGGAACCTATCACTTCTGGATTTTTCTGGAAATGGCACATATTTTAAGTGCCTTGTTAAACTAACTATGTACCTCTGTGTGACAGCAAAATGAGGTCACAAAATATTCTATTTTGCTTATTCTATCTTTGCTTTGCTTGTAATCTTAAAGACCACAGTAGCTTACCATATGTCATCAGTGCAGGTTTTCCACTACTAAGTGGCACACCAGTTTGACTTAAAATTTGAGAACCCAGAACTTGACTAAGTATTGAGCTTTCAGACTTGGAACAAGGCTTATTTTGAAAATGTTTGGTTATCATGTATCTGATTTCCTCTTGCTTCCTGAAAAGCAGAAGTAAATTTTAAGAAGCATGCATAATGGCGAAAATCACTAGTGCTTTGCAGCAAGGCTGACTTAAATGTTCTGCTTAAGTATGTATTTAAAATTTAAGTTATGAAATACGAGCATAAAAGAATCATTGTATTAATTTACCTGCAGTACTGGCTGGGTTTGGAAGAGGTTAGAATTTTCCCTGTTTTGGCACATATGTTTAGTTAAAAGAACCTCCGCTACTTTAGATAGACTGCTTCCGGCTTTAGGTGAGCTAGCAGATAAAACCTCCATCTTGCTCTGTATATAAAAGTGCAGGTATGTTTATTTTTTCAATATTAGTGTCTTTACTTCCTCAGTGCATTGGCTTTGGATGAGCAGTGCTCTGTCACCTTTGATGATGAGTAAATACAAAATAGATTCTGACTGCCTCTGGCATTCTCAAAACACAGTGTGCTTTTAAGAATGGGGGTTTTGTGTAATTTGGTGTTGTAATTGTATATTCCAGATATGTGGGAAAGGCTGCATTTTACGAATAGTGAGCAAAACCATGGGCAGATGATGCACCTTTTTCCAGACCCAGATGTAGTTCTGACACTCTCATGGCCTGAAAACCTCTGTGTAAATGCTGGCAACTGTGTTGGTGGAAAGGGGGCTGTATCCCATGCTCTGTTGGAGAGATTTACCCTGCTTTCAACCAGAATGGGTTGGATCTGTCTAGCTCTAGCTGAATTGCAGATTTGCCTCATTAAAAAATTAATGACTTACAGCCCAGTCTAAATTAAATATTAAAACTCCTCCATTCTGCCCCAATGTTATTGTTGTAAGAAGATCTTCACAGTATTAAAGCTTGTCATTCATATAGGGCAGTATCTTTCAGGAACTGCTTGCTTTTTATGTTAAGTATTTTACTTGCCATGTAGGTTTCTGAATGAAAAACCTTACTCAAGTATCTATTCAGTAATGCAATGTGCACCAGAGTTGGGTCAACTACAGTTTTGCTAAAACAGTCATTCACAATGTCAGCTGGACAATATTTGACAGTTTTACTTCTGAAATCTTGAGCCATATCTGTTAGAGTACTTACCTGAAATCAAATGTAAAAGGTTTTATTTTGGAGAAAAGAATACTGAATTTAGGGGTGGAAGGGAAATGGAATTGTTTAAACTTCCTTTTCGGGTCCTTGAAGCAAGAATAGATAACAAATATTTTCATATTAAATCATTTCTCTTGATTTAATCTTTTTCTGCTAATAGTAGGAAAGAGTTTGTATGTGTTTCTGGGTATGCAAGTTAGATCTACTGTTAGTTTAGGACAGATGGCTACTTTGGAGGGCTTAGTAAATCTACCAGCTAGCAGAACTGCCTCCCTTGGCAGGCCTGTTTTGCTGTTGTTTTATCACTAAAAGATAATCCAGTGACACGTACGAATATTCTGTTTAGTATTCCTCATGACTTTAAAGGTAAGAGAGCATACGTTCATAGTGTTACTGAACTGCTAGTACTTATGTCCATTGTTTATTCTGTAACCAAGAGGGAGATGGTCTGAAAAAGAATATGCAGGTAATGTTTAATCCACTGAAATCCTTGATGTATGGAAGACATAACAGTAGGGGTAATAAAGAAAGAAGTAGCTCAGTATGATTTGGGAGTAATTTCTGAAGTCTGTGTTTTTAGGTGTACAACTGATACCTCGTTGAGTTCAGTGAGTGTCTAATGTACTTTGTTTCTGGCAGAAAGCGTTTGGCAGCTTGCAGGAAGAAACTATATCTTTACTCACTTTTTACTTTGAGAAAAATCATTTGTGTTTTCTTTAGGTCTTTTGAGTAGAGAGAAACATTTGGATGCAAAATATGTTTGACATTTCATAATCAGGTTCATTTGAGAAAGATGTAGGTTCAGTAACTGTTAAAATGCTGTGGTATCAGCTTACTAAACTGCTGACTTTTTTTCTGACCTTTGCCTTGGTTTCCATAGTTATGCGTATTTATTGTTGCAGTTCCATATGGGGCAGCTGTAAACTGCAGTGTTTAAGAACATCTGGCTATGCAAAGCCTTGTTGATGAAGGGGAAGGGATGAAAGCAAATTTAATGTACTAAAAGACTCCTCCTTAAAAAGCAAAAACTTTGCATGTAGAGTTTAAATATAGCATCAGGTTTGTTTCTTTTTTTTTTCTAACTTAAAATATTTTCTGAAATATATTTAATAAACTATGCTTCTCCTTGCATAGTTCTCTTAATGTTTCATTCTTTCTTCAAGATACTACCTAAAAACCAACAGAGAAAAAACTCCTCAATCCCTTATCCCCATTCTGAAGTCTCCAGGTCTTTGAGGTGGTAGAAGGGCTTGGAGAATGCCAGGCTAGTGAACCTCTGACCATGTAATGGTAGGAACTATAAATTAAGCCCATCTGTGGAAGCAAAGCCCTTTGGTCTATGTGAATATCAAAGTATTATTGTGGAATCGTGAAACAATCGTGTGGGTAGAGAAAAGCAGGCAGTTTTCCCTTGGTGAGCTCCTAAGGAAATGTATTCACGCTCTAGGCAGTAATTAGCTCATCTTCCAGAAGCACAGTGGTACTTGCTCCATCTCTGAACCACTCGTAATCTAAGCTGTGGCTCACCTGAGTTTTCAATAATCTATGCTTGCCCATCTGGAGGAGTCGGGAGCAAATGGAGGGGAACAACAGGTGTATCTCAGGATTTAAGACTTCAGAAAATAATTTTCCCTCTTCCCCATTTTTGTCTGAATTGTAGTGAGGAAGGAGGCTATGAAGGAAAAATACTTGGTAGTTTTTGAACACTCTTAGGGATTACATCTTAATGTATCGCCAACACAGCTGTTGCATTGCAATACTATGTCATGATTACATTTTAGAGAAAGAGAAAAAAAAGAATTAGATGAAGTGATCCTTTAAGCTCCCAAGGGTTTAACATACTGCTATAACATGAGTTAGTTTAGAAAATAAAAAATATAATATTTACTTTGTTTCTAATGAATTAGGAGAGTGGGATCCCAGAATAAAACATGCACAATTTACAGAACTTTAAATGGACAATGTCGTTCTGGAGTTGACTGAAGTTAATCTAGAGTTACAGCACTTTGTATGGCATTCCTGTCTAGAAAAAGTTTTCTTGGACAGTTCAGGGTGCTTACAACAAACTAGAAAAAAATCTGTTATTTTCTTATGGACATTATGTGTAGCTCTGTCTTCCTGCTTGCATGTGCAGTGCCATGTGGTTGTATTAAAGGAGGCTCTAGTAGAGATAGAAAAGCAAGCGGTGGCAAGGATAAGTATATGTAGCTGCTTTGCTTTAGAGAAACTTTAATAATACTGATTAGGTCATCAGCTGTGGGGAGAAGTTTTAACAATCTGTCTCCATCCAAATGAGGATGCTACTCTTTTTAAAGCTACGTAGGGGATCAAAGGAGATTTCTGACTTCACAGACCAAGAGAAGGAAAGTGTTCTGAAGTGGGGAGAAGGATGGAGGTGCACAGGGAAAGAGGGGCAAATGCAGAGGTAGGAAAGGGTGAGGTTTCCTGGTACTGACAAAGATAGGGCTGAGTGAACCTGGGAGTTAGAAGTGTAAGTCACAAAATGCACAGTTTTTATTCATTATGATTTTCTTCTGAAGCTTTGGATCTGAGATGCTAACAAATCTTACTGTTTTTAAGTGGTTTGAATTACTCTAATCAATGGCAAACCTGTGTTCCTAAAGGCTCGTACTCAATTCATTCTCAGTTGGACTTGCTGAACTAGCCACAAGTGATACTCTGAGGATGTGGCCCAGGTCCTTTCTTAGTAGTCGGTAAACTGTAGAAAGTGTGAACTCTATGCCTGACGTGAGAGTTGCAGGAGGATAGTGTGGTATTGTTATGCTGATAAACGTGTCAGTACTGAAGCACTTAGCTTTTTAAGGATATATTATTCTACAAAATTTAGTTATGGTACAGATAAAAGATGTGTCAAACATACAGCTTAACTGAAATAAGCAAAAAACTGTAAAAGTGAAGGAATTAAAACTTCCTTTTAGAAATTTATGCTATCAAAGTAGATTACCCTCATATTAAAAACCATAAATCCGCATGTTCTCCTGTGCAATATCAAGTCCCGGTATTTTCAGGATAAATCAGTTTCCTTGTCTGTGTTTTCCTCATTCTGAAGGCTCAATGGTGTGGGGGGGTTTTTTTTTTGTTTTGTTTTGGTTCTTTTGTGGCAAGGGTCCTAATAAATGTCAGGCTGATGTCAGTAGCTTGTTTTTGAACAAAAGCTTAAACTCTTCTAAAACAAACCACACCCAGAGACTAGGATTTTTAGATTTACTTTGTTAGCCTAGGGAAGAAAGAGTTGTGTAGTGCTTAATAGGCTTTTAAAGCTTTTTTCTCTCTCTTTTTTTAAGCACCATCAACTCAGTTTTGCTGCTGTTAAGCTCATGTATTCTCATTTATATTTCTCCAAAGGATGTGCATAAGTCAGATTTTGTCTGATTAACTACTTAACCTGAAATTTGCCTCACTTAATTTAACTTTTCAGTTTTTATTTTATTTTTTCCCCCTTTAGGATCCTGTTGGTGCTCAGGATTAAGTGATGTGAGATGGCTGAGCAGACTGAACAGTTCACTGCTGCTGAAAGAGGGAGACATCTCACTTTATTTCCTCCTTCCACTACTCTGGCTCAACTTTGCTCAACTCTTTCTCTGTGACTCTGGTGCACTTTTGACTCTTCACTGAGCCAGTTCATCCTACTAATCCAGCAAAGCTGTTCTGCTTCTAGCAGTTGTAAGGTTTGAGGCTGGCTCTGCTGTACAGCACAGCTGTCCTGGGACATACTTCCTACTTTTTAGCCACTTTTGCTGTAGTGATTGCATCCTATTTTTCATGACTGCCACAGCTACTACTTGATTGACAGAATCACAGAATGGTTGAGGTTGGAAGGGACCTCTGGAGATCATCTAAGTCCAACCCCCCCGCTTAAGCGCGGTCACCTAGAGCATGTTGCCCAGAATTGTGTCCAGATGGCTGTTGAATATCTCCAAGAATCCACAACCTCTCTGGACAACCTGTGCCCGTGCTCAGTCACCTTCACAGTGAAGAAGTTTTTCTTCTTGTTCAGACGGAACTTCCTGTGTTTCAGTTTGTGCCCGTTGCCTCTTGTCCTGTTGCTGGGCACCGCCACTGAAAAGAGTCTGGCCTCATCTTCTTTGCATCCTCCCTTCAGATACTTCTACACATTGATCAGATTCCCCCTCAGCCTTCTCTTCTCCGGGCTGAAGAGTCCCCGCTCCCTCAGCCTTCCTCCTAGGAGAGATGCTCCAGTCCCTTAATCATCTTAGTAGCCCTTTGCTGGACTCAGTCCAGTAGCTGCATTCTCTCTTGTACTGGGGAGCCCAGAACTGGACCCAGTAGTCCAGGTGTGGCCTCACCAGGTCTGAGTAGAGGGGGAGGATCACCTCCCTCAACCTGCTGGCAATGTTCTTGCTAGTGCACCCCAGGATACCATTGGTGGTCTTGGCCACAAGGGCACATTGCTGGCTCATGGTCAACTTGTTTTAGACCAGGACCCCCAGGTCCTTCTCTGCAGAGCTGCTTTCCAGCAGGTCAACCCCCAGCCTGTCCTGGTGCCTGAGGTTATTCCTTGCTAGATGAAGGGCTCTGCACTTGCCCGTGTTGAACTTCACGGGGTTCCTCTCTGCCCATCTCTCCAGCCTGTCCAGTTCCCCCTGAATGGCAGCACAGTCCTCTGGTGTATTGGCCACTCCTCCCAGTTTTGTATCTTCAGCAGACTTGCTGAGGGTGCACTCTGTCCCTTCATCCAGGTCACTGATGAGTAAGTTGAACAAGACTGGACTGAGTGTTGTGACCCCAGGGGACACCACTAGCCACAGGCCTGCAGCTAGACTTTGTGCCACTGAGCACAACTCTCTGAGCTCTGCTATTCAGCCAGTTCTCAGTCTACCTCACTATCCACTCATCTAGCCTGCACTGCCCGAGCTTGCCTATGTTATGGGAGACGATGTTGAAAGCCTTGCTGAAGTCAAGGTAGACAACATCCACTGCTCTCCCCTCATCTACCCAGGCAGTCATCCCATCACAGAAGGCTCTCGGGTTGGTTAAGCATGGTTTCCCCTTTGTGAATCCATGCTGACTCCTCCTGACAGCCTTTTATCGTTCACATGCTTAGAGATGGCATCCAGGATGAGCTGTTCCATCAGCTTTTGAGGGATGGAGGTGAGGCTGACTGGTCTGTAGTTCCCTGGGTCGTCCTTCTTGCCTCTTTTTGAAGACTGGAGTGCCATTAGTTTTCTTCCAGTGCTCAGGCACCCTTCCTGTTCTCCATGTCCTTTCCAAGTTGATTGAGAGTGGCCTAGCAATGACATCTGTCAGCTCCCTCAGCACTCGTGGGTGCATCCCATCAGGGCCTGTGGACTTGTGGATGTCAAGTTTTCTTAAATGATCTCTAACCTGATCCTCCTCCACCAAGAGAGGGTCTTCCTTTCTCCAGGCTTTCCCCCTGGTCTCCATGTTCTGGGATTCCTGAGGGCTGGTCTTAGCAGCAAAGACTGAAGCAAAGGAGGCCTTCAGTATCTCTGCCTTCTCTGTATCCATCGTCACCAGGACCACTGCCCCATTTGGTAGTGGTCCCACATCTTCCCTAGCCTTCCTTTTGTTGCTGAAGTATTTGAAGAAGCGCTTCTTGCTGTCCTTGACATCCCTTGCCAGATTAAACTCCAAATGGGCCTTGGCCTTCCTTGTCGCATCCCTGCGTGCTCTGGCGATGTTCCTATATTCTTCCCAAGTGGCCTGTCCGTGCTTCCACCTTCTGTACACTTCCTCCTTCTGTTTGAGTTTTGCCAGGAGCTCCTTGTTCACGCGTGCAGGTCTCGTGCCCCCTTTGCTCGACTTCTTGGTCGTTGGGATGCACCGTTCTTGAGCTTGGAGGAAGTGATCCTTGAATCTTAACCAGCTGTCTTGGACGCCTCTTCCTTCGAGGGCCCTACCACATGGGATTCTTGCAAGAATGTTCCTGAAAAGGCCACAGTTAGCTCTCCTGAAGCCGAGGGTTGTGATCCTGCTTTTTGCCCTGCTTCCTCCTCTCAGGATCCTGAACTCCACCGTCTTGCAGTCACTGCAGGCCACGCTGCCCCCAGCCTTGACATCTCCAACCAGCCTTTCCTTGTTTGTTAGTACAAGGTCCTGCAGTGCACCTCTGCTCATTGGCTCCTCTGTCACCTGTGTGAGAAAGTTATCATCAGTGCTCTGCAGGGACCTCCTGGATTGCTTGTGCCTTGCTGTGTTGTTCCTCCAGCAGATATCAGGAAGGTTAAAGTCACCCATGAGAGCCAGAGCCTGTGATCATGATTCTACTTCCAGCTGTCTGTAGAAGGCTTCATCCACTTCCTCTTCCTGATCAGGTAGCCTGTAGCAAACACCCTCAACAGTGTCACCCATGTTAATTCACCCTTTAATCCTTATCCATAAGCTCTCTGTCCGCTCATTGTCCACCCCTAGGCAGAGCTCAGTACATTCCAGTTGCTCTCACATAAAGGGCAACTCCTTCTCCTCGCCTTCCTGGTCTGTCCTTCCTAAAGAGCTTGTAGCCATCCATGGTGGCATTCCAGTCATGTGAGCTATCCCAGCATGTCTCTGTAACTGCAGTGAGATCATAGCCCTGCGACCACACACAGATCTCTGGTTCTTCCTGTTTATTCCCTATGCTGCGTGCATTTGTGTACAGGCACTTCAGAGAGGTATTTGAGCATGCTGATTTCCCAGGAGGGGTGCATAGGTTTCCCCATAGTCTTGTCTTGCAGGTACATCCTTAGCTGCATGCAATTGCTGGAGGTATCCGTGCTTGAGCTCTGTTTGCTGACTGCATGGTCTCTAAAACTCTCCCCTTCCCCTCTCTTTCCTAGTTTAAAGCCCTCCTTACCAAGTTGGCCAGACTGTTGGCAAAGATGCGTGTGCCCTGTTTAGTGAGGTGGATTCCGTCTCTCCGTCATTTGTCCATCTTCAGACTGGTCCCATGATCATAGAAAGCAAAACCCTGTTGCTGACACCAATGGCACAGCCAGTTGTTTACATGCAGTATCTGTCTAATCCTCCTCCCATCCTTTTCCCTCACTGGCAGGATTGAGGAGAAAATGACCTGGGCCCCCAAACTCCTGACCACCATCCCTAGAGCTCTATAGTCCCATTTGATACTTTCCAAGTTGCCCTTGGCAGTATCGTCGGTGACCACGTGGAAGAGCAGCAGGAGGTAATAGTCAGATGGGTGGACAAGCTTTGGCAGTCTTTCCATGACATCTCAGATCCGAGCCCCCGGTAGACAGCAAACCTCTCTAGACAAGGGGTCAGGTCAGCAGATGGGTGCCTCTGTCCCCTGCTGCAGGGAGTCACTCACTACACACACTCGCCATTTCTTCTGGGTGTTCCTGCATGGCACAGGGTTTGTTGGCCCAGTTGCTTCAGTTGAAACCATGCCCAGCTCTTCCTGAGCTTGGAGGGTGCTGAACCTGTTCATCAACTGCAGGTCTTCAGGAGAAGGAAGAGCCTTTCTCCTCATATGAGAAGTGACCGGTTTCCAACCTTCATCTACGGAGTTATGACTTACTGTTCAACATGGCACAGAGCCCACCTGCACCTCCATTGCTCTGGGGGGTTGAGACTCTTGAAGCTGTAGAGTCTCTGAGAATATCCTATCTATCTCCCGCTCATCTTCTCGGATGCTATGCAGCCTGCTTACTTCCTCCTGTAACTCCTTTACCTGGTGACACAACTCATCAACAACCTTCTGCAGAGAAGTTGACTGTCAGCCCCAGCCTTACAGAGAGGCCCCAGGCACTCCCTGCAGCGTCTGGAAGTTTGTACTGCACAAATGGGAACTTGCTGTTGAATGGTACTATTTAGCAGACCGTTCTTAATTTAAAAGGCTGAACACCAGAAAATGGAAAAAAGTTGTAGATCAGGAGTCAAACTAGTGCATGAGTCCTCAAATAGATCAAAGCTCAACATTATCTCTTTTTTTCAGTTTTTGAAATCAAATGCGAAAGAGGACAACCTGTTGGGATGGAGGTGCTTTTAATCAGCAAAGCATCATTTGTGTGTGTTGCACTTTAATAACTGAGCTTAGCCAGCCTGAGCATGGTGTTCTCCTAGTTACTGTCCTCTGAAACACTGCAATTTCAGATTTTATTTTATTCACTGCTCCAATACTTCCATTCTTGGCACCTGAATAAATATTTTGTGACACTTCATCTCAGCTTGTGTATTTTCTAGACTTCTCTGTATGTAATGAAATAAGAAAGATGTAACCTCTTGTTTAGCTTGCTGTTGTGAATTATTGTACATGTATCAAACCAAAGATTATACTTATGTTTAACCAGCTAATCAGCTATGTAATTAAATGACAATAGAGTGTCTTTCCTGCCTTGTTATCTTTCAGTGTTTTGTCTTTTCTTGCTGCTCCACAACACCATGAAAATGACCATTTTTTCCCTTGACTTCTGTCTTGTACTGGGGGCTCACTTTCACTGCTTGCTCTTTCCTTTGGGAAAGCGTTATGTCTTCTTTTTTTGGCCATGTGTTTGGTTTGTTGTTTTTTTTTAGCTGCTGTAGGTGAAAAGAATGGAGAATGCATTTTAAACAGTGTAGTCTTTTTCAATACTGCCTCAAATGTAAGCATAGTGCTAGTACTAAATGGAGTTAATATGCTGCTTTGCAGTAGTTTCTATCATTACTTAAACTAAAGAGTGGATTCTTCCTTCACATGTTTAAAAAATTAATTAAATGTTATTTGAGAAGTTCTAACAGTAGAAAGTTAGAGGTTGTAGAATGTGCTTCTTTTTTGGGGTCTGGTTCTTGTTGCTTTAACAGTCAACATATAAACCAATTTTCATGCAGTTTAATTTACTTTTAAACTGGGGGGCAGCAGATGAATTCTGGCTTTCCCCTTTTCTACAGCCTTATACTACTCCTCCTTCTCTTCCTCCAACAGAAATGTCCTTGCACAGAGAGAAAGAAATATGCATGCACTGAGAATGTAGAAATTAACTCTATACAGCTGTTTAGTTCATTAGTCTTTCTAATTCCTTATGGGAATTGAATTACTGGCAGGATGAAGAGGGCAGAAGGTTCGCTACAGTGGGATTCTTTGGTACAGGGATAATCAAAAGATACTTTCAGCTGGCATGCAACTGGTTAGTGCTGAATTGTAGGGGTTTTTTTGTTTTGTTTTGTTTTTTTAAGAGGCAGAAAAGATCAGTACCTTGCTCAGTCATGGCACTGTACCATCAGTTTTCTGAGTAATTAGGTATATAACAGACTGTTTTAGGCTCTTGTTTTGGATTAAAATGTTTTGGGAACAGATGGTTACCAGAGGTTTGGTGTGTTGCTTTCTCCCATGTCTTAGCACATTCTCTTCAGGGGTTAGTTTAGTTTTGTTGCTTAGGGTGTTGACAGCCCAGCTTCTGACATGACATGGATAAAAGGATGGTTGCTCTTGTGTTTTGGTATAGCTCCCGACCAAATCCCCCTGTGCACGCACACTGATTTGTTTGTGGCATGGGGGGAGGGAAATAGATTTTAGACTTCTGCCTCTAGAACCATCTTTGTTGGTTTGGTGTAACCTGCACATACCAAAGTCTCAGTTACTGGACCAGAATGTAGCATAGGCAAGAAAGCGGAACACCCTGCCTTTAGGCCAGATCTAGCCTGCTTGATGTATTTATCTAGATCCCATGACAGACTGTGGAGAATTTTAGCTTGTGGCTTTGAAACAGAAGCAAGATTTCTGGTCCTTAGTTGCTAAGAGGACTAACTTCCAAATGTGAAACACAGTGCTGTTTTAAGTATCCTGAAATGATAACTCTCAGATGAGGACTGTTAAGCCTAATTAGAGATTTTCTAAATCAAATATTTAAATAACTTACACACATGAATATATACATAATTTAATTGTGCCCATAAATTACATAATAGGAGCAGAAAGACTTTGGAGAATGTTGAAGGTGCATAGCCTACATCCTTTTCTCTTATGCTGAGTGATGCTGAGTGTAACAGGCCAGTGCACAGTGAGGCATTTTGTTCTCAGCTGTTGTCTGATCTGACTGATGGTGTCTGTAGGAGAACTGCAGAGATCTGAGAGTAGCATATACTTTGTGCAAAGTAACTAACTCCAGCCTTCAGTCCAAGTTACAATTGTAATTTAGTCCACTCTACATCTTTTGTTCATAACCTGCGTGTTAAAACATAAGCATAAACTTTACTTCCCACTAGTTAATCACTTTTTTCCTTTTACACCATGTCGGATAAGAAGCTCATTTTACATTTTGTATTGTTAACAATGTATCGAATTGGTTCTTATATGAACTGTGAACAAAGTGTTCAATAAGAGCGGAAAAGGAAAAAGATCTTCAGAGGACTTCAAGCTGCAGACTGAAGTATAAGCAAATGCTGTAGCTGTACGTTACCACTAGATTATTAAAAACAGAAGGAAACCCTGCTTGCTGGCTGAGAAGTTTTTGCAATATAGAGAGCTGAGAACAGGATTTAGAAGAGGGCAAATTTCCCTGAAATACAGAAATGAGTTTGTGTAGTGGAAGAGGGGACTATCAAAGATGATCACTTCTGGATGGAAATTTTTGTTGTGACTCATGGAATCCACTGTAGTCTATGGTCATCTGTGTGTGAAGTGCAATCATTAGTAACGGGAGCAGGAGGTAGAGCTGGAATAATGTAGCAGTTTGATACTGTTAACATCATTTTTGTCATGCAATTGCTATAATTTTTTTTTTACTTACCTAACAATAATTACTTGGGAAAACATGGTGTTTCAGATTGACTCTTTTCTTCTTGGGGGAAGAAGTGCTGTCTTGTTAACGAGAACTTTGTTTGTCTTATACTTCTGGTCCAACTAGTTGCTAGTTGTGAGCTAGTGGTTGTGGCAACTGGTTGCTAGTGTGAACTTTGCATCTGGAAGTATTTGGCTGCTTGGTTCATATGCAAAAAATAGCTTTCAAGAAAGATCCAGTTTCTAAGCTTATTAGGTTTGTCATTTTGTGCAGCCATTTGAAAACTGCTGATGTCACTGGGTGAATTTTTGGACTTCTGTACAGACCAGAACTAGCTGAATGGAGGGAAAGGCAATGCGTTCCAAAAAAAATATGTTCCATGATTGGCAGAATCCATGAATCCTGGTGCCTTTGACACTTGTATCCTATTTCCCTCTCTCTCCTTCCTCCTTCCATCTGTGTCTGACCAGGGCAGTAACAGCAGATCTGAATGTCAAAAAGATACCTGTACTGGGCAAGAGACAGCATGTGCAGTGGCATGTCTGGAGCTGTGGTGTGCTAGCCAGCTGTTGCCAAAAGGCATGTTAAGAGCTGAGCTCTGCCTGAGCCTCTCTGAGGGGGGTAGATGAATGACTGATTTATACTTCTTTCCTCAACCCAGATGCTTATTTTCATGCAATTTGAGAGAAGCAGGTTACTTCCGAGGTTCTACACTTTAGGTTTTGTTTTGTTTTCTTTTGTTTTGTTTTTTTGAATTGGCCAATGGATTCAGAAAGTATTGGAGAGGACTGACACTGTAATAACATACTCCTTATTTGCTTAGGAAATCAGGCTTAAAATAGTGATTGTTACCTTACGGTCTGTGCAGAACCGTGTAGTCTTGGCAGCTGGTAGGAGGCTGCTGTGATGTCTCCCAGAGATTAGGCTAAGAATCATGCTCCTGAGTGCTGGTTTGCTACCTCCAATTTGGAAATGAGACAGGAGGAACAGCACACTTTGTTTATATGTTTGCATAATCATCATTTGTTGTCTGGTTTTGTGTAGCCTTCAAGGTGATTATTTCATCTAACTATGCCCAAAGGACCTTAGGTGGATGAAGATGTTATAAATCCAGACAAGGGCATTAATATCTACATCCTGACTTAAGTTGCTTCCTGAGAATTGGGGAATGGGAGTGAGAAGAGAAATGGGGTTAAGGGTTTAAATGTGCAAGAAACCATAGCAGAGTTTGGGGGTAAACGTTATGTGATTCCCTTATTTTACTCTGTTGTGTGAAGGAGGTCTGAAGGACTATCACTGACATAAGAGCTGGATACCAGGCGACAAATTGGGGAAATGTTATCTCAGCTTTATAGCTTGGCTATGTGGGAAGGCAAGCTCTTAGAATTGATCTAGAACACAGGCACGTGTTGATATATGTATGCATTTTAAAATATATTTTTATGTGTGTGTATATATATATATTTTAAATTTTCTGCTTACCTGTTTTTCAGACCTTTAATTGTGTTTATATTTTGATTACACAACACAATCTCCATCGCACCCTCCATTTGCTTTCATCATAAGGTGATTCGTTTAACAGGAAATTTCAGAGGTCTGGCAAAGAGGAAGGCACATCCCATGCTTCTGGGTATGGAAATCACTAAAACTGGACTTTCAACCATGTTTAGTGCATTGCATCATAATGCTTTTCTCCCATCAAAGGGTAATGGGATCTTTTCCCACAGAGTGTGGTTATTGCTCTGAGAATTAGTGCTGCAAGATGTGAGAAAGTGATATTTTTATTTTTTATATTTTAGTGACTAGAGTTAGCAGAGACTTTCAGGTGCATAAGATTATTACAGGGATAATGCCTGAACCTTTAGCGTCTCCAGTAAGCTTGTAATGGGGGTGCTTTGGTGACTTAGCTGCCAGCAAAGACAACTGTACCTCCTCTGGCTTTGAAAATACTTGTGTTGTGTCTTTTAAATTGAAATCTTTTTGGATGGTACAATTACGCTTGCATCTCTTAGGCAGCTCAATTTGGTACTGAAAGTGTTTCAGATTTTTTTTTATGTTCATTTGGAGAGATGGTAAGCAAATACACTTAACTTGCACATTAAATGATTGGGTGATCTGATTCATCAGACTGGAGGATCCTTCTGGAAACAATCTCAGTGTTACTCTCAACTTTGTAGAAAGTTTGCATGGTTATTATACTTTCTTTTTTTTTTTCCAAATCGTAATCACTACAGAATGAGTGTATGGATGTGTGTGTGAATGAATAAACTCTAAGATTGCCTGAAGCTGAAGAAGAGCTTAGTGGTTAACTTTGAAGGGAAGGGAAAGGAGATAGGGGTGGAGAATAAGTAACTAAAGAGAAAATCTTTTGGGTCTAGTTTCAATAATTTAAAACAATAGATTTAATTTAGAAAATTTCGGCTGAGGTAAAACTCCACTTACCATCACTTACTATGATTTCTGAGGCAGGACGCTGTGGACCAGGCACTGCCAAGGCCTGGAATCCTGCTCTCTGCTAGGGACTCGTACATGCTGCCACAAAACAGCAGGTAATAATAAAATATCCTTCACTTACTATAATTGGACACATCACTAAGAATTCCTGTTTTGACTAGTCTACCTGTCGAGTGTCAGCGTACAATAGATAGACCAGGCAAACTACACCTTTTTGATCTCGGGAGGGCAATATTAGAACAACTCCATCTCTAAGGACAGGACACAGGTAACTTTCCTTCTAGTTCCCCTTCCTTTGGTGCATGAAGAGCAGCTTCTCTTGACTTCCTAGCTGAGGTTTGAAATATCCTGCACTGCTGCAGACATCAGGGCCTTGACCCTGCATCTCAGAAGTGTAGCTGTCCTTGGCCATTTCTCTCCTGAACTTCTGCAGGTGGAAGCATAATACAACACAAGTTTGGGGAAAATTTCTCAGGCCAGTGTGTAACACATGCTCACAGCTTTCTCTCACGCAATCGTTGCCAGCAGTGATAGGACTTAAAGCATAGCACCACAGCAGGAACTGTCCTACTTTGCCCTTAATCTCTCTGAACAGGGCAGCATTAGTTGATAAAATGTGTGCAGCTGTGGGGACCCAAGTAGGTCCTGAAGTGCAGCTGAGGATAACCTCAGCCAAGGTTGCTGAAGAAACGTTTTTGGTAGCTGCAGGAGTCTGAAGCAGTTCAGAAGAGCTTTGCCATGACTTTGGTTTTTACCCCTGATGCAGATATTGTGGGAAGCAGCAGGGTAGGGAAGGAGGGGGTGGAATATCCTCATAAAGTAAAACTGGTATGTGTCTGTGATGAGGGTGGCTTTCTTGTCTGTGCAATTGTACAGACATTTGTAGTTGCACTGCTTTTAAATTGTTTTTTTTGTAACTAAGAAACTGGTTGTGATTTCTTCTTGCTTTCTCATGCTGGTAGGAAGAGGTGGAAGCAGTTTTTTGGGGAGCTGGATGTTGTTTGCTTCTTGTTTACAAGTAGAATTATACTCTGCATATACCCCTTTTTTACTCCAGTTGTAATCAAGAACTGAACAGTCTGGCCTTTGAAAGAGGGAATGGGCAATGCTGGAAGGCAACATAAGAGAAGTGGTTTGGAGGTTTGCCTCACTGGAGAAGGGCCTTTGAGAGCACAGCTAAACAAGTTGTGCTCTTATAGTGAACCCTGTGGTTGTTTAGAGATACTGTAAACAACACACTACTGAGGATGCACAACTGCTGACTAAATCATACACATACTGCTTTCAAATACTTTAACTGTCGCTTTAACTGTGAAGTTCTCTGTGGCTAAGTTGTTTATATACACTTTTATCCAGCTGACTTCAGAAAATTTATTCTATTATTCTTAGAGAAGTAGTATGCACTTTGCTTACTATCCATTGCCAACTAATTACTAGTTAGAATTAGGGGATTTTTTATAATCACCAATTAAAATTACTGCTTAGGATACTATTGCATGTGTTAATTGGCTTATTCCATGGTAACTTCATATTTATGGCTGCAATTCACTGTCTATAAGCTGGCAATTTTATTTTAACAGATCTCGGGCACAGGTGAGAATTTGCTTTCTGAAGTAGCAGGAAAGTCTGGATTTTCATAAACAAAGCTTATTGGTCTGTTCTTTTTAAAATAGCTTTGCTGTATATGAAACTGTGTGCACAAAAGCTTTAGCCGAACTGCTGTTGATTTTCTGCCCTCCCCCCCCCCCAAAAAAAAAAAAAACACACGTGACATTGATTTCCCACTGCAGTGCATCTGAACAGCCTGGATCAGAGAAAAGAGGGCTGGAAGAAGTCTCAAAGTCATCTCCAGAGGGAGGATCAGTTATAATTATCATTCCTGATATGGTTGTTTAAGTTGTTCTTAAAGACCTCTAGTGATAGAGACTCATGAACCATCTGGAGCAATCCTTTTCGATACAGAGCAATCCTGACATTTCCTAATGACTAAAGTCAGTATTTCATTTCCACTGTAATCATAGTTAATAGCACTTTCCCAAAGAACATGTATCAAATGAAGTAATATGTAAGATACTTTTCTTAGAAATACACTCATTCACTTAAAAAGGAAATGGGAATTTCCCTGTGTTTCCAAAATGAATGCTTATACTCAGCTTGGGAAAACATCCTCCCTAAAGCCTCCCCCCTCTCCCTCCCCACCTTAAGGAAGTGGAGGAATTGTGATTTAGGTCTATGAGAAACATACTCCTTCTCCTGCCAGTCTCCATATTAGGTCCGTTTATGTCAAGAGAGAGTGTTAGTTGGGGTAGCAGGAGTATCACAGTTCGAGATAATTAGGCTAGAAATGCATTCCCAATTGCCTGTTGGTTGGAGATGGGTTTGAAACCACAGGGAGTGAGATAGAAAGGGTAAACTATAGTTCATACCTTGCATAAGACTGACCTGCTTTTCTACTAGCATAAATAAAAATTTTATGTTAGTTTGGCTATCCATGGCAGTGTAGTGCAAATTATTTATGTTGTGACCTGATCCAGAAACACTGCCCACTTTCAGTCATGGGCAGTTAAGCAGTGTAACTTATGTAAGGCCAAGCTGTCCTAACAGGGGAAGACAACTATATGCATGATGCAGCCTTTTGAACAATAGAAAACGTTGATATAGAGAACGTTGTCCTGTTTTATTGGGGGCAGGTTTTTTCTGTAGGGAAGTACTTCCTCTTGAGACAACTATTCATTTTTTCATTGAACAGTTTTTGAGATAGCTGCTTACAAAATTTTGCTTTGAGGTACCTCATCTTGGTATCCCATTTTTTGGTTTCTAAGATGTGGGCGTATAGTTCCCATGAATAATGTTATTTCCTGGAATTAAGATATTAGGAGCAGAATGCATCGACAGTTAACCAGTATCTTTAATTCAGCTCTTCCATCCAAGAAAGGAGAAGAATCCCAGCATACAGGAACTGGGATCAGCTCTAGGATTGTGCCTGGTTACATCTAGTGTGCTGTCCTGTAACCACCTCTTTCCTTGGAGAGAGAAGTGAATTTTCTAGGTAAGACAGATATTAAACAACATGGATAATACCAATTTTAAATATTCTATCACAAGTATCTGGTAACTTATTAGAGGAGATTAACATCTTTTTTTTCCTCTTTCTTTTGAACCTGTTACATGTCAGATAGAATTCTTTCGAACAGTTAATTTCTTAAGACTGTTATACTGTGAAAGAATGATTGTATCATGATTATTCCTCTATCTAATAAAATTGTTTATTTTAACAAGTTATCTTCTGGAATAAAAAAGTGAAAGTATTTATTAGCATTATATGCAGTCATTTTCAATTGATTTTTCATCTGGAAATATTCTGATGTGTGTAACTTTTTTTTTTTTAATCAACTGAAGAAGACTATGACTTATTTTAATTTGTACTAAGAATGCAATAGAGAAGAATGGGGTTGTGTGTGTTTGACCAGACAGGGGTTTATTCTTTATTTTGGAAAATCATATCTATGTATTTCTTTGTGTTTATACACAAAATAAAAAGGTGCATCAACTTTGTGCCTCTAACCACCTATTGTGTGTTTTTATTCTTGGTATTCATGTCATGATTCCAAACAAAACTGAGCTCTTGCTCAGCTACAATTCTGCCTTTTCCCCTGTTGCAGATATAACTTAATTGCCTCCTTTCTCTTAGAATATTTCAAAAAGGGAAGGGAGATGCTTCCAAATATGTGGTTGCCTTGTGGGGAACGTTGCTGCTGATCCCGTTCACACTGTGGAGACCCAGTTTCAATGCCTTTGATTGTACCATTGATATTTTTCTAGTAGGAAGGCCTAAGCAATTTGCAAGACCATAAACCAAACCCAGAACTTTTGAATTCAATTCAGAATCCAATGGGTAGCTTTTCCAGCTTCCAGACCCACCGTATACTGTCCTGAGGAGTACCACGTAGCAGAGGAACCCATCAGCACCTCACCAGGTTAAATTTCTAGGTTGTTCTAAAATCTAGATCAGATGATCTAGAAACAAATACCAAGATCCGAATAAAAGAGAAATGTTCATTCTTATAATGACATAAATGTTACTGTTCATGCATATTTTTACTATCCTTGTCCCAGAGTGCCTGCAGCCAGAATGCATCCAAAGCATGTGTTTCCCCATTGCTTTCTCCAACATGCTTGGCTGCATGCATGCAAGCATGCATCAGCTTGATTTTAACCAGACTTGAGATTCACCTGAGTTGCTATTAGTTCTAGCCCAGTTTCTTTTTCGTGGCGAGTACCTTTGACCGTGCTATCTGTGTTTAGATGGAGTAGTGCACATCGCTCTATGTTTAATCAGTATATGTTGCAGTTTATTCCTGAATATGGCAGAGTTTGGCTCTTGTTACCTGCCTTTGCATGATGCCTTGCCCATCTCCTTTCCTTTTCATTGCTCTGAGGAAGGGAAAATATTTTGTTTCATGCTGCTAGTAAATTTCTGGTTTTACTGAAAAAAAAAAAAAAAAGTCTTCTCCAAGACTAGCGTGGCCAAACTGTGGCTCTTCAGTCTCTTTAATGCTCAGTTGCTCTGAAATATGTTTCGGTTGCTCTTTGCAAGCATTCTTGTTTGAGAAAGGCACATAAACCGATTGGTTTCCCAACAAGTACTTTGTTTTGGATTGTCTCATGCATGTTAAGTTTTGGTAAGACAAAATTCCCCGTCTCTTTTTTATTTTTGTCTTTGTAAATATATTCCAAATAAATTAGCAAGGAAATGCAATTTTTTGATGTTCCTGAAGTGATATTGTTCCTGTTTAAGCGTCAGGTGGTCGAGAATACTATGATCAGACTGCTCAGTAAACTAGGACTGTGTAATGCTTTCCACTCCTGTATTTTTCTCTGCCCTTTGCAATTGTTTTGTTACTTTTCTGGTTTTCCTATGTATCTTTCTATTAAAAATACTCTCCTTGGATTCTTTTTCTAAATTATATATATATTACGTTTTCTAATAGCAGATCTCGTCCTTTTCTGATTTATTTCTGCCACTCCAGTTAACCATCTATTTACTCATTCTTTTATTTCTATTGTCAGCTTGGCCTATGAAGTTTCTAGGGCCCTGTGGAAACTCCAGTTCTTGTTTCAGGATAATCTTATCACCAGGCAGGATATGAAAGTCAGGAGTGTTGGGGATTTCAGCATTCGCTGATTCTTTCTGTAAGTTCTGAATGCTACATGCACCTTAAGCGACTAAAAATACTAAAAAGTAGAAGACATGCCGCTTAATATCCTGGATATTATTTTATGGCAGATAAATTGTAGTCTCAGAGGATCAAATTCACAGCTGCAAAAAGATGATGCAACTTTGCTGAAGCCAGTAGAGTTAAACTCACTTATGTTGGTAATGAACTTGGCCCCAGGTCTGAAAGCTTAGATTGCAGTAGCTCAGGATAACCAATTTCCAGGAGAATGCTCTGAGAGCAGTGATTAGGCCTGTTGTATTGCATTAAGGAGACAGAAGAAAAGCCTTTGGGCAAGTTTCTTTTCTCTAAGACATAACAACTGTGATTCTTTTGCTTGTTGGGTTTTGAGGATGTTATGAAAAACACAAAAAGATCAGAATTAATTGCTAAATGTTGTGTTACTTAATAAGCAACGGGATATGTACATTTTGACATTGTAATTATTCTTAGAACTTATACAGTTCCAAAATCCCTAACAAGGAAATTTGCAGGGAATTTGCAAGTATTGTGCAATAAATGCCCAAGCCTAACATTTTATTGAGAAAGGTCAGGAAAGCCATTTATTTATTTATTTATTTATTTAGAGTAATACTTGCATTGCCTTTCTTTTCTCTTCCCTAGTGATTTTGCCAGGACAATATCTTCTGGAAGTTCTATGGCTTTAAATTATGGCAGAAGTTTGATCTCTAGTATTATGTGGTGACGCCTTCTATTACAGTTTTTTTAAGAGATTTCTCTTTTTACAAATGAGGTCGAGACCAGCAACCCTTGCACATTGTAAAGAAAAATATTAGGCAAAGTTATGTCAAACTTCTGCTTAAAGTGGGCCCAAGTGTCCCAAACTGACTCAGAAGGAACTGACCCGCTACCACCACCAAGTCCACTCCATCTCTCTATATGTCCCTTTTGTTTGTGTGTTTTCCAGCTCACGGTGAGCACTTAGCTAGAAGCCCTTTAGATTAAACCTAACTGGGACTATTCTGCTCTCTTTCCCAGCTTATTTTCTCCTTTTACTATGAAAATGCATTGACAGGATTCTCTCACATGAACTGATTTGCCTAGTGACAAATGCTGAGAATACCACCAAGGGCTTTCATATCTGACTGTGCAAGAGCTTTTCAATGTTACTTTTGCATATACTGCTGATTTCAAAATCAAGCCTATACAGATGTATTTTCATGATCTGGGCCTGGAGCAACGAAGGTTTTTGGTTTGCAGGTTCCATACAGAGTGATGGTACTATGCTGGTTGGAAATCTTGTCTTTTCAGATTTTTCATCATGCTTTGCTTAACAATAGTCTTCTGAATTAACCTCTCAAAGGAGCTGATTTTAGGTGTTGCAGGTTGGGACATCCATTTATTCCTCTAAGTAATATAATTCTGGAGCAACATCACTGTACAAGCAATGAGCGTGATGGCCTGAAGCTGTCAAGGTTATTTTTCCTTTGTCAGCACAGCAGAGTTAAGGATCTATGTCAGTGAAGAGAGTCCCTGTGGATAACTGGGTTACTAGGATACAGAATAGGCTCTGTTTTAATTAGGCAGTTACACTTGTATTTAGGCTCTGTTATTTCATTACCTCTAGAGCTTTTTTTTTTTTTCCCCAGTGGTAATGCAGTTTAAAAAGTAAAAATCACTGTGCTTTAAAGATATATTTTTGCTAAAAGCATTTGTGTTCAATGGGTGCAAAATATTTCTCCTTGGTATATGTTACCTCTAGAAAGGAGAGGCTAATATAAATTTAATTGGTGCTTTCAGAAGCTTCCAGTATCTACATTTTGGAGGAAGCTGCAGTGTTGAACATAACCAGAACGCTTCTCAGTAGTCATTTGGTTGGAAAAAAAAAAAACTAACACAAGGTCTTTAGAGATTAGAGCTCAAGTTGCAGGGCAGACAGTCTGCAATTTGTTCAAAAAAAAAAAAAAAAAGAAAGCATTTTCTTTCTCTTTTCAGAAATGTGACCTAGTTATCATGATGAGCAAATCTGAGAGTTTTTCTTAGAATAAACATTTGTAAAGCCAATTCAAGTTTGTGTGTACTTTATCCCTGGCATATGGCTTCCCACATGATGATGTCATATACAGCCAAATGCCAAAAAAAGCGTGAATGCTCCCAGCAAAAGCTAGGCTTCGGACTGTGATTTGATTTGCAGTTTTCTGCGTGTGTGCATACAAGCCAGCCAGACTTGCTACAGTCCTGAGCTCTGCACAAAGCTGTTGCTTTCCTCAGTTGCAGGTGATGGTCTGTATGAATGAGCAGCAACCACAGAAGGCTTCTCTCCAACCACAGCATCTTCTCTCCTAACTTCCTTTCCCCAAGATGTTCCCAATGGTTTTGAATTGTCGTTGCTAACTGGTTTTCTCACCTCTGAATTCAGGTTTATTTGCTCAGAGGAGCTCTAGAGAGTGAGTGTCAACTCAAGGCATCTTGATTCTGTAGAAGCTTTATGAACTTCCTCCGGGAGGATTTCTTATGTTTGGGTTCATAGGATTTCTGTAGTCATGAAAAATTACGTGTGCAGGTTGTGTTCCCAGCCCACTTGTTAACAGGCAGGTTTTTTTCAAGGCAGTAATACTGTTTGGGGGATGGTTCTCACTCTATGGCTGTGTTCACGGAGTTTGTGTTGGGGGGGTGTTTCACTTTCTGCCCCATCCTTGTGCTGTCCTTACCCTACTGCCTGAGCTGTTGGTCTGCTGTTATTTTTTGCCTTATGAAAAGCTTCACTTGGATTGCAAGGTTTTTCCTCTCTTTCCCACAAAACAAAATGTGCAACATTGGTACTAGATGAAGAAAAGCTATGCTTTTTTATTTAATCTACCAATTACTGTAAGCTAGTACAAGGTCCTGTTCTTCCCCAGCACTGGATATATTTAGAAGATTCCCAGACCAGGATTCTGATTATGTATATTGCAAGTTGTCTGATGAGGTATTCCATCAAGTGATTAGCAGAAATTGGGATCCCAAACTGCCTGTAGGTCTTTCAAGCGATGGTTACCAAAAAAAGTGTGCGAAAGGAAGCTTTCTTTAATGTTGGATAAGAAAACGTGCATGTTAGTGACTGCTATTATAGGTTCATTGGTATCATTTAGGTATCTGTACTGCAGTGAGCTTTCAAATGCAGTACTCAATGAGAAGTGCCATGATCTGTTTTTTGACTTGGAAAGACAAGTCATCAATTTTATAAAATGCAGTTAGACTTTGTCTTCTAGTAAGCCTCTCTCTTTACACAGATTTCATCAACTCTATTGGCAAGCAAATAAAGGTATACCTTTGCCATTTGCCCTTGTGCTTTGGTGCATCTTTTCCCCTCGTGCAAAGATTGCAAACTGTGTTCATTTGCAGGAGGGGAAACTTTTTGCACCCTTGCACCTGCACAGCAGCTGAGCTGCATCTGCTTGCATATGGATAAAGAATGATTTCAAGATGCTGCTCTTCTTTTTTTGCTACGTACAGAAACCTGAAGTGCACAGAAGTACACCCTCACTTTGTGTCCTTCCTTTTAACGCTATTGTTTTTCTCTTAACCTTAATACAACTTTTTCTATTTGTTATGAAATTTTACTTCCAACCTTACTGCAGTGCAAAAGAGTGTTGAGACTTGGCATAAATTTTGTACTTCTCCACTGTCTATTTTTACTGTTTTTCAGATGGTATAAACAACTTAATTCATTAGTTAAAATTCATGAGCTCAGGTTAAATGAAGAGTGATACTCTGGATCTTTTAAAATAAGAAAATGAAGATGAACATTTTTGAGAAATGGCTGTAAGGAGTCCACACAATTTTTGTGCCTTGCCTAACCTGAATGTATGTTATCCTGAAGGAGTGTTGTGCATGTGTGCATCATGTGATGGGGGAACGGGATCTTCCAAAAGCTGATGAGAGCCTGTCCCATAAGGGAGGTCTAGGAGATGGTTACAGCTCTGGAAGGGAGAACTAATGCAAACTCCCATCCCCATCCTCCTTGTATACCAAGGGTGATTACTGTGAGTGTCCAATCCATGCTTACATATCTCCCAGAGAAGAAAGGAGACAGCTTTTCAGCTGCAAATGCTTGTGTGACTGGTATTTTCCTACAAGCCAGACAACTAAGGAATGTAATTACAGACTTAGACAAGAGAACTGTGTAAATGGTTTGCAATGACCTAATACATACAAGACCTTTTTGTCTGAAGCTGAACTAAATACTGCTAAATGAGTTAGAAAGTTATTAAGTGTTAAGCCATATGAGGAAGACTTCAAGGTTTTTTTTCAGATGCGTTTGCCTCTATCATTCTTTTTATCAAGTCCTTGGGTGGTCTTGTCCTATGCTACATTCAGTTACTTTGTTTTCCTGCTTCCCTGTTCTCAAACAAAAATCTCAATATTGGCAAATGGCAAATTAGTTGTGTTTCTTTGAAAAGTGATATGTGCTAACCTACTGCATAGTCAGAGAGCCATTTCACATGATGAAAATTCTTAGTGCATACAGAGCTTTAATTTTAGTCATTTGGAATTTGTTGTTATCAAGTCAGCTAATAGGAATTTTCCATTTATACTTGGAACGTATGTAATATCAGTTGGCTCTGTACCTAAACTGCCTCTGTGTCAAACAATGGGCTGTGGTAAAGGATGAATTGTTACCCCTTGCTTAAAAAATGAAAGGACTAAAATTTCATTATGTAGATCGTTGTCTTTGTAAACAGAAGATCATTTTTGAAGTGATTTATATTTTGAGCTACTTTGCTGGTATGTTCTAATGTTTGCAAACTTGGTTAGGCCTTACTTAATTTTGCTGTGTTATGTTCTTTGAGAATCAAATATTTCTATTCTCAAGTTGTAGTTTTGTTAAAAGCTTCTCTATTGTATTCATTGTTGTCATGCCTGTACCTATCATCTATAATTGAACATATCCATAAAATAGGAAAGTGTAATTACAACATTTTACTAGCAGAATGCAGAAAAGTGATGACTTCTTTTTGAAATCACAGGAGAGAGCAGTAGCAGAGTTGAGATTAGATCTTGGGTCCTGTATGAGTGAGCGTGTGTGTGTGTACTTGTATATATTTTAATGCAAAACGAGCTTTCTTCTCTTTATAGTAGAACATAGAACAGACACTGCTCTCTAGCACTACAACTACAGAAAGTAACCATTTTTCTAGTGGCTTTCTGGAAAAATGACTAGTCTAGCTCCTGGTTTATGAACACACGCTTGTCTGGCAGGCTGATGTGGTGTACTTTTGTCACCACAGAAGTCTACAGCATGCAGCAGTCCTTTACCTTAGTCATGGGAAAGCTCTGCACTAGTATTATGGCCCTTCCAGAATTCACATGAGTCTCGGCCAGAGTTACTACTTATGGTGCACAGCCGTGCTTCTGCAAATACAGATTTGGCAGTTGAAGAGGTCATTGTGTTCAGTGACGGGTTTCATTACTTCTGAATTTTGTTCAGACTCTTACCTGTTGTCATGGGTAGCATAAGCAACAGAGTTCATCACCCCAAGCACATTAACGTATTTTCTGCGCTGTCACTCACTCCTATAGTGTCTGAATTTCATTGTCTAAACTGAGGCATTGTCCTGGTGCCATCTGTGGCTCATGCGGCCATTTGCGCAAGTGTTTTTCCTTTCCTCCTCTTTGCTGTAGCTTGGGATCACAGTTTTGCATCCTAAGCTATTTAATGCTTTTCATAATGTTGTCAGTTTGTAGAGTTTGGCTTGTCTTATTGTCATCCCGTCATCGTTGCTTAGCACAATGGCAGCGTAGCTGCTGGGCAGTGAAACTGTCACCCAACAACAACAGCTGTTCAAGCAAACAAGTCAGAATTGATGCTAATCAATAGATTCGTGCAGTCATGGCATTAAAATATACCAGAACATGTGTGATTTGTCTGCTTCTTTGTCTCATGGTATCACCAGATCAGCTGTTCTGCATGGGTGAGGATGTGCTTTGTCATGCAGTCTGCCTTCACCTCCTTCAGCCCGCTTTGCTTTTCCTTTCTCTTTGTGCACTGTCTGCCTGCTCTCTGGCACATCTGCTGCATGTCCCATCTGTTCTTGATGAGTGGCGCACACTGTTCTGACAAGCAGTATTCAAGTAGTATGCTGTTTTTCTGGAGATGACAGAAAACAATCATTTGTATTATTAACGGCATGTCATTAATGCTCCCTGCTTCTAATAAGGCAAGCAAAGCAAATAATATAGAACACTGGCTTGCAGACTTGCCACTGAGTTTTTGCTTCAAAATCCTACATGCAGACGTGAATTTCTCCCACCCTACTTATCTCAAGCAATCAGTGCTCTTACCTTGTCCTGTGGCTTGCAAGTTTTCCAAGATCTGGTGTGTTTTGAGGTTGGTGTTTTTCTATTTGTTCCCCTTAGGGGAAAAAAAAAAAGAGAGAGAAAGGGGGGGAAAATAGAAAAAGCAAATTCTTTCATAGAAATTGAGTTTCCTTTCCTTTTTTGCATGAATGGGAATGTTCTTTACATTACGGGCACAAGTGCTTAATACAATTTTAGTTACTATTATTCTGTGTAGTTCAAGAAAAAATATTAGCAGACTCTCAATAAAAATCTAATTGTAAAATAACAGTATATTTAAAGCCAAAATTGCCTTTGCCTTACTTTGACTTATTCATCTCTGTTAGATGGCTTATAGCCATGTAACTAACTTCAAAGTGCATCTTTCTGTGATTTGTAGTTACTGCTGGCAGAACTTTGCTTTGTGGTGATCCCTCTCTCAGATTGCACAAAGATGAAGGCAGTTCTGTATGGGTGAAGGAAGATGAACACACGGAGCATAGACGTGTAGGGAGTGGAATTGCTTTGCTCTGTCAGTGGAATAAACATAAATATCATCAGCTCTAGCTTTCAGTCAGAGATTTGTGCAGGTATCTGATCAGAAGTATCATCTTTGCTAGTCAGAATAAAAATGGCTTCTATAGCAATGCCATGTTTATCATGTTTATTTTGTTGAAGGTGTCTAACATCTGCCTTGTTCTGTTACTGATGTAAGGAAATACAATGTGAAATCATAAAGATGAGCAATGAGAAATATATCTATTAGTATGTTTGTCTATAATTTGGAATTCATTTTAAGCAAATGTACAGTGTACAAAGTGTGACAAAGATGGACAATATTTTACAGGATCAGCTAAAAGGAATTCTGATATACCTTTATACACTGCATGCATATATATGAAGAGAAGTGATTCATTTTGACAGTGTTCCTTCTGTAGTCTTGTAATTTTTTTTCCTTTAACTAACTCCCTGCTTACTCAAAATGTGCAAAAAAAAAAAAAAAAAAAAAAAAAAAAAGGTCTGAAAACCTAAGTCAAATGAAGGAGCAAGGTCAGGGAGACTTCTAAGGATAAGGAAGCAGAGAACTTTTTTCTGATACCAACGGGGGGCTGCTGTCACCAGCATGTGCTCAGGACCCAAGATTAGGTTCCATGGTTGATGGAAGCTGCTGCTTCTGCTGCTTTTAAATGCAAATGAAACTCATGATTCCAGTATGTCACACTATGTTGTGTTCAAATGGTGAATCTCTGAGGAGGAAGTCAAGGACACAGTTGTGTCTTGCATAAATTTTACATTGAGTGTATAGTAATTATTTTTCTTATTATTTTTTTTTTCCTTGAGAATGTTATAAGGCTTTTGTCATTACCCCATAACTAAGCACTGTAAAGTTGGCTATGTCTACTTTCAGTTTTGGGAGGAGAAGAAGATTGAGACTACTTAGGAACATATTATCTGTTATGCGGCAAAACACTTGTGCTTTGGATCCATAAAGTATAGTATAGTATCACAGAACACACGTTTGATTAGTGGTGATGAGTGGTATTAGATCTATGCATTAATTCTTATCTTTAATTGTGATTTTTAGATCATCAGATCCAAAACATATCAAATCTGTATGTCAGTGTTTGAAAAATTGCATCAGGGAATTTAATAAGCAGACCAAGGAGGAGGGAATAATTACAGCAATATATCATTTTTGGGAAGTGTTGCTAGACTGCCGACAGTATGTAACGGATAAGTGAACTACTGCGAAGGTCTCCCATGGGTTATTGATTTTGAGGCATCCTCTAGAAGGCTACAAACGCAGCTACAGTTGAGCACTGTACTGTAGCACTGTGGCACACTTTATACTGTGTATTACCATTTTTATTTTAATCTATTCCCTCATTGTGTACCTGTGTGGGTTCCCCTTTACCTCCTCCTCCCCACCTTTTTAATGCATATTGTCAGTAAGCTTCAGTAGCACTACAAGGACACTTCTCTAAGAAAGCAGTAGTGTTGGGAAAACAGGACGATCAGGTGGGATAGCTAATTTAAGGATGAAGGCTTTATGCATATCCTAGCAAAATGTCCGGGAGCAATTTTCTGTGATTTTCTTTAATATTCAGCCCTGAAGGCTAATAATGCAGTCTTGACACTTTAGTAAAATAATCAAGCAATAATCTACAGTTTCTCTGCAAAACATGTCCACAGTTGGAAAAGATTATATACAGATCTTCACAGTAACCCAAGAATGCTTTTGTGAGAAGGGAGGGATTATAGTCAACTAAGGCAAATGGTATTCATATATGATTTTTTGCAAGCATCTTGATTAAAATATGTAGTGAATTCTGAGCATTTCTCTTTTGTGCCTGAAGCCAGCTATTGCTACTTAAATTCTGTAAATTGGAGCAGTGAAGTTTTATTATAGGTGGCCCATAAACTAAGCCATCTTGCTGTGGATTGTGAGTGAAGATGGCAGTTGTGGAATGAAGCAATTTGCTGCCGACTGTTTAAAGGCCAGACGGGAAATGGCAGGCATTGTAAATGAAGCTATTGGACATTTTTCTTCTTAGCAAATTCTTGCCATTGACATCAGAATCACACTGCACCTTACGTGAAGGCAACCTCTCTTCATCTCTCATAAGTGGCATAAATGTCACTCATTGCAGATACTGGCAGGAGCTCACCCTTGAAACAAAGCAGAAAAATGCTGCCTGGAGTTTGTGTTTGTGGAACAGTTTGATGACTCAAAGATCACTCATAAAACTAGTGTGAAGGTGGAGGGCAACCCTCAGCAACAACCAACACGCTGTCTGCGCTTCCAAAGCATGAGCTCTTATACCAAAACACTGCCCGGTTGCATCGGCTGTTAGTGATTTGGGCCATGAAGGATCTCAGGGTCATATTAATACCTCTAATGAGAGATCTAAGAGTAGTCGTGTTTAAACGGCAATGGAGAGAGTGGATGTACTGCATTGGGAAGAAAGTAACTCGGACCATGGTTTCAGTGTTTTAGTGTGACTAAAAGTAAAAGTTCTGGTAGGACTGTGGATTTTCTGTGTTAAAGTTCTAACAATGTGAACTGGAAGTCAGAGACAGGGATAAGCAAATATAATTCTGCTGTAGACACCTTTTTCTAGGGATCAAATGAAGCAGTCTCGCAGGTCAGCGAATGTGTCTCTGGAGGCTATCAGTTGGCAGTAGAAAGGGCATGATGGCTCTCTACTGTTTTTTGGGTAGGTGGCAAGAAATGGCAGGAAGGAGCTATGAATTTTGGGACACTAAAAGTGAATGAGGGCTGTTTTTGCAAATACTGTTTGCCAGTTGAAAAAGAAAATATGCTCCTGTATTAGATAGAAGACCCCATATTTCCCTGCCTGAACAATATATTGCTAATGAATTCTTGATGCTGTTCTTTGATATTTAATCAGTATATGTTCAAAAGTGTGTGTGTGTTTAATGGTGGAGAGTAGATTTTGGGGGGCAGGGGAAGGGGAGGAAGGACTCCTACCCTGTGTCTTTGGTATAACAGGACAATACTGTGTTTGCTGCTTAGCTTACAGTGAGCACTGTACTGATCTGCTAGTGAGCCTAGTATTAAGAAATAATAAAACTGGCGGAAATGAAGTGGTACTAATGGAAAGCAGAAGATCTAAATTGGATTCATAAAGGTATGCAAAACGTTTCTCTGCATTGTACCTCAGTGCTCTTTTTGGTTTGTTTACTGCGTGAAATTGCTGGCTGACCTGCACTGTAGCCTTGTGTGGGTAAGAGGGAGCTGCTTTCTGTCCTTTGGGGGCTAGCGAGACAGCTGCTCTGTAGCGAGGAGTAGGTGCGAATAAGAAGAGTCACGTTGTCCTACTCATTTCCCAAGGAATGGAGTTTCACAGGGAAAATTATTATTTGTGCTGACTTGCTCAAGGAGATTGTTCAAGTATGGAAAGGTTTTGTCTTAACACTTAAAATTCTGGGCATTTCTCTCCAGAAATACGGTTTGTAATGTTTGCTGATTCCACTTGTACTGCTTGTGCTAATTTGTTACTTTTTTTCTCTCTCTCTTTCTCTCCCTCTCAATTTAGATGAGACATCCTTGGAGCAGCAAAATTTTTCCTTTTTCTCAATGGGCTCAAAGGTTCACCAAAGCATATCAGGCAGCAGAACACATATGGCCTTATCAAAAAGTACTTTGGAGTCCCAAGAAAATAATTTTCTTCAAATGGCTTTATCATCAGTTACCACTCCCCTTGATGTGACTTTATTTAACCAAGAAGAAATGGTCAGGGCTTCCGAAGGGAGAAATAGACCATTGGTACATGTCTCCGTAACTAGCAATGAAGCATTCTTAAGTGACAATGAATTTATTAGCTCATTTCCAAAGGCACAGTGGACTCTTCTGCTGAAGTCTTTTGCAGTTTTAACAGACCATCACTCAGTTAATACAATAGAGCCACCAAAAGAAACATTAGAAACTGTGTTGCTAACACCTTCCTTATCTGTCTTTTCTTCACCATATGATATGATAACAGCACAGCAAAAGACCCTGTTAAGTGCTGTCCCTGAAGACAGTAACACTCTTATGAAATTACAGCCTTTTGTACCAGATAGTGAAATTTTAACTGCAAGCAGAGACTTACTATTGTACCCTCCAAATACAGATATTTATTTCACTTCCATTCCTTCAGAAGATGTAGTTACAGTGTGGGAAAACATAAATAGAAGTTTAGCATCTCTGCCTTTTGGGGCCACTTCAGAAGGGTCATCTGTTCTTCTTAGACTGCTGGATAAAACCAGTCATATTACACCGCATGCTACAGCACAAAATACAGACCCATATAGTGACATTTACGCCGATGTGAACAGCAGGGCAACAGAAGCTGTCAGCCGAAGGACCTATCCTGTTTCAGGCATTCCCTGGGCCACACCTGTTTCCTTAAGCAGTGCTGAGCCTGCTTTGTTTCCGGTTAGTCTTCCATTTGCATCTCTCCCGGTTCACTCACCTGCCATTTTCACTGACTCTGATATGGTTCTTCATGGCAACTTGTTTACACACAAATTCTCCAGTACAGCACCAAATTTGCCTGCCAGTTCAGAAATACTGAGTCAATCTGAGCTTTTCAGCGAGCTCGTAAGCCCAGTGCCTTTCACTAGATCATCCACGTCTTGTTTGTATTGTGACTCAGTTTCCCTTCTGTCAGAACCAAGCTTTTCTGCAGAGCACGATGAGGGCTCAGGTGATTATGTCGAAACTTTGTCGGTGAAAGCCTCTGAAGTAAAAGGCATAACTCCATTTACAACTGTAATTGCTGATGTGTATGAATTAGAGGAGCCTACACCTGAAACTTTTCATACTTCTTTTCCATCAAGACCTGTTGTTTCGTTTTCTTCAAGATTTGCAGAAATCCCCAAGTCAACCATGTTTTTATTAAGCACTGTGGATGCTGACCTTAACAATAAAATGCCTACAACAATTTTTCCTTCCTACAGTCAGCTCTCTGGAGGAACAGCACTGAACATCTCTTCTGCTCAGTTTTCCCTCCCTATTATGGAAACTATTTTGTTAACACCGAGCATTAATGTAGATCTTCCTGATACTATCAGTGCTCTCTTTGAATCTACCTTCACCTCAAGTGAGCCAGTACCATCATTTGCAATCAGTCATACAACTTTGCTGGAGTCACCAGAATTTATGCCATCAGAATCTTTATTTTTGCTTGACAAGACATTGGCAAGGGGAGAATCACCTGTAAATATTACAGATTTTCTATCCAATCTTGATTTATCAACGCCATTTCTTTTTGAACCTAACTACTTGTCTTCATTACCATCAGCCAAACTGACTTCTTACTCTTTCATGCCGAGTGATTTATCAACACTGTTACCTCAGACCTTGTTGACTGGGACATCAGTACTTTCTGAGAACGTTTCTATTTGGGACTCAGCTACCCCTGTCAGCACAGACACTGAGGCTTCTCAGTTCCCTTTCTGGCAAACATCATACTTCTATTCAAAGGCATCCTCTATTCCAGGGGCACATGTTCCTGAAATAATGCCATCATCAAATTTTCATTCGGACTTGTCTACATTTCTGGAAGCAACATCAGTATTGCTAATGGATTCTGAAGTTTTGTTTACCTCAGCTTTTACAGGAGCTACCTCTACATTAGAGTCTTCACTCTTCTCTTATCAACCAGTGGTTCCTACCCCGGTGCTGTCCGTTGCCGACACAGGGTCTGTTACCAGCAGCATCTTTCTCAATGAAACAAATTTGTTCTTGTTTACTACCTTTGCGACAACTCCTGTCTTAAATGTATCTTCATCTCTACTATCAACTGTTCTAGCTTCTGATGAGGATATGGGTGCTACAGTTAACCCCACGTTGCTTTTAACATCTTACACCAAGGTCAGTGCTGAGACCGCACTTCCTACTGCAAATCCTGACAATCTCACCTCACAAAGCGACGTGAGCAATGTTCTTTCCTCTCCTGCAGAATCTGTATCTGTGACCACATCATTTGTCCCTACACAATTCCCTCCATCTTTGAACACTCCCACTGGATATGGCGTTCCACCAAGAACTAGTGTAGCTGATGGTACTGATACAACGACTGCTGTCCCCATGACCACTGCCATTAGTGCTGTGGGCAGCCATGGCACAGTGACTACGGAAAGCAGCCCAAGTATATTCTCCTCCACTCCCCTGGCAGCCACTACTCTGACTGAAGCTGTATTTGCAACCCCTGCCATGACCACTACCAGGCCACCATACGTCTGCAACATCACAGTTCCTGATGCTTACTTAGTCACTGCTGGTAAGATATTTCTAACATTTTTATTTCATTTTTCAGAAACCACTGTAATGTGATCTCTTAGTTAAATTACAAGTGTTGAATTAGCTAAGTAAACATGTCAAAGGAATATGGTGCAAGTTTAGACAAACAGCTATATAACTGTTGATTTATCATTTACTATTGCAAATAATAGAATTCACTCGAATAAAGTCTGTTGTGATAGTGAATTACATATACATCACACTGCACAGTGAATGATACATAATAGCAAGCTGTATTTGAGGTTGCTTTATCACTTGGTTTGTTGAAAATGAATGTTATTCTCACGGTCCTGTTCTGCCAAATTTTAAAATTTCCTGCCTGAATAAGTTTCTCTTTAAAGCTGTTGCTGTTGTTCATAAGAAAAAGCCTATGTTTAAGGAAATGTTGTAATGTGAAACAGGAAATTTAGTTTCAAAAAATTTGTTTTTGTTTTTATTAGCATTTTTATCATTTTACCGTACTATCTAGCATTTGTACTTTCCCTCCTCCCATATTTATTTCAGTTGGATGTGGTGTGGTTATAACCAGAAAAGTGACTGCTGTGTGTTTCAAAATCAATTGTCTCTTAGCATCTGTGTTTGCTTTTTTGGTGTTTTCCTATCTCTTTCTAGTTTGTTAACAAAACAGTACCACAGAACAAATACAGGGCAGCTGTAGAAGTGCCATGTATTCTAGCCAGTCAACACATTTTGCCTTGAAGTTTGTACTTGTAATGAGTAAATGTAATATATAAATGCAGAATGAGCATAATTTCCTCCTCCAGGTAGGAGGGTGAGCTGACTACGATGGTGATGAGGAAGATTTTTTTTAACTTGCAATTTGAGTAGTTTTGTAGGCAAGTTACTGATTAAAAGTAAATGGAGAATGACAACGTGGTGTTTTTCAGTTGTTTCCTCGACCATAGTCACAGTCTGAAGTGTGATTGTAGCAGACATAACATCCATAAGAGTGTGGATTTTTTAAAGCAGTTTCTTCCACTCAGTGGGTATCTCTTTCAGTAATCAATGTCCAATTTGTTTACTTTTTATTTAAGTGAAAAGTAAATGCATATTTTCTGTGGCTTTTTTCTGACCTCATTTGCATTCCATGCGTTGCCTACAAAACATTAACTATGTTTTGACAGCAGACTCATTGTGGTGCACAGATCAGACTGAATGTGGTATGACTTTTGGATCCTTTTTAAATGCCTCAGTGGCTCTTAAGAAAATTCTTTTACTAGAATAGTAAAGAAGTTAGATATGGAAAAAAACAGAGAAAATAAACCTGGAGCTCCTTAAATTTTATTTAGCATCACTTTTTAGGATGCAGTCACACCTTCACCTGTTTCCTTGTCCGTTGTCTTGTGTGTTTGATACAGTTGATCTCATTGCCTGCTTTTTCATGCATTGCATAATTGAAAATGTGGCTTTGAACCAAGGCCCCAGAGATGAAGCTAAAATGTATTTACTGACTGGCATTAATTTCCAGTGCTGGCCCGAAGAGCTGTTCTGCAAAATGTCAGTGAATCCATCAGAGAAGTGCTCAGAGTTCAATTCAGGCGTTCAGTAGAGCTGGAGGTAAGTGGTATAAAGCGTGCGTAAGTATTCTTTGATCAATATAATACAATAGTGCTTTTAGTTCACAGGATAAAATGATTTAGAAACAACCCATGTGATACTAAATCACAGAGGAGTTTATTCTAACTTAAATCTATTAGCCATGTTTTCTTTCTTTTAATGTGACTGTAACATTAGCTTTTTACTTTTAGAATGTAATTATTTTCTAGGGCACACCTTCTTCTTCCTGACATAGGTGCCCAAGCAGTGCCCTGCCTCCGCTCCTCACCTGCTTTATTGACTGGTGAAGTGAAACTGAACTGAAAAGCTTTCGCCTGTCTGAAGTATCTGTTAAAGTTCTGTTGCTCCTACTAGCTAATTATAGGCTTAGCACCTTAGACAAAACAAAATCTTCTCCACAACCGTAAGCTATTTTATCTTGTAAGTGAGGTCATCAACACTTGCAGGGTAAGTGGTGGAATCTGAAATGCAGGATTTGGCAGAGGAAAAAAGAAAGGAAAAAAAAATCAGGTGTGCAGTGGTCAGATGTTATTTCTAAACCCTTCAAATAGGCAGTACCTGGTTCTCTGTGAGGTTCCAGTTTCTTGCTTTTTTTGAATCTACAATTTTATTTTCAATACAAAGTTAACTCAAGTTGCTGTTTGAATGTTGAACGTGACTTGAGTACCTCCATGCACAGCCTCCCATACCATGGGGGTGGTGGTGGTGCCTTTAACTTCCACTTGTTGGTCTGTGCAGGGGAATGGTCTTTTGACAACTCCTGCAACAGTCACTGCCTGTAATAATTAAACAAGTGTTTAACTGTTCCGTTGTAATGACATAGGGCGACTGCTCTTGTTTTAGAATTTACCTCTCTGCTACTCAGTCAAGATAAGAGTTTTATGAATTTCTGCCAACCTTCAGCCACAGTGTTTAGCCCTTTTCCCTCAAGCAGTAGAAATTTGTACCTCTGACTCTGGATTGTGATTGCTGTTGACACTAGGCAGGCTTTGTTGATAGGATCAGACTACTGCTCTTGATGTGTCTGGCTGGCTATCTACACTTTTGCTGTACTCTTTGAGTGATTTCCACCCCTTCAAAATAGTGGATAGTTCAAAGAATCACACTTTGGTATTGGTTTCTTATCTTTATATATAAATTTTGTTTATACATTTTAGGATAAATACTTTTTCAGTGAATCAGAAGAGCAAACAAGGTAAAAGTGAATTAGCCCCTTTTACTCACTTCAGACAAAAATAACTGAGACGCTGGATTCCAGGATTAGTGGAAAAGTAGGAGGAATTCTTCCTTATTCAACAGTCCGTAGTCAATTATTGGAACCCCCCACATTACTCTTATTCCTCCTCTTCTGTGCAGTGTTATTTTACGAGCTGCCACTGTAGGTTATGTTTACTGTAGGTCCCTTTATCAATACCTGCCCATAAGCTTTTTTTTTTTTTTTGAATAAAAAATATTTATCTTCTGGATTGCGAGTTACATCTTCAGATTGTTCAGACTGACATAGTCAAGTTGAAGTCAGAAGTTTATGGTGGTGAAACTGCACTGATTATCAATGGACTTATAAAATATATTCATCAATAATATGGAAGTGCTTACTGTGTTAGTAATAGCAGCAGTAAGACAAAATATATTGCTAAATTTTTGGAGGTTGAATGGAGCAAACATTTGATGTCTTTCTTTATATATTTTCCCTCTAAATTCCTTCCTTTCATGTCCACTATTGTCTTGCAAAGCTCTCGATAGGATATATCAGCCCTAAGGCTGCTCGTATGCAACCGCTTTTATAAATAATGGAGTTAATCCAGGTACATTCTTTGCAAATTCTTTTTTTATCAAAAGGAGAAAACATCTCCATGGAAGCAGTTATGCTTATTTAATGGTAGAATGCTGCTATCATACATGTTCTCTCCTAGCGATGCCTTTGGGTTTTTTTTTGTTTTTTGGGGGGGGGGTTTGCACTAAAAATCACTAGCAAATGTCTTCATCTCTAACAACGAAGTGCAAGCAAAATGTATTTTAAATAAAGAACTGTCTATAATATTGGCATGTTTAATGGCAAGGTAATGCAACTTTTTAAAGAGAATTCTTCTATATTGCTAAACTTAAGTAAGCAGACCTGACTTTTGTTAGTCAAGAATACAGAGGACCTGAGGAGTGAACATTGCGAGTTATGGTAAAGTAGTGCACTTCTTTAAGCTACTTTTTTTACTGTCTCCTGTTACAGCTCACACATAATGTTTCCTTGCAGGGATGTAATGCACAGTAAATCAGGAGACGGTCTTGTTAAATTTAACTTGGTAGTAATGTAGACTTTGAAAATACAATCCATGGCAACAGAGGATGTAACTATTACGCGTTTTAAATGCAGACCAAGTTTTACACTGAAATGAGAATTAAAAATGTCCCCCCCCCAACTTTTTCAGTTGAAACTTGGGTCTTTGATTCTTCATTGTTTCAAACATTAACTGCTGAAGTGGGGGGGGGGAGGGAAAAAGAGGGGCAGACTTGAATCCTATTTAATAAAAAACTTTTGTCATTTTTTTCTAGCAAGATTCCTTGCAGCAAACTGAGAATGACCTGAAATTTTAGTGTTCTCTTTCCAGTTGGTCTCACTGTACTGCATCTGCAGAAGAATAAGGCCCTACTATTTGAACAAGTGCAATTTTTGTCAACCTTCCATAGTGTAAACCTTATGACACTTGTGTAAGATCTGTTATACAAAGTTCTGTTGACTTAGCTTTGTCGCCCTGGGGTGTGAAAAAGAAATAGTGTTGGCAGTGCTCTGCTGGCAGGAGGACCCCTGATGCCAGGAAGCTCATGCCAAAAGAAAAAAGCTTTTTGTCAGCCTCATTTGCAGTTTGATGTTTTATCTTGAAGTATAATGGATACCTCAGTGTATACACTCAGAAGTATGCACTTCATTGCTATGTTTAATTATGGCTTTTAGACCTGTCCTTAGCCTGTTAATGATTATAATCCAAAGATTGTAAACATCTGCCTTAAAAGTGAGGCAAGTTAAGGCAGTTAAAGCAAGTCAGGCAGTTAAATACTTTTTTCAAAGATGCTACCATGTGTACTTGCACTGCCTTCTGTAATACTTGTGTGTGTAAAAATGGTGTGAGAATGTTCTCTTAGGATCCTAAAGTGTATAGAAGCAAAATCTTTGCTTCATTTTTAAGACCAGTCAACCTTTGTAGCACATCTTTAGGAAATTAAACGCTCTCTGCAGATTCATTACAGAATGCTTAATAAGGTGGGGGTGAGGAAATCCATTATTTATGCTTTCTGTCAGATGTTTACACAGCATAATACAGTGGTATGTAGAAATAAAAGCATTGGAATGCACCAAGGGTGCATCTAATCCAGTATATTTCATCTGACAGTAATCACATGCAAGTGCATAAGGAAAAGCATAGGGGACAGAGTAAGCATACAATGATGTTTTCCCCAAATACTCTTCCAGCCTCTAGTAAATTTTGGCTCAAAAACTTTCTATTCTAGAAGCAGTCTCTCTGTCAGGGTAGCTTTGAATGAGATAGGTTGTGCCCTGGAAACAGCAGAGTTAGATTAGCTGTTTCCCTTTGGAGAAGGCATAGCTTAACTTGAGATGGTATAATGGCTTTCCACTCTACTGAAGGTTTCTGCATCTGCTGTGGGAATGGCTCAGAAGTGCATGGGGCATTTGAGCGCTTCTGCAGCTTTATAGCCCAACGTATTAAAATAGGAAATTTGTTCTTGTTTACTTCAATAGGTGGGACTCTGCATTGTCGTGGTTCAGCAGCTGGTTTGCCAACATCTAACTGCCCTGGTAGCAGAGATGAAACCTCCAAGAGAGGGTTGAATGGACAGCTGGGTTTGTGAACCACTAGAGCTGTGCCAAGAGAAGCTATTCTCATTCAGGCATCAAGAGTCATGAGCTATACTTGTCTATCCTAGATAACTTTCCACATTTCTCTGTGAATTAACTTGTAGAGAGCAGCATGCTAGCATGGCTATATTATTTCTGGCATCTGAATTAGGTTATTCAGAGCTCATTCTAGACAGCCCTGCAACATCTCAAGCAGAAATAGCTATTGCTTTGAGCCAGTAGTGGTTGTAATCTACCTATCTCATATTCACACTTAAAATATTTAAAATATCCATTCTCCTGGAGTTACTATCCCCTTTCTGCTACAGTGAATCGCAAAAAGGAAACTTGAATATTAGCTGTTGAGGCTAAAAAGCCAATGTAAAATTTGAGGGAAGTGTTGGGGGTAGACTGCTTTCATTGCATCTGTGATGCACTGCAGTATAGGTCAGAGATGTAGACAGCTGAGTTACATATCAGAGGCTTGCTTTCTTGTCTGAAATGCCAAACTGTAGTACATGAATGCATACTGGCTTCACTGGGCCTCTCTTCCTCTGCATATACTGTTTTAGAAAGCACCAGCAAATTGTGGCTGAGATTTGTAATTCTAATTTGTCTTTTTCTTGCCTTTTAAGCAGTCTCTTTTGCAAGTAATGGACAACTTTCCTTTGGCATGTCTTACCTGTTATATGCTGTTTCCATTTGACAAACTGAAGCTACAGAAATCATTTCATCCTGAGATAAAAGGATAAAATTTCAGGCAAGAGGAACTGAAAAAAGCTGTGCATATTATTCATATCAAACAACTTGGAGTGCTATGCATCTAAATCCATTTAAAATAAAAGGTGGATGCTGCATGTTTTTGTGGACAAAGAAGAAGGAATAATGAGAAACAAGGAGAATTGTTTGGTTGTTTTTTCTTTCTGCTACTTGGTTTCTTTCAGTGAAGATGTTCTTTTTAAAAATGCATCATGTTTTTTAGAGGACAGCAAAGGGCTGCTTGTGGTCTCATCTAAACAGCAATTGCCAATATTTTACACTGCTGCAGAAATGCCAGTAAGGAACATGTGGGTCATGATTTAAGTAGCACTGTGCTTTTCCATAAGGCTGATCCTGAAGTTGAGGATATCTAACATATTCCTTCATTAGAGCAAAGCTTAGAAGGTGCTATTGTCTTTTTGTCTAAGAGGTGCAGATTTATTAGAACCTCTGTGACTTTGGTCTAGATTGATTATTTGTTAGGTCGCCATGTTGGACATCTCAAAGTGTTGTAGTGTGACTGCTTGGGCAGATGGAGCAAACTAGGAGAGCTTAAAAAAAAAAAAAAGCTGGGGAAATGGGTGATATTGGGAGACCCTCACAGGGAGAGAAGACACTGCAATATGTTTAAATAAATAAAAGCCTTCACTTTGTTTTTATTTAGGTGACCGAATAATGGCGTATAAAAGTGTCTTCATGAAACCTAGGTTTATATTTAACTTTCAATTTTATTTCTTTTACACAATGACTAAAGCTCTTCAGGATTTCTAAGATTGCTCAAAGTCAGGAGATAGATGAATTGGAAGAAGAAAATTGTAATTGCAGTTGCAGTAACTGTGCTATAATAAGCAAATGGGGAGAAGTGTTTTCCAGAAGAAAAAGTGTGCTTGTGTGTTAAAATTATGCACATAAAACGCAGGCTACCTGTATTTTCCTTCTTGCATATCATGTGTGCATATTATGGGATGTATGTGCTATGCAGTATGTTTGAAATGCAGAGGCTATGGAAGTGATTCAGTGAGCAGCCAGAAATTTGTGTGGGAACTTTTATGCAGTCAGGGGAATACAGACTAGGTGGAGTGGTACTCATACTAGGCTACGATATGTTAACTAATGGTGTGTTGAGATCGGTGTGTTGTACTGAAGAGATTTTGGTAGGTGAGCTTTGCACATGAAGGATACCATTCTGGCACACTGGAGTAGAGACTACCAGACATGGCTTCTACTATCTCTTTGTAAAATAGTTTGCATTTGCCTACCTCTTGAAGATGTTGCTTTGAAGTGAGTGGGAGTCTGTAGGTCTAAAGTGTTTGCCAAATTTCATGTTGAAGATACTTTCTTTTTCTTTTTTGTAGGTTTATAAAATATCCCCCAAATTTGCTTTCTTGGTGACATCAGGTCCTTTTGTTTACACGGCAGTGGCTGTCATAAATGTGCTTATGAACAGCAGTCTTCTTCGTGGTCAGGCCCCCCTGATCCTCTCACTGCATCCTTCTTTCCCTGTGCCGGATAATAGATTCCAGGTTCAGACAGGTGAGTTGTTCCTAACACTAAGAGGAGGAGATGCAACTTCCTACTGGTTCGCACTTCTTTACTTGTGGATGGTCTTGTGATTAATAAGTATGCAAGCTCAAGTGAAAAACCTTGCATTCTACTGCTGTGAGTCGTTTCATGCCTATTAATAAAATAGTTGTTGAATCTGTGGTTGAGAAAGATTATACATTCTAAACAGTTAACTCTGTAATTTCACTAGTTCCAGGAATTTTTCTGGAGAAGTGTTATCCTTTTCTTGCTATTTTAATTGATATTTCACTACTGGAGTGAGTGAAGGGAGTTCACATTCTTTGTCCTGCTTTAAGCGGTAGCTGTGCTCTTATGTTGCAAAATGTGCTTATTTTTAGTAGTTCCTTGCCTGTCAATGCCCTGTTCTGCACCTTTTGTAGCATTTTGGAAAAGGTGAGAAGAAGAGAAAAACTTTTGTGTGTGAAACGTTTTGTCATAAAATCACAATGCAGCCACTTTTTAATGGGTGCCTCAAGTTTCAAATTATCTTTACCTTAAACGCTACTTTTTCAAATTCTTCTAATGTGGGAGAATTGGTGAGCAAGAGGATTGCCCATGTAGGATTCAGCTTTCCATGGCTGCTCTATGACAGTAGTTAATGTAAAGTCCATGATTATTAATAATCTGAAGTAAGATATTAACCCAGAAATAGTTTTTGAGAGTCAGTGGTATTATTTGAAATCTTCTTCAGCCAGTATTTGCATCACAAAAATACTAACCTGGCTGGGTGACTTTGAATAATCAGGTAGTGACAGGGATTGAGTAAATGGAGAGTACCTGAGCAGAGATTGCATGAATTTCCAACATAGGTGCTTTTATTCATGTATGCTTCATGTGCTGTTTCTGCTCTGTTAACATCTGTACTGTAAGACCTAATTTCTTTGTGCTGGCATGATGTCTTTCTCCACTGCTTAACATGGTTATAGAGATAGACCGCAGATGCATTTCCTGGTCTTGATACTTGTATAACCCTGATACTAGCCTCTGTAACCTAATAATGGCATTCATTTACTTAAGAACATATTATCAGGAAATCTGCAGATGTGCATGTAGTTACAAGGATGTGTGCCCACTCACATGTGTGCTCTCTTTTCTCTCTCTTTCACTCCCTTTTTTTCTCTCTCTCACTCACATGTGTGCACACCCATGCATGTACAAGTGAGTGAGAAAGATTTTAAAGTGTATCTGTATAGTTTTAAAAGTATGCTTGCTAATGAGGTATTTTAAAGTGTTAAACTGATATTAATGTGTATTAATGGACCAAGTATGCAGTCTTTTAGCCAGGTTAAGTATTAAATTTCAGTCTATGAAGAATTTTGTTGTTGTTTTTCAGATTTTCGTTGAACTGTTGGGTACTGTGGATTTCAGTGTGGCTGTTTCAGTGTTCAAGTCCTATAAAACTAGCCAGCTTGTGTGTAGCAAAGATCTTTCAGTATGCTAGAGGAAATAGTGGATATTTTGTCTGTAGAGTCTTTTTGTAATCTAATTACTGCTGCAACAGATATTAATGACTAGAGAAGTTACTGTATCAGTACAAAACGCATTTCTTTCAACAGTTTTAGCGAGGTTTTCATGGAGTATGTCCTGAATTCCATGAAAAGGTGACAGCCCTGTGGAGTAAGGATTCTCTTGCTTATTCTGTTCTCTTTCTCTCTCATGGAAGTGCTTGTCTGTAGGAATAACATATACCCTTTGCCTTCAGTGCTTCAGTTTGTGCCTCGAAATGTGGACGTTGGGTTCTGCAACTTTAGCCAGCGCATTGAGAAAGGACTGACAATGGCATTCATGGAGGCGAGCAAACATCGCCAGGACTTCTACAACTTCACTGTGCAGGTGACAGTATTAATGTGTTTTTCATCTGTCCCTTTTTCTCCTCACCTTCAGTTGTCTTGTGTTTCACCCAACCAGTAATACTGAGGTAAGTGTTCACTGCTACCACTTGCTTTCTAGATCATGCAGAACTGTGGTGCTTTGTCATAAAGTCTGGATTTTTTTCCAGCAAAGTAATTTGGCACCACACATCCCTCTGGTTTCAAGCTTTCTGAGAAGATGATCCAAGATGATGAAAATTTGTATCAAGAATCATTCATGAATATACTAGGAGTATAAATATGTTCATACTTTTTCACATAAAGGCTGCCCAGCCCTTGTCAAAATCATTCCTATTAGATCTTGCCATTGCAAAATAGAACGAGGCTAGTATGTTTTTGTTTGAAGATGCCAGTCTGATATAATTGCTGCTTAGGGGTTCTTGTTCAGGAATATAGAACTCTGCCATCATGTGAGTAAACATGGTAGTTGTTTACGAGGTCTAGAGATACTTATAGTAGTATATGATGTCTGTGACATCCAATTTTTTTGTAATAACAAAATTAGTAAAAATTGTATTGTGTTGTTTAACTAGCACCTTAAATGCCTGTTTACGGTACCCTAAAAATAAAATCATAGAAGAAAATAAAACATAAGCTTTATAGTACATACAGTTGAAAGTGCATAGAGATGTGCTTGGAACAGTGCATTCGAATGACAAAATATACATGGATAAAATGAAGACAGATCATGCAAAACAGTTTTTTGAACTATCAACTTAGCAAACCTGTATTTTAAATACTTCCTTCCTGTCTGGAAGAGGTTTGTCTATATGGACATAGTTGCTGTGTACATTGGTGCCAAAATGAGGCTTCTGACCATTGTTAGGTTCGGGGAGTGTGCGGTGCAGTAGGTTTTCACCAAGAGAACAGCTGTTTACATGCTATCTCTTTATCATGGTCTCTTCCTGTCTGTTCCATGAAGATTGATATCGACCTAAACTTTCTTTATTGGTAGATGTATTTTGCTGACCATCGTCTTAGGCATTATTTTCCATCATTTTCTGAACAGTAGCTTTCATATCATCATGGATTATAACTGACCTTAAAGGTAACTCTCAGAAGAGGAATGCACATGTAACTTTGCCTCTTCTATGACTTAGCAGGCTGAACTGATCTGGAATTGATGTTCCTCTGTTCTGATGTAAAGTCCCATTTTACATTAGGAAGAAAATTTCTGTGAAGAAAGGAATGGAAATGACAATGATTTGATTTTGCTAACCTTGCTCCAATCTTGTTTTTCAGATACTGAATATAACTCTGAGTAGGGCTGGGGTAGCATTTCGACAGGGCCCTGTGAGCATTGTTTTTGCCATCCGAGATAGATATGGTTTTCTAAATGGGTCTGACGTCAGTGAGCAGCTAAGAAACTTGTCTGTGGTGGAATTCAGCTTCTATCTCGGCTTTCCTGTGCAGCAGATTGCTGAACGTGAGTACTTGCTGTTACCAGGACTGAAAAATACTATTTTTATTTTTTTTCCTGTATAATTTTAAAGTGATTCTGCACATAAGTTACAATGTAGCTTCAAATATCTCATTTGTGTCAGGAACTTTGCAGAGCAAATCTATATCTCTCTTTGCTCGCATAGTGTGTACCAGTGTCATAATAACTTATTACTTTTGCCAGCATCCTTTCTTTCTGCACTGGTCAAGTTGTGCCTAACCTGGCTTCATTTTTACTGGTCTTGCTTTAGATATTGAAAAGAAAAGAAAAGAAATAAAAAGTCACTCTAGTCATTACTGCTGTGAAGTGTGATCCTAGGTTTGTCTTTGGTTATGTCCACACGGGCGTTTTCTGCTTCTCAGCAAGATTTACTGCCTTGGGTTCTGTGCCATGCTTAACTGTGGCTTTGTGACTTCTAGTAAGCCTGGGACACTGCAACTTAAGCTTATATTTGCCTTCATACAGTCTGTCTTTGTTATCTGTTAGTAGCAGTTCTTTTTTAAGTAGTCCGTTATCTTTTAAGATATCCCCAGCATATCTCTCCACTTATGTCCTACATCCATTGCATGTCACTTTTTCCAGTCCATGGCCATCCTAAACTTAGATTAATGGGGAATGGTTGCATAGCAGAGTTTGCTTGACACTCAGTTTTTATGACTTAAGTTTGGTTAGATATTTCAGATGACCTCTGGCTCATAAAAAGGCTAAATTTCCAAGTTCAATACTTATCCTTTCGCACTGATGGACTATTGCATGACCAAAATGACTAGTGAACATAAGAAAGATTGTGAGAGTACAGTACTGCCTTTTCTGGTGGCAGGCATTAATGTAATTGGGTCCATTAATTCCCAGTTTATCCTACCTCATTGTGCATTCCAGTGCAGGTTTTTAATTATCTGAGTTATTTTTTGAGGGCCTGACACAAAGATATTCTCTACACGGTCAAGTGTCTAGTGGAAATTTCAGGCCTAATGGCAGCTGCTGTTCATTTTCTACTGTATGTCAACGAAGACATGATAAACAGAGTAATTGCCATGAAAAGCAGTTGTTTTCTATAGCAACTTTAAATCTGTGTAAGATGATGGCTCAGGATGCTGTAACCATAGTAGTGGAAACGTACTTTTTTTCTTTTTGCAGCTTTTTTGTTTTCACTTTTAGGGATTTTGATCCCTCTGCTCCCACAATCCACAGAAAAAGTGTGGCAGGCTGTTGTATTGTCCTTTTCATTTCCTTTAAACAATTTGGCTCTCGTTTGGTCTCACGTAAACTATACCTGTTCGGTGGTAGCTGTGTTTAATTGAGCTAGGACCAAAATCCTTGGCATATTATGATTTGCCACCAAGGGAAAAATCAGAACCCTTGTCCACAGGTAACTAACATTTCTTTTGTTCCTTGTGAGGCCACAGAGCTTCTCAGATTGTGGATCATCTTCTTTATCTTTCACTGAATTAAAGTTGAATATTGCTGTTGCCTCGATTGCTTGAAAGACATTTCTCTTCATTCTGCATGGTATCTTTTGCACCTTTGCCCTAGAGCTTATTATTTTTAGTCTTTTGGGTATTGTTTTTAGTCTCTTGTTTTCTTCTGAACTTTACACACATTTGGTCCTATAGTTTTTAGTTTTGTCCACATACTCTAGAGTGTGATTTGTAGTGAATTTGCAGGTTGCTCCTTGCTGAGAATCCATCTTCTAGATTGTGCTGTGTTGCTACAGTGCAATTAAATGAGAACAGAATTTCAACCAAAGCCGATATATCCTGAAAGGCAGGCTGGTGGTAGGGAAAAACATTCCTAATAAGCATGCATTTGCACTGTTCTCCTTTTATTCTTTTCCTAATGATACTTAAGGAATCTAAAGGTAACTTTTTTTTTTTTTTTTTTTTTTTTTTAAAAGCTCTCAGAGCAGGAACTGTGCCTGTGTTATGTGCATGCCTATAGTTCCCAACCAGTGGGGCTGAATCCTGGTTGATGCCAGGAGAGCTGTATGGTAGCTCACGAGTTAATGAGAAAATTGTAAAGTAGAATGAGTGATAAGGCCAAACAGTACCCACGGAAAATGGTCCCAATGGAATTTCTCCTTTTGCTAGACTACTGTGAGGATTTGCAAAAAACTCATGTAGATGTTGGCTGCTGTTCCCTGGCAAATTTAGCTTCTGTATGTACCACAGCATATCCAAGCATGTGGATGAGATATTTCTTTAATTTTGTTTCTGAAGCTTCAGGAATTGTTTGTTCATTCAGATTTGCAATCCTTAACAAATATGCCAGCAGTGTTCTAATATCATTCTTGCAAATTCCAGCCTAGACATCTAGACTGTGCTTATCGTCAAATACTAAATTAATCTCCCTTCCCTCCAATCTACCAACAAATCTCCCAAACACCTCTAAACCTCAAATCCTCAAACAAACCTTTAGTGTAGGAAGGCAGACTTACTCGTCAATGGTGATTAAGTCTTTATGATAAATGCTTTGTCCCAGACTCCTTTCTGGAGCTTTTGATAAATGCTGTTGTTTTGGGTTAATTTGTGCTGTAAGCTTCTGATCTACATTTCCATTAGGAAGGATGATGACAACCAACCAATCAAAATATATGCACCCTTGCATTCGAAGACCTGGCCTAACTACTGACGTGGTATATTGAATGAATACTGCCAACAGAGCATAGCATTTACCTCAAAGATCTTTGTCAGAGTTTGACGTTGTTGGTGTCTCTTAGTTTGCTTAATGGTCAAATTTTGAAGAGCCTTCAAATTTGTCTGGACTAAATTTTCAATACATATAATTTTGAATTAATAAAAATGAAATAAAATGAAATACATTTAGTAAATTAAAATGAAATAAATGAAATTTCAATTTATTGAGACAAGTAAATACACTAAAATGAATTATTTTTTTTAGGAAAGATGAGATCTGCCTGAAGTCCATGATGTATAAAAACTGAGGATTTGGTGGATATGGTACCCTAACTCAAGGAGTATCTTGTCAGTATTTGACTTGCATATTATTTGAGCAACCCATTTGCTGTGGAGTTAGTTAACTGCAGGACAACTCATTTTGATTTGAACTTTTCTGTTGCAGTCTCTGTAGTGCTTCAAGGTGTTTATGTTCACTGTTTTGGAATACCAGACATGGTGCCATTTGATAGGTCAACAAAGTGAGAACACAGTTTCTCAGCTTGCTCAGAGCTATGGGTCTGTCTGTCAGCAAGCATGAATATAGTTCATACGTTTTTATAAAACAGGGCAACCTCACTTTTATTTTCAGCTGTTTCTGCACTTTTTGCACTGTCGCTGTGACACAATTTTGATCCAAGAGATTTTAGATCTTTGGTATTCAGACCCAGCAATCATGCCCAAAGGCTCAGCAGCACTGGGCAGATCCTTCATGAGACATCTTAATCAGCAGTCTGTTGAGGATGACCAAGAGCCAGATCCTCAAAGTACTTTGGCAGTGAGATGCCTAAATACTTTTGGCTCCCTAGGCCCTGAACTATCTTCATTCTTACCCTCCCATGGTCTACGGAGCAGTCATATAGTAGGGGAGCTATTGTGAAGATCTTTCTTTGACAGGTAGCTGCTTTGTTCTGTGCAAATTATGAACAACCCTTTTGACATGAAAATTTTCAGGAGTTTTGGAAGGTATGTTGATATGTGAATTTAAAATGTTTTTCCATACTGCCCTATGCCATTTGCTCCTTAGTTATGGGACCCAGCAGCACTTAGCGCTCTTGGTGGTGACCTGATTTTTTGAAGGCTTTCATAAGTTTTATTACAGTTTGCATCTGAAGAAAAAGAACTGATTTGTATTTGAGCTGAGCTGTCAGGGGTTTCACATTGATTCATATTAAGGAAAAGCTACTTGTGTAATACCACTGTAGCTTAGCATTGTTAGGCCAAGTGAAGGGAAACTTTGCCTTTGATATCCTGAATATGAGCTTGTATGTATTTGCTCCCTAGTTTTTGTTCACTTCGCATTGCCTTTCACATGCAGTCCTTTCATTAGGTTTTTTTACATCATTTGTATGTACTGTTTATATTTTTAATGGGGTAGGTTGTCCCTGTGCAGTACATTGTTAACAATTAGGTTTTCTTAGCCAGATTTTTCCCACTCATTTAGAACAAAGGTAATAGGAAAAATTGTCAGTTTGACAGAATGGACTACTCTGTGCAGGAATAGGGCTGTTCTGAGCATGAAAACTTCCAGACTTTGCGTTTGTATGTTGTGTGAAGGTGGGGTTTGGGGCGGGTTGTTTGTTTGTTCATTTTCTTCAGAGTCTTCTAGGTATCTTCAGCAACATACCTGTACTAAAAGGTTCAGTTTACATCTTTCTGCCCACTGATTTTGCCCTGTCCACCTTCCATCTCACATTTTAGATTGTCAACTCATTCGGTTAGATGGTCAGGAACTACATGTCAGCAAGAAGAAACCGCAATCTAAGCACTAGGCACTAGTTCATTAAAAATAATAGGAAGGAATATATTCAGTATCTCTTTATGGCTGGAAGATGTCTCTGAGGACAGCCAAAGGCTAGCTGTGGACTAGATGAGGGATATTGGCCTTTGTGACCTTACCTGCAGTAAATCTTTGTTTTTGTTATGGCTTAAAGTAGAGAGAGTTGCCTTGGGACTTGATGTTTTTTCAGTGCTGTGAGTAGCATCTATTTCAGAAACCTTGGAGATGCTGTGCAAGGTCAATAGGTTAATATAAAATCATATGGTATGGTGCAAAGACTGCAGAAATCATTGGCAATTTTTACTGGAGTGGGTTTTGGATCAGACTCTCAACAGATAAATTGTTTCAGTGTTACCCGCAACCCAATATTTCCATGGAATATTACTTTTCAAGTGATGTTCTCTCATTCAAAAATGTGCATATACTCCATGCTTTCTATTATAGTTCCTCCCAGTGCCGTAAATAAGAATGATCAGTATGGTAACAGTTCTGTCATGCATGGTCCCACATGTCTTCATGTGAGAGGCCAGAGATGTCCTTGTTGGAGCTGCTGCCAAAGGGCATGTTGCCAGAGTAGTATGCTTCAGACTGCTGTTGAAAGAGAGATTTCTGGATCACTAGGTGGCCCTTTGCCATTTCACTCAGTATTGAGTCAATGCCATTATACGGTGTGGCTCTTCAGGAGTGCATATTAGGATCTTTTAATGATGATAGTGTGCACTTTATTAATGCGTCTATAGTCATTAGTAGACCAGCCACAATCTAACTTACAGTTGCATTTTGTCTATCCAATCTTCCCCTCAGAATAACAATCAGTCTATGCTGTTTTTAATCTTTAGATCTTAGGGGGCATTAGGAATCTGGCAAATATGTTGTTCCTGTAGCGCTGAGGCTCCAGCTGAGTTCAGGCTCTGGCCATATGTGCATTGGTGTGACACTGAGTGACCTATGGTGAAAGAATTGGATTTTCTGACTGGTTACCATTGTCTAAATTTCAGAAGCGTCCTTCATTTCATGCGTCCTTTGTCAGGTTTTAGAACCCAGATTTAGCTGCCAGTGATCAGAGCACTTCCTCCTTTTCAGTTTTAAGATTTTCTGCTCGAGACTTGTTATTTTTGTTTCATTAATTCCATGTAAAGTTTAAGTGACTAGTCATCTAGCAATTTGCATGAATTAAATCATTTTCAAGTACTAATTAGAAAAACATGAAGAGCACATTAAGTGTTGAAGCAAAACATTATTTTGGTTTAAATGAAGAAAAAAAAACCCAACTGTTAGCAGTTCAAAGTTGTATTGCCATTGGAAAGTTTTTGATTTTCTTATCTTGCTCTTCCCAAGCTTTGGAAACCATAGATGCAGTTTAGTTTATGCTTTTGTGGTTCAGGTTGTATTTCTAAATTGAAGTATACAATTGTATGAGCAGAGCAAATACACTCCAGTTTTTAAGCTACGCTCAGAAGAACCATGCGGCAGCATACCAAAAATAAATGTGTTAAAATAAGTGGACAGTGGGGTGGGTTTTTTGTGTCTGAGTCTTAGAAGTTTGATGCATCCTGGTCAGAGTACAGAGTACTGATGTCTCCTATTCAGAATAAAGACCCATATTTTGATACTCCTCTGAAGAATAAGTCACAATGTGTCTCCCAAGTGGTACTCTTGAAACCAGTGGTGCTATTATTGAAATAAAGGTGGAATAAGACTTCAGAAAATGTCACATTTTATTTTTTTATAGGATTATTTATAAACCTATAAAAATAAAAGGTATAATGTAACTAGTGATTCTTTTGCTCTTGCATTAGCAAAAAATACAAAGGTTTTTAAGGGGCAAAAGATTGGATTTTAGAAAATGAAGCTTGAGTGGATACACTGACAGAGGTCAGCTACTCTACAAATCATGTCATAATTAAATTAGAAAACTAATAATTTTCTGTTTCTCTGAAACAAGTAATAGTGCCATACATACTAGTTCTAGAACTGAAAACATGGTATCTTCATTTTAAATACTGATCCGGCATGGACCAAATCATTTTAATTATGTGCCTCATTCTTTCTATTCATAGAATGGATTAAAAATTAACCTTTGTAAAATGCTTAGCAAACTGCAGCTGGATTATCAAATATTTTGAGAAAATTATGACTGTTCCTTTTTCTTTCTGTTATACTTTTGTTATACTGAAGCTTAAGACATCCCTTGAGTAAACTGTTGGCCCAGCCCCCATCTTCACTTGTTTCCCGACACGTCTTTACTGCACTCCAGTGGAAACCTTGGGAAAAATCTTATTCCTACTGAAGTCAGTAGAAATTAACTTTGTTCACTTCAGTGGGGCAAGGATTTCACTCTGGAGCAAGGCTTTTCAGAAGAATTGTGAAATAAAGAGAACTTATGGCCACTGGTCAAACATAAGTCACAAGATTTGTCCACAGCAATGCTCTTGTACATGTTCATTTTGTGATTTTTATAAAATAATTTAGCAAGGTGCTGTTTTTCAAATAGTACTTCCCCACACCAGCCTAGAACACAAATCAGGTCTGTTTAGTTTTCTGCTTTATACTTAATATTTCCATGTAGTTTCTGCCTCAAAGAAGGTTGTATTCCCATTCTCAGGCACTCTTAAATTGCCCTATCACCCTTTGAGCAAAAGTCTCATCCTGCAATTAGCTCAGTAAGAATCAGAATTTGGACAGTGAGCTTTACTTTTAAGTTTCTAGGAGCAATGACCTCAGTATAGTAGCTTGAAATCTTTGAGGTAATAAATCTGACTGCTTCAGTCAGCTTCTTTGTGTTCAGAGATGAACTGGGGAGTGTATGTTCAGAGCACTGGCCTTACTGTTGGGTCTGCACAGCCTCAGGAGTTGTAATACATCTGTGTAAATAAGATGCTTACTGACAGTATAAATTATGAAGTGGCTTTTTTTTGTGTATGTGTTGTTGAGAATACTGTTCTTACGGATGTTTTTCCTCCATTCTATTTTTCCCCCAGCCTTTCATTATCCTAAGCTTAATGTGTCTCAGTTGATGAAATCTTCCTGGGTGAGAACAGGTACGTACAGTCCATGTGAGTAAATAAGAGTGCAATTATTTTGGTAGTGGGGAAAATAGCCTAGATGAATATTGATAGCTTAGGGGTGCTGCATGTTTACAAGGTAATAATGTGCCTGAGCTGCATAAATTCTAAAACCAAAGGCCTAATGACCTGGAACATCTGGGAAATATAATTCCTGGGTCTGGAATGAACTACTGCAGTTCCTTGATAATGGACACACAATGGCTTTTTGTCTGTAAAGCAGTTCGTTCTTAGTGAGACAACTTATACTCTCAGGCATAAGGAGTCTGTTGCATGTACTGTCAATACCACTTTTTTTTTTTTAAGGATTTTTCATTTTAAGTGAAAATTAAAATTTTCTCTATATATGGCACTTTGTACTAAAACATGCCAGGAATACAAGAGACTAAAAATAGATGCATTCAGAGTAAGTGAGACAGTCTCATCACATTTCATTGATCTCTTCTGATTCATTTGCAGCAGATCACTCCCACCCAAGTCTGCTGGATATTTTACTCTGTAATTCACAGATCTGGTTGAGCTGTCACTTACAGATGCTCATAGGCTGTTGTGTTTGCCTGCAAGCAGTAGCACCTACCTGCTTCTCAAACCCAGAAAGTCTGAATAGTGACCACGCTATGCCTAGCAGCCTTACTGTTAAGGTGCGGATGGCCTCCTAGGTACACTTTGTCTTCCTCCAGTTTTCCCACCCTGAATTCACGGCAATATACACATACTATCGTTTTTCAGATATCCCTGTCTCCTCCCACCAGTGGACCAGTTTACTCTTTAAGTGGGAAACCAAGTGGCTGCCTATTTTCTGAAGTCCACATATTTTTTTAGAGAAAAATAAACAATTTCAGATGATGTTCAAAAAGTGGAACAGAATTACATGTGTGTATCCCACCTCCAATGTCATTCCCCCTTTGAGTTTTATGTTGGCTTTTTTGGTCAGTTCTGCCCATACCCTCTCCCCTTTTCAAACTTAGATCTGCTTTATCCATTCTTGCTGGAAGTTCTCTTAGATCCTGCATTAAAAAAGGTTCTTCCAGCTCAGAAGTCATGCCCTTTCGTATTTTCTAAGCCTCCTGACCATGAGTTTTTTAAAAATCAGTTGCAGCAGCTTGCTCGCTCTTTGCTGCAAGGGAATCTTTTGTAATCCAAATTCTTGCAGACAGCCTGGGAAGAACTAGTACACTTGGGCTTGGTCAGTCCTGTAAACCCGTTCATTTATTGTAAAGGCAAAATCACTCTGTGTTAATACCTTTTTTTCATTATTTGGTAGCTGTTTCTAGGCAGGTGACATGACTCATGACATAGGCAAATGATAGGATTAATGCTCACTAAAATGAGGTTTTTAACATCAGATTACCAAGGTATAAGTCGATGCATATTCTGAAGTATCATGACAATCACAAAACAGTGGGACATGCAGTATTTTCTGTAGCTATGCCTTTTACTTGCAGAATACAGTTCATGCTATTAAGTATAATTCCCTGGTATTGAAATTCAATATGCAGGCAAGAATGGTCTTCAATTTGTTGTATATAATAGCCCTAGGTCACTGTCTATTTATTTTGGTATTTAGTTCTGCGATACTTAGTCTATGATTGAAAGTAGTAGAGAGAGGCTATTGATCTCAGTGTGAAATTATGGAAATGTTGCCTTTTTTCTGATATAGCCAGTGAATTTTTTTAATTTAAAAAGTGTTTTAAATCATTTTTTGATTTAAATTATAATAATTAAAATTATATTATATCTAAACAACTATTTACTAAGCACCAAACTTCAAAAAAATTAAACAAACTTGAAAACATTTACTGAAGAGGCTTTTTTAAAAAAGTAAACCATTTTAGTGGAGAGCTTAAGGAATAAAAGCAGAATTATTTTACTGCAGTCAGTGGTGAGTTGGTTTACTGTCCTTTGAGGCTGTTTAATTAGATTGTTTGAATGACTGTCCCTCCATTCACTCTCCATTTATTTTACTGGCTGCATCCTGTTAGTGAAAGTCCATAGTTTTTGATGTTTCCCATGTGGTGTTCCTCAGGGCTTCCACTCACCGTTAGCTGCCCCAGACACTAGTGCCTAGGGTGGGGAGTGAAGGTGACAGGGCAACTAACCAATTTTTTTGTGCCACGGTTGGCATGCTGTTAATCTTTACCTTCTCTAGGCAAGATACACCCTAACTACATGGCTCCAATTGGTTTCCCCCATGTGGTGCTGCTGCTGCTCTCCTCCCATTTTTTCTGAGCGCTTGCCCTGCCCATCTCTAATTCTGCTTGACTTCTGAACATAAAATTATGACTGAAAGTAGTTGCAGCAGATGATTTAACCTGAATTTTCTCTTTTGGTTGTTTATGAGTAATTCATTAAACATTCATATGTTCATGGTTTTTTAGGCCTGGAATTGTTTCTTCGGTGTTCTGGGTCTGTCTAGACTGGATGAGATTCCAGAAATGCCCTCCCCCCTTTTTTTAAATTTACATTTCTTTTAACCTTTTCCCATCCAAAGCCTTACATTCCAGTGTGTAACCTCTGGCTGACCTTGGCAGTATTCCCATATGAATACTGCTGCTCTTGAATTGTCCATAAGATGTCACAGGGTGACTCAAAGCTTATAATTGAAGTTGCAGAAAAGACACTGACAACTCTTACTAATTCATTTGTGTTCTTGGGTTACTTTCTCTGCAATGTAGTTCTCTTGGGTGTCGTCGACCAGCGAATTCAGGAGGAAGTGTTTCAGGCTGAGATGGAGCGGAAACTGGCTCACCTGTTAAACGAGGCTTTGGCCAGAGGGCGGATATGGAGACGAGCCAGTTTTGCAGGCAGCAACATTGTGCAGGTATTAAGAGCTCAAAGTCAGAGGAAGAAATGAAGGAGAATAATTTAATTAAATAAGTTAATAATATCTAGGTTTTCAGTGGAGGAAAGATAACACAAAAGTATATATTTGCATCTGGCTAGTTTAGCTAGTTTATTATGGTTGTGTTCTACACCTAAAATATTATTCTTCTGGTTACCTTGTTATCTTTTAAACTAAAATTAACAAGAGGAAACAACTGAGTATTTAAAGTGACTGCCAGAAATACTGGTGACTTTTTTTTTAAAGCATATTGAAAACTACTTTTGCCAATGTCCTACTTTAAAAACTTGCTAACTTTCTGACTTACTTGAGGTGCCTAGCAAAAGGAGATAGAATGATACTCTGAGTCAAAAAGGTACTCTGCTGGAACAGCCTCTTCACAGCTCTTGAAATGTTTATAGATGATCTGTGGTGTTTTGGTGACAGTGTAGAAATATGAAATAGAATCAAGTGTTGTTTGCAGCAGTAGAATAGTATATTCTACCTCTTAACTGCCTATTTGTCACAGTGCTCCTAGTCACAGGAGTGATTTTCAAATAAGAATGATTAATTGTGTCAAATATTTTACACATGGCAACTTCTGTATATGCTATCTGGATACCAGTGCTTCTTTATAGTTTTGTCATAGGTGGATTTATTGACTTAATGCTCATGAAAATTTAATTTTTAGATTCTCACATACATTCCTCTAGCCGGATCAACAAACTGAAGGCCAAATACTTTTTAATGGATGATCTTTTTTAAAATTACCTTTTGCAGCTAATTCATGATGAGTTTGCTGATCTCACATATGCCCTTCTAGGAGTTCATACCTATTATCTTTATTTAATTTAATCCTGCAGTTTTTGCTACCACTTTTAATTTCCAGATGTTGGGGTTTTCTTATTTTATTTTCCTGTCTCAGAAGCATCTGTCTCAGTAATAGATTTTTTTATTATTATTATTTTTCTTACGTGCAGCTTTGAATTGCTCTAAATAGGTATCTGCTTCGGATCTCATATTCCCAACGCCTCTTATTGCACTTTGTTCTTTCTGCCTCAGTCCTGCCTTTGTATATAAAATAAACAAATAATCCTTATGTTGCTAGCAAAGATGCCAGAGTCTATAAAAAGTGTATGTGCAGATTACTGTTTTACTATTTTAGGCAATAGAGCTTAGGTAGTTCATTGTTTCCATGCACAAAATTCCAAGCAAGTCCTTTCTAGCCTAGGAATAGTATTTCAGAGGGTGAGAATGCAGTATTTTTCTTACAGACTTTGTATTGCTTGTGGGTTGTAAAATGCACTCTGCAGCTCATGTTCCAAGCCTCAGTACTGCTCGCTTATGCCACTTAATTAGTGCAAGAAATCTGGAAACTTCCCTCTTCGGACTGTGGAGGTATGATGGTCAGCACATCATACGTTCCCACATAGCACATCGCTAATCCAGGTGCTCACAGCTAACACTGTTAGAGATGGTCAGCACTCTAGTAAAGGAGGTGGGGAAGAAGGAAGGCTGCAGCATTCACCTTGCAGTGTGTGATCCTGGCTGCTAGGCATCTGTGATGTGTGGTGCTTTCCTGCAGGAGATAGTATGTACTGTCAGGTACCGTAGCTTCTTGTTTGCTTGCTTTTGCAGGCTAGTCAGGGGTGTTGTAGGCTTAAAGGCTATTGGTTTATGGTATCTCAGGTAGCCTTTATTAAGCATAAATGATGCCTATTTTCTGATGCTAAAGCTCCTTTGTGAATTGGTTACTTCTATTCTGTCTCTGAGGCCAACTTCCTAACACCCAGAAAGTGAGCAAACTTCTGTCATCTGTTTTTAAGTCATTTGCTGGTGCTCTCAGAAGACACATGGGGAAGAGGTTCTCTTCTGAGCAGTATTTTGCAGCATTGGTAAAGGTATCTGTGACTTCTTACAATTTAATTAGTATGACTGGATATTTCAGTAAGCCTTCTGTTTCTTCCCTCCCCCGCCTCCAGCTCTCAGAAGCATGTTCTAACCTGTGTCCTCTGCAGGCAGAAGCTACTGCAGTGATGACTGCTGTAGAGAATATACATGCTGAAATGACATTTCTGTAGAAAACAGAACAGGTGGGCTAGGTTTGGGTTGCATTAGGTAGGTAGATAATTAGGAGTAGTTCTGCCTTAATAATCATTTTTTCAGAAAGTAACCATCTTTTCACCTAGATTGTTACCTTGTGTTTTTAAGGGCTCAAACATAAAGCCACCCAACATGTTGCTACCTTTTTCTGTTGCTCAGTCACAGGACTGGCTGGAGCAACTGAGTTACGTATGTGCAGCAGGGCTGTAAACTTAGCCTGTAATTGCTGCAACACTATAGATGAGAACCTAGAGTCTGAGCATGGGGAAGACAGCAGGTTTCGTAGGCAGTGTCTCAACTATGTCAGTATTCCTGTGCTGTAAGAACTGATAATTATGCAGGGCTGTTCTTATGCTGACCTCTTCCAGTCCCAGTGTAACAGATACGTCAGCCTCACGCATAGTACAAAGACGTGTGCTGCTGGAGTGATGGCCCTGTTAGTGATCTCCTGAGTGGAGAAGTACTCCTTTCGAGGGTGCTCCCCTGCCAGTCAAGGATCTAGTCCGTAGTCACTTGCAATAAACCTTTTAGTTTTACTACTGCTAATTCTCTTCTTCATAGCCAAGTTTATAAGTTCTGTTTGAAATACATTATATGTATGCATCTGCTTGTGTCTTCAGGGACAGCCATTTATGTTCTTTCTATGCTTTATATTCAGAATTTCCCTTATATATTTCTTATACACAAGCCAATGATTAGTATAATAACAAGCCACAATGAAGTGACAATAAGAACAGAAGCTTCCAGTAACATCAAAGAGTTTGGTACTTTTATTAGCAGGTCATACATATATCCGCAAAGAACAAGACACACTCATTTCAGTTGTGTTAAGCCCTTGAGTTTTGCCTGAGGTGAAATATATTTATAGTGTATTGAAATTTTTAGTGTACTGTGACATTGCTAACCTCTGTGGAAAATCAAGACTGTGGGTCAGAAGGTGAAGCAATTATTTGTGAATGTTATTGTAGGCATATTAGTTTAGTTTCCTTTTCTCTCCTAGTTTTCTTTACCTTTTTTCTTTTTTTTTTGCTTTTCTTTTCCAAGAAAATAGAGCCGATACTTGTGAATTCTAGATTTCATTTCTAAATGAATGTGTTATGAGCTAAGAATGTTAAAAATTACTCCTTTAAATCTAGACACTTCAAATAAGAGCTTCAGATTACCTAGGGTACCCAAATGGCATGTTTTTCCTCCTCTTGTTCACCTATCTATGCTATTAGCAGGTGGTACTCCATGATTAAAAATGCCTATAATCATCACCTATAAAAAGGCTCTGAAGCCTCACCGCTGGCTGTAATACATAAGGTAGTTCTATTGATTTTTGTATAATATTCATATTAGTGTTTCACAGAGCATGTAATATATATTTTTCATAAGTATCTGCTGCTGTTGCAATTTTAAGCCATGCACTTAATGCAGTTTGTACTGCATCCTGTGCAGACTGGGCCACGTGATGTATTTTGTCAATAGTTTATCACAATACTCCTAATCCTCATCAAATTTTTTGAGAAATTAGGGGGCTTAAATGCAGTTTAAAAATATACCAGCAGCTAATACAAAAATAATTAGTTTTCCTTTATTTCAAATTGCTTGGTCTTTTGAACCTAATAGAAAGCAAGAAGGTGATCCTTCTAAGTGACAAAACCCAATGGTCTGATTTAAGGAAAAGAGCACATTAAATGGCACTGTAGTTATAATGTGCTTGAGAAAATAATAGCTATAGAGGGACATATGACTGAATCAAGTTTTTCATTAAAGCAGAGGTTCATTCGCTTGTTTTTCTACTAATGGCTTGTATGTCTCTCCCAAGTGCATATAATCTGAGCAAAGGCTAGGTCTTTCTGGGAATTTCTAGGTTTTAAAGCACAGCCTTTGGGAACTGGTGCTGCTTGACCTTTTCATTATAGAACTGTTTTGCCCCTCTGAGAGCTGCCCTGTGGAGAGCGCTGCCCCTCCGTTTGCCGCCTGGCACAGGGCTAGAAGGGGTGCCAGAATAGTGCTGGTGGCAGGAGCCTGAGAACCTCTCCAGCCTAGGGAGGACCTTTGCGGAGGCAGGTGCTGAGGGTGGACTTCTGCGGAGTCCCCAGATTTTCAATAGCATTTTGCCTTTTTAGGTTTCCAGTCATCTACTGTCAGGCTGCCCACAGCCTGTTTCTGTCTCTGTTTGGCACAACAGTTTCTCAGCTGGCAAAGCAGAAGTGGTTGGCTGGCTGCGGCAAACCACCAAAGGAAATTCCTTAATGGTGTGCTCTGTATTCTGGTCCTTTCTGCTCATTTACAAGTCTCCCCAGCTCATCACGACAAGGGTCTGCCTTGCAGGATCAGGGCCTGTACGCCAAACTCAGTAAGTATTGGATAAGACAACAACTGTACTGTACAGCCCCAGCCAGAGCACTTAAGGACAAAGCTGGAAGCCTGTAAGCTGCACCAGTATTTCCTGTCTTGACAGATTCATGTAGGAACTTTTTCAAACCTAGGACAAGTTGTGTGATGCTTGTTTCACGTATGTTCCGTGTTGCATTGTCTGCTGAACCATTCAGACCATGGTACAGTTTAATTTAATTGCCTGGATACTAAAATCCTACTTTTAATAAGGTGGAATCTTTTTTGATTATTTCCTGTGGGATGAACATAGTGAAATGGGTAAATAATCCTGGTGGATACAATTTGGAGTTTCTATGTGTGTGTGTTTGCTTGTTTCTAAGTAACCCTGTGCCTGACATTGATTCACACAGGGATTCCTTACTTCTGAATGGGTTGCTGACTGGGAGATGTCACTTGGCTGACTGACACTCTGCAAATGCTTTTTGAGTTCGTCCACCACCTGGATTTTCCCTGCTATAATTTATCAACTAGACTTGGTTACCAAGGCAACTCTGCTCACTGACCTATGATACTCTCTTGAAAACACTTTTTAAATTAAATTTACTGACACCTGAACACAGTTAAGCCTTTGCTCTGTGGAGGTTAAATGCACATCTAATATCAACAGAGATGATGCAATTTATGTACACAGAAGTTGAATGAATTAGTCTTTTTTTAATTTTCTGTCTCCAATGCATTGAAATTCTGACATCTCTTCCCTCCTCTGTGTGCTCCCTCACTGCCAAAGTATAAATGTAAAATGCTTCCTTATGCATGGGCTGCATTTCTGAATGTCTGCAAAATAACGTTTCTGTCCATGCTTGCATTCCTAGCACTCTTAAGTTGAGGGGGACCTCTGCAGAGTATGAGAACAAGAGGAATCTGAAATTGCACGGAGGATGTAATTTGGAGCAAAATGGTATAAAACTTACTATACAGAAAATACGTAAAAAAGGAAAAAACAATACAGTGGTTCTGTACCTTAATTTTTAAAACAGACTTAAAAATAATTCAGATCCAGTGTGCCATTTTCTGTGTTGCAGCAAACTCAGAGTTCAGTTAAAAAAATAGGTTTTAGTGACAACATGACAGATGAAAATTGAAGTACTAATATTGTCACAGTTCCTGAGTTTACATGCATGTCTAGTTGTCTCATAAGTCACCTCAAGAATACACTACTCAACCATCGACTATTCTAGGATAGAAATCCATAACCATCTCCCCCTGCATTTAAAATTTAGGCTGCAGCTTCCCTTCAGTATTGTGTGAGCACTCATAAAGAATTGTGAATTCAGAACAAATTATTTCAGAGAAAAGTTATCTTAAAACAGTGAGCTCAGTTCATCAACACCAGGCTCTACCTCCACCCTCCGTTGAATTACTTCATGGTCACTCCCATGTTCCCTATACTCTGCCAAAATACCTCCAGCTACTTCTTTTCTACTTCCCCTCTGACTGCTCTTGCCCTCCCCTACTCTTCAACATAGAGAGCCATAAACTCTATTAAATCTCTGTTGTTTTTAATTATTAAAACTGTATTGTTTCAGTCATGGCAACTTGCGCTGGAATCTTTCCTCCTTCCCTTCCGCCCTTTCTAAAGGCAACTGTGGAGTAGTTTCTTTTTTAACCCATTCGGCAGGAGTTTCTGAGCACTACCCTGTGTGTATAACACATATATAATCAGTGTAGTACTTCTCAGGTGCTTAAGAATCTTCAAAATGTCTCTAATTCTGTAGCTTTGCATATGTCTCAGGGAGACTATGTAAAATTGAAAATAGAACCCATCGATTCTTAACCCCGTGAGGCCCTTAAATTCCACTGCTCTCCATGCAAGTTGTGTGCTGGCTAGGAAGCGTTTGTCTATGCTGAAAGCAGATACCACTTAATGCACCCTACTGTTTTGTGTGTTAAGGCCAAGCTGTGATGAAGGCAGCCCAGCTGAATAAGAAATAAGTAGTTGTGGACATTTGTTAAGTACATCTGGGTTCTAGGAAACCAGCCTTCACAGCTGCTGAGTGTGTATGTTAAGAAACTTTTATTTACTGATACCCTTTTGTCTCCCTCAGTCAGGGACTGGTTGCCCATTAACTGGCAGAAGAGTGAATAGCAGTCAGGATGAGAAGAGAGGCATTTGTTAACTGGTCCTGTTTATCAGGTCTTGCTGTGGTTCAGAAATGTGCTCGCTTTTTTGCTGTTTAGGAGTGTTCTGTTATTTGTACCAAATATGACTAACACTGAATAATATTCATTGCTTTAGCCTTCAGATGATTGATTCTAGAAGGCTTTCATGATGATTGCTTTTGCTCTTTTTTTACTGTATACCTTAATGTTACCACACCTGGGAGATACCTTTTTGCCATTCCCCGTGCTGGCTTAGGGCACTTGACTTGATGTCCCCAGAGACCAGAACATCATCCCCGTTGAACCAGAACATTGCACTGCTTCCCTTCAACATGATTGTTTTGTTGGAAACTAGAAGAGGAAAAATGCAAAGCTTTGCTTTTGTAAGCCTCAGTCATGCAAGCCTTTACATGTTTGCTTTACTTTAGGCCTATGAATAGTTGTTTGAGATTCTAATTTATTAGTTGAATATGTACTTCCTAATAAAGAAGAGTTCTGAAAGAAACTAAGTGTATCGCCCTATTGTGGCAATTCCTTAAACTCTGACAGTTCTCTTTAAACTCTGTTTAACATGATAGAATAGCTCCTGCTATTTACTTGGCCTAATTATAAGTTGAGTTCACTATTACATGTAAATGGTTAAACAAAAGAGTTATAATGTACAAGATTTAATTTTACAGGAATGTAAAATTGTTATGTGAGTCTCATCTGCAATCTAGATGTTCAGTGGTTAGACACTATCTACAGAACTTCCTCATAGCACACATTCTTTTGATTATTAACATCTTTAGAACTAGGTAGGAAAAGTGGTTTCCAACAGGGTCAAATAAATTCCTTTCTTTCCTGAAGGGTGGATGCTAGGGGAGCTGTTTGGAAGATGAAGTTGACTGTGCAGGTGCTTTAGCTGAGGAAGAGTAAACAGTTCTATTTGAAGCTAATAGAATATTTGCCTATGTATATGCTTAATATTCAAAAAATCTGGAACAAAAAAGTGTGTGTTATGAATAACAAAGTGAAGTCAAAATAGGTGTTTAGAGAGGACAAGTGCAATGAAAAATTCTCCTATAGCTTCTGCTAAGCAAACGTAGTAGTAAGGTATTAGAGGCTTTTAGAATGGGATGGTGGAAAGCAGTTCTCTTATTTCAAAGTGCAAAACTTTGAAATAGTTGAGTTTCAGGTCTTCTCCCTTCCTCCCCATCCCATATTTCCCATGTGCACATTTGAAAAACTAGCATGCAAAACAAATCATGGTTTAAGTTCCAAACATACAAAAAATCACAACCAACCTGTACAACACCAAAACAGGGAACCCGTTTATGTTGTCGAAACTTTGGGTATTTATGAACACCTGATTTCACAAGCACCACTGTAAAAGTCAGTTGGCAATCATTTTTAATTGGTTTGGGGCTATTTTCCACATCCATTGATCTGTATGTCATCATGAAACAAATGGATAAAAGCTAGAAACTTTAGGTTTTCCTTAAAAATGTATTAAGCAAATCACTTCCGTGGAAGCTTTCCTTTCAATTGCAAAACAGCCTGTAAATCTGTAAATTTCCAAGTGTCCTGAAGTACTTGAGTAGTGCTTATGTAATTAGGCACTGACTTAACATTCCTCTAACGTCACCTTGCCCTGGAAGAGTTCCACTCAGAATCTTCTCTATCATAATCAGATGACACTATCTTGACTTTTAGTTTGGGAGCAAATTATTATTACTGAATATTAACTCTGTGTATCTACACTTGTCCAATGTTGACTAAAGTTCTTCTCAGATGAGAGAACTAGGCTGTGTATATGTTTCCTTTGCCACTTAAAGTATTTTGGAGTACTACACATGGTGTGTCTTCCTATCAGACTTCTCTGGATAGTGACAGTTTCTAAACTTTAGCAGTTCGTAGCAGTTATGTAGTTAGCATAATATCATGTTCTTAGGTGTGCTAGATAGAGGGATTTTCTTTCACAGCAGTTGTACTGCTACACTATTATTTAATGTTTATGCACCAGGGGTTGCATACAGTGGCAACTGAGAGAGATACTGATGCCATCATGGCAAAGCTGTTCCAAATCTTTCTTTTTAAAGAAGTGTCCTTAAGATTCAGGCCTTGTGAATGGGAGTGGGTAAGAGTAAACGCCAAATATGTGGGAACCCCAATTAAATACAATTTAAAATGTAAAAACATTCTCATTTCTTTTCAGATCGTGAATGTGTCACGATTAGATGGCGCTGATAACCCTGTAGAGCTGATCTATTTTGTGGAGGATCAAGATGGAGAGAGACTCGGTGCTCTGAAATGTTCAGACCTGATGAACAGAGTTGATATCCAGCGAGCTGCAATCATCCTTGGATACCGCATTGAAGGCACCGTTGCACAGCGTAAGCCTTATTAAATCCACACTGATGCCAGCAGAGAGAAACAGGAGGGTGACATTAGCTATGGAGATTATGGCACTTCACAGTATCCACCATTGTGGTGTTTTATCTTGGGATGCTCCTATTTTGGCAGTCCTGAAGAAATAAATTTCAGCAGTCATGTAGTGCTGAGCATTGTGGTGTTGCTGTCTTTCTTGAAGACACTGCTGAGCTTGGAATTGCAACAAGGTCCTTAAGAGGGCGGCCTCCCTGTTCCCACCATACTGCTTGCACTAGAAGAACACTCTGCTAACTAGATACTGAGCTTTAGGATCCCTTTGTGCCCTTTTCGTCTCCTTCTGCTAGTCCAGTCTTTCTGTACAGTTCATTTTGTCCAGGAGCTTGCAGAAGCCGCACTATTGTGGGATGGGAAGGCATCAGTGGAATTGGCATTTCCTTTATCTGAGCTATGGTAATGAACCTTAGCACTAGTCCTTATTTGTTGTTTGTCTGAATTACTGTTTCTGTGAGTGAAAGATGTGGGCTAATTTTAACTGGGGCATTCTGGAGTGTACAAGCTAGAAAAAACTCTCTTTCCTTCATTGAATATGATGAATCTTATTTTTATTTATTTGTCCATCAGTAATATAGAAGTAATGTGAACTTTTAATAAGGTAGTATTGTTAGGTATACATCAGAATAAATATGACAGGTCCCTAGAACAATGACTATATTCAGGAGGCTTGATATATAAATAATTTGCAGTGAGGTGCCAGACAGCAGACCTATTCAAAACATTGTATTGTGTATTGTAGTTAAGAAGGAAACTTGAAAATATTTAAAAAACAAACAAACAAACAAAAAAACCAACCCCCTGAAAACACAGATGTATATGAACAACAAAATGCTTCATAGATTTAAATGCTTAATTAGCTTTTCTGTTTTCTGTGCAATATTTGAGGCATGAGTTACATTGTACCACAGGGTATTTTGGCATGTGCTTGATTTTTACAATTGTCTGCAGAAGGAAAAGAAAGAAAATAATGCTAATTGAACCGTCTGGGTGTTCTTATGTTTCTCAGTTTTGTCCCTCATTAAAACAGTAGTTTAAAGATAGGTCAGTAACCAATCTGCTTGATTTCTGTTAATGGAATATAATATTGGCTTGACAAAAATGCAAAAGGTTACAAGAATAAATTCCCTTTACAAAAATGATAAGGGTTGACCAAACTTCATGGAGTGTTTATAGCTTATTTTGTGTGTTGAAACTTAGTATCTCCAAGACTTAATTAAAAATTTCTTTAAAGAGGCATAGAAATCATGTTTTAATGTCTCTTCTTATTAGAGGAGAAACTAGACAAAAAGAAGAAAGTTTTGTATCATAAAATAAAATGGCATGGATGAACTGTCATGTATATAGAATAGAAGAATTAGAATATTGCTGTTTAATCTCTAAATTCATCATTAGAATGGCTGTTATTTAAATGCTATATAAAAATAAGGTTGTACAGAAATATTGTTTTTAATTTGAAAACATTCTTTTAAGAAAATGCATTAATTCACCTGGAAATGTATTACTGCTGTGGTTTTTAGTCCCACCTGCAATCACTATGCAAAATAGAGCAAATGAAAGTTCTGTCAATTCTTCCATTTCACGTTTAACCTGTGTGACTGGTTCGATTGCACTTTTCAGTGTAATTAGTTTTGTCTTCTGTTGGGGGTAAAGGATCTCCGACAGTGGCAATGAAATAGAGAAAGGAAAGAAAGTAATAAAAATTGTGTAACTGTACACATTGTGGAGGAGGGTCTTACTGATTTAAAATTGACTGTGATTATTGATGGGGAGAAGTAACAAAATGTATAGTGTATTACTAAAGAGAAGAGATAGCAGGATTCAGGCAGTAATGTTGAAAAGTTCTTCTCACCTTTGTTAGTGGTAGGTCATTTTTCCAGACCCATTTCACTATGGCAGCATGGTTTGGGGTTATAGAATGATGTGACAGAAATGTATTTTCTTTAGTAACTTAAGCACAAGTCTTCAGAAGGTAGGCAAGAACAATTGATTACCTTCCCCATGCTTCCTGAACATGACATACGTTAACTTAAGTGTATGACACTTCCTGTGGTATGCGGCTGGTTTCTGATAAATCCCTTAACTAGCATTTGCAAGAATATAAAAAATACATATCCTTGAAGTGTCCTCAGTTAAAAATATATAACCACTTAAAATAGTCTTCTTTCTTCTAACTTTACAGCTGTGGAAAAGCTGAAGGGGTCCTCTTCAGAGTCACAGAATAGCAACCTATGGATTATTGTTGGTGTGGCAGTCCCAGTTGCTGTGGTGCTCCTGATCGTTATTATTTTGTACTGGAAACTTTGCCGAACAGACAAACTGGAGTTTCAGCCAGACACAATGAGCAACATTCAGCAGCGACAGAAGGTAAAATAGGAAGCTTCATTGATGGAGTGGTAGAGTATTCTGAGCATAAATGAATGTGAGAGACTAGGGAACACTTACTGTCCTTAAAAAGGATGTGGAAACACTGTTTTAGAGCTTTCTGGTATAAAAATAGTTAAACGATAGTGCAAGTCAAGAATCACGTAGTGTTTTATTTGTTCTGCTAGGTATATGATACTGCATTAAATAGATAAATCTTTCTGAAAATGTGGGCACTGAGGCTGAAAAGAACTTTTCTTCATCACTTTATTTCAAAGCTTTGGCTAGGGCTGAGTAAGAGGAAATGTATTCACTGCTGAATCACTGACCTTGTTTTCTACAGAAGGCTGAATTTTTCTGTGGAGAGTTTCCGCTAAACTAATTTAGTATCTCAACTGCACCATCCATTATACCCCACATTGGTGCTAGGATTTACTAGAGCCCATCCTTGCTGCTCAGCCTTCCTTGGAGTTTAGTAGGATGCTGCCACAGTGCTCATGTTGCTGTTGTGAGAGCCCGTTACAGGACTAGAACTTCAGGTGCTGAAGTTGAATGAGATTGCGTGGGTAGGCATTTTGGTTGAAGTGATGGAGGACTGAGTTAGGATGGTGAGAAGGTCAGTAATCTATTTTTTCCTGCCCCAAACTGTAAATTACAAAGTATTTAATCCAGGGTTTTCAAAAGGGGTGTATTCATTAAAAAGAGTGGAAAAATGACTAAAGGGTTACAAGTCTTACTTTTCCTTTTTACAGCTGAGGAGGACAGGTCTGTGTTGAAAATACTTATTCTGACTATCCCTTCACTTCCCCTTGTCACAGGCATTAATAAGGGCAAAATTGCCTGCCTGTGCTAATCTTGTGGTACTATAGTCATGTTCATAGTACTGTCACCTCATGTTCAGTCATACAGTTTCCTCTGTAACAAGTCTTGTCTGTACACCATGCTCTCTCTCAAGATAATTAATGATGTGAAAGATGAGAGAAGCAGAAAGCAGTTGCACTTCTAAAGCAGTCAGAACAAATCAATAGCGACTTCCACTTGTTTTGCCACTGTAGAATGAGCATCAGAAACAAGGTCAGCAACAAGTAATACCCTTTGATGAACTTCACCCCCTGGTGCTTGTTTCACCTGCGCTGTGGTAACATTTAATGCAGACCTTGATTGAAGAAGTTCCCCATAGTAGTTTAAGGTAATTTGAGAAGGGTCATAGGAAAAAGGTGGGAGGGGATCAGTATCCTTGGTACACTCTTTCATGACCTAAATCTGCAGTACCTCCCTGCTGTCTCAAGCTTTTTGTAAGAAAGTAGTTGTTGACTGTAGGGCCAGAACCATCTTTCATAGTTTTAAGTTGTTTGGAGAAAATCTACTGACTACGCTCAGGTTTTTTTCTTTCTCCATTGCTTCCATAGGATTCTTCACTTTAATCATTCGTGAGTCAGAAGCCTTGAATGTGTTTGTATGTGAGTCTTGTTTTGGTTTGCCTAGAGAGCCTGTCCCTTTGCCTTCTTTAGGACGTCTGTGTAAGCAAATTAGAACCTCTAAGGACTTCTAGTCCAATCTTCATGTGCCAGTGGATGGCTCATAGTTTAATACTAAATGAGGTAAAGCATTAAAAAGTGTCTTAAATTTTTATTACTTAGCACATTAAACAATTGGCAGAATCCACTTCCAAAAATATTTTTCTCCTTGACCCAAGATCCAGAATGAATAGAAGTAGTCCGGCTTCCTTGGTAGCAGGCCGTCTTTGGGCTTTCTTGGTGTCTTCTCTTCAAACTGTAGGTTGGTTTTCCGAGTCAGAATAGGGCATATTTAATAAGTACTGAAGACCCCCAAACAGTCAAAACAGCATTAAAATGATGAGGTGCAGTTGTCCTTGTCCTGTCTTTTTTTTATGTGAGTTTTTTTCTGTTTTATTGCTGTAGATGCAAAGAAGAATTCAAAGGAGTGAAATCATGTGGTCAGGGATTTGGAGCTGTAAATAAACTCCATTTAAAAACCAACTCAGACCCCCCCAACTCTCCCCCAGTTATTTCATTTTCCTCTTTCTAGTCCTTGACTTTAGTACCGAAGGAAAGTGAAGGCCTGCACTGCATCTGTAAGTGAAAGGGTATTTGGGTTAAAGATCTGTTTTGTTTTTTGAAATCAAATACTTCTATTGGTTTAAAAGAAATCATAGAGGAGATGCATTTATAGTGTTAGGTCTTCTGTCTTATATCTTAAAAAAATAAACATTTTAATGTAAATATAGAAATGAAATTTGTAAATATCAGAGTATTTCATTAACATGTACATGGTATATCCACACTGGAAATAGAATATAATTCTTGTCAACCACATAATAAGTCTACAATGTGTTTTGCACTTGAAAATGTGCTGAGTTTTTTAGTATTAATCCCATTGGTTTGGAAGATTGGAAACTGGGACACTTTTCTTATTCAGGTGAAATAGGATATCATATTGCACTGGTGGATTTCTAGAGGTATCACCAGTCTGCTCTTCAGTGTGTTTAATGACCTGTTTTATCACAGCAGATCAGTGGGCATAAAAACCTGATAGAATTTATAGTAGTAGAAGATAGCAAATTGTGTCATCTGTGATTTAAAGCCTGATGCAAGGTTGAGAGTGGGGTGAAGAGAAAGCTTGTGGTGTTGTTTCACACTGCTGAGGAAATACCTCGCCACTTACAGACTAGGTCATTGAAATGTCAACAGAGAACTTCTGTAAACATGGTAATGTTGATGACTTTTCTGCAAATTATGAGAGCAAGATACAAGTTTTACAGGAGGTTTTTCTCGGTTTAGAGTCTATTTTACAAATTTGCATTCTTCTCTTAAGAAAGATGTTTAAAAGGTGCTACAAATTTTCCTGGATTCTGTAGCCCTATGTGTCATTTTAGTTCCTTCCTCTCTTCCTCCCTTCTTCCCAGTTTTAAACATCTGCTTTTATCCTAAAATGTTTTGGTATGCACTCAGGCAATATAATTTTTGAGATTTAATTTTAATCATATGTGTGTAAATGTTTGCTTCCACAAGAGTTTCGTGGTTTGTTTTTTGTTTTTTTTTTTTCCCTCTCCTGGATAAGTATGACTTCTATATTTTTATCACCATCATTTAAAGTAACTCATAAGTTGCTTATCCTCACAACATATCTTTTAATGAAGCAGAGAAAAGTGCTATTATCTGTTGGTAATAAGAGCCTAAATGCCTTTTGAGCATGCCCCTGAGAGCACGGCTGCTTGTTACACTGCAGTGAGGTGAAGATCTCAGCATAGCCTGTGTCTGGTTATCCAGCTATTCGGTCATTCCAGGCAGAAGATCCTGTTAGCACAGCTATAAGCTTGGCGCATCTGCTACGTAGGCATTTTTCACTTGGGCCTGGAGATTGTAGCATGCTTTCCCTCTTCAGCAGGCATAACTGAGTTAAAAAGCACTCACTTCCTACTGTGAGGAACCCATATAAGAACCTGAGGCTACATCTGTATTGATGCGCCAGAGCAGCCTCAAGGCTGGCCTGAATCCAGATTCGCTGCTTGTTCCCACTATCCACCCTTAAGGCTAGATCACCCTCAAAGATAACACTGATAATAACAAAGATAACGTTCCTTCTAAGGCGATGATTTGGGCATGGTGGAGCATATTCAGAGAAGCCCTGTTCTGCAGAGTGGATGTGCCATGCCACTCTACCCTACCAGTTCCTGTTCTCTCCATCTGGCCTTCCAGTTGCATCACAAAATTGGTGTCTTGCAGACAGGATGGCATCAGGGTCCTTCCTAAAAATAATGTCACATAATGTTATCTTCTGCAAAGGATATATAGATAGCCCGAACTCACACCAAGTTAAGGTTGCTGACACAGAGGATGAGAATGCAAGATGCAAAGTCTTAAGGGATGGTCTAGACTTCGGATATTCTCAAAAACCTTCTACTTAAGTTACTATAAACATAGCTGTACATAGGAAAAAAAAAGTTTTGGGGGGAGTGATGTTAGCAAAATACTGAGAAAATTACTGGTTCTCCATTTCTACTTACAGTGAAAATTAAGTTTGAAAATAATATTTAAAAATGGACCTGGAAGAGACTCTGGTAGATTAGCTACTCCATCCCTCTTCCTCTAAGCAGGTTCAGCTATATCTGAAGAATCTTAGAATACATATTTGGTTCTGGAGATTAGATGGAAAAACAGATATTTAAATCAGGATTATTTTGGAACTTTTTAAAACTGGCAGTTAAGGAAGCAGGTCAGAGCAGTGAATTTCTATGCAAGATTCATTGGTCTGTGCAAAGATAACTTTTCAAGAGATGGAACCAAGATATTTAAAGGGCACATCAAGTGTTCATGACTTGCTCTGTAAGCTGCAGCATTCTACAGAAAATCACCTCGATGTGATCTGAGTTCTTGCACTGGATAAAGATGTCTTTGCCTTTGGAAATAAAAAGATGCATAAGTGGCATTTGTAAATTACAAGTTTCTCTCTTGCCATTTCCTATATCCACCACAACAGCATCGCACCATGAACTTTCTTTATTGCAAAGAAGCTGTGCCTTTATGGGCAACTGGATTTTTGCTATGGGTCATTTTTCTTCTTCATGAGAAAATGGATAAATGTCTTTTGTGCCCAGACCCTCATTCTGTTCTGTACTGGATTACCGCCATTTTTGTGTGAAAATACTGTCAACCCTTTTCCTCTTCCCTGGAGAGGAAAAAAACATTCTACATAATATCCGTAATGCAAATAGAGTTGGAAATATTATTTCTCTCCCTATGGACATCCAAAAATTAAAATGAAACATTGTTCCTTATGGATCTCATTTTCCCTGCTGTGTACAAGCTTTTCAGAAGACAAAGTCAAATGCTTTGCTAGAGCTTTTCAGAGGTGGTTTCAGCCGTTGACAGTTATTCATGGCAAGGCTCCCTTCCCTGCTAACAAGAATCACTGCTATGGACAAGCTCATTAATTTCTTTACAGGGTCTTGGAAGTTCTCCTGCAAATGCTGGGCATGCTGAAGTCATTGCCTTTGCAATGCTGACTTTGAGTGAATGCTTGTTCAGTTCCTTGTTTTGCCAAGGGTACATCGTAAAACCCTAGAGAAAAAAGTGTGCTTCTGTAGCCAGGAGTCACTCCTCTCCACTCCGGGCTCTCTGTGCCCCACAGAAATGCTCAAGGGCTCGGCACATCTTTCTGGCACAGTGTCCCTCCTGTATGTTCATGTGGGGAGAAGTGGGATGAGTAGGTCCCCATGAAGCCTAGGACAACCCGTATTGTACCGTACCTTCACCATGAGCCTTAGCACAAATAACGTCAGAGCTGAGGGCTGCCAAATTACATCGTGTTTTGGCAAACCTCAGCTAATGTGTGATCACTGGGGACGCTCTTGCATGTCTGTCCTAATCTGTGCTGCTTCTGACAGCCAGTCAGAGCTCCATGTGTCACTCACAGCTACAGGTAAAGAGTCATGCATTCTGCAAGATGTCTGAAATAGGGTTTTGTGGATTTTTATTTTTCCCCCAAGCAGGGACATCTGATATCCAAATCCCATGTGTCAGGTATAACTTTACACCTTTGAATTGAGAGTTTTGCTTATTGCTGTGTATTCAGTAGACGACCTCTTGGATGTTCCCAGGATCAAAGAGGCCAGCCCTGCTGGAGGCTAAATACTAGACTTCTGTTCCTGATGTAAAGAACTCTTGTGATGTTTTGACATTCTGTAACGCTTTTGTTCATCTGTATAATGTAGAGGCAACAGCTCTGCATTTCAGAATAATCCCAGTCAAGAGAGACTCATGTAAAGAAAAGCAGCTGACACCAATCTTATGAAAGCTACCTGAAAAGTGATATGAGTTTCTGCAAGGGATTCATGTCTGTGCCTACTGTTTGCATAACAAATGTTGTTCATTTTTAATAGCAATCCTAACTAACTATCCAAAATATTATTTTTGAAATTGGCTTACAAGTTTTGCTGCTTTAGAGTCAGTAGCTGGATTCTAGCAAGGAACACAGTATTCAACATATTAATTGCTTCTCAGCATTTCATTTTATCTGATGGCGGATCCTCTGCAGGAGCTCTTTGTGGTAACTCTTCTATAATGTGCAGTAACTACTGACAAATTGTGGATCTAACATGCCACACTTAAAAGCACTGCTTATACTGGTAGAAAAAAAGAGTAAAATGTCACCATCTGCTTTTTTAGAAAGATTTAGGTAGCCATATGGAGGTCAGATCAAAAGGCTGGCTAGCCCGGTGCCAACAGGAAAAGTCTGTAGAAGGGGATAAGGACAAGGCAAGTATATATGATGTCTCTTTGCCTTGAGTGACTCTTCGGCCTCCAGTCATTTGTGGCTCACGGACTTTCTGCCCCCTGTAGCAGTGATATTTAGCAACCCTCTATGGATTTCTCTTCTGTTAACTTGTCCAGTCATTCTCCTAAACCCATCTAAGCTGTTGATGGCGAGTTCCACAGCATGTTATATGAAGCACATCATCTTGTTTTGTTTTGTTTTAACCTGCCACCTCCTCATTTTATTTGATGCTCCCTAGTCCTTGTATTGGAGGGGACTGTGAACAGTTGATCTCTAGATACCTTCTCTATGCCAATCCTAATTTTACAGATCTCTGCCATATTCCTATCTCAGTCATCTCTTTTCTAGACAGTGGAATCCCAATTTACTTAGCCATTTTTTTGAACTTAACTTTGAACTAACTGTTTCTTTGAATTAGCTTTTGAAAAGACTGGAATATTTATTTTTTTCCAATCTTTTTTGAGAGCAGAAGACTAGAACTGAATATGCTATTCAAAATGTAGTTGACCCATGGATTCATACAATGATATTTATATAGTGACTACTTTTGAAAAGGAGTTAAACCTAAAGAATCCATTTTTGAAATACATATTAACTTTACACTGTCCTAAACTTAATAGCCTGCTGGATCTAGATTATGAGTGGGGAAATGTCCCGACTTTCCTACTAAAAGATGATACAGAGTTTACCTTAGAGTTTAGCTACTTTGGGAGCAAGGAAATGAGCTCATCTGAAATCATGTTGCCCAGGGTTGCTATTCACTTGTTGCAGAACAGTGAGAAATTTCACTAAAAATACTTTGCAATTCACATTATGATTGTAGCAAAGTGACAAAGTCATTGGATGCCTTTTGCAGCCACAGAGCTGACAGGCTAGGTGACTCATTCATTTACCTTATCTTCCCTGCATGAAGTGGCAGCATCATTTGAAAGGATCTGTAGGCCTGCAGTGAGCAACAGATTTACCTTAGTTTTAGAATAGTCACTGATAATGAGGAACACAGGGCAGATGTGGGGAAAAAAAAAAAAGGAGCTTCATTTCAGCAAGTAGATTTTCTTCAGTATATATGAATGTGTTTTCATTTTGTTTACAGTAAGCCCTTTAGATATATAAATGTGTTGGAGTTATAAGACCACATGGTTATCTTCATTCACTGAGCCCAACAAAATACCAACACAAAAATAAATTAAAATTGCTCATCTGCACTCTATCTTAAAGTTTGTTAGCACTTTCCTCATTATTTGTGGAGAGAAAGTGTTGTGTACATGCTCTTTCCAGACAGCAAGAGCCATGTTATGAAGGTATTTTTTTTGCTTCACAAATTCAAAAAATTATAAATTAAGGAAATTATTTTCTTAAGTGTGCTGCCTCTCTTAGAGATTTTAGTTAATGTCAGACTGGTTTACGTGGCCTTTGAGGAGTATAATTGTTTGACACAGTCAGGTTATGGAAAAGAGATTGGTAGAGCTGAGACAGAGCAGTGACCTGTCTTCCCTGTTAAAGGTGGCAACCGTTTTCTAACTTACTTTCATCTAACTAGTGGGTGAAGGGGCCTCACCAAAGCATGCTTAAGACGGTATCCACCCTGCAGCACTGCTGTCTGAGAAGGAAGGCTAAAACTATGTACAATCCAGACACAAAATTCTGCCTGTTACAGCTGTTATCCCAGCAGCCTGTAGGCATAGATGTACTCAGAGTTACGGGCTTTCGATAACATGATCCCTCTTGTATTTTGTCGAATTTTCTGAGCTGTCACAGTAACGTTAATGTGGCAGGAGGAAATGCAGAGAGAAGGATGGGGATGATGAAAATCACTGAAAGGAATCTGTCATAAGAAAATATTTCAGAACGGGAGTCTTTAAGAATTTCAGGCTTTGTGAAGTTTTTGTAAATTTGGGGGTTTCTTTATTTGCTTTTAATTCTACTCCTGGGGCAAAAATTCCTGAGGTGGTACTTTTTTGCAGAATTCATTTTTTACTTAATATTTGTACAGTGGTGAGCTGGAAACTCCAGTTTTGATTTTTTTAGAGGAGGATGAGAGGAGGACCAGGTGATGTACACTAGCTTTCTAAAGGCTTGTTCTCCTAGTTTTCTATGCCAGTTCTGGTGATACACTGCTCCACTTTTCCCAAACTTGATGGTAGAATCCTCTGCAACCGTGAACATGGTCCTTCTCCACAAGGACATGTTTGCTGAACTGCCTGAACTCTTCCCTGTAGTGGTGATAGTTGACAGAAGTGCTGTTGTGACAATATATGTGAGAAAGAATTTGTAGCAAAAGGTAGTTGGTCCAACATGAGAAAATGGACAGCATTTTGCATGTACAACTCCTTTGGCCCTCAGAGCTTAAAATCCTGCTGTTTTGAGATGAGGCTTGCCGTAGAGAACACATGAGCTGAATAAGAAAGCATAGAGCTGAATAAGAAAATGAGACTGAATGGGAAAGGTGAACATCCCCCAGTACTTCTAAAATCTTATTTATTGATACGTGTGTTAAAATCTCAAGTGACAGTCACTGCAGAGAACCTGGCTGAATGATCCCTTTGGGAGGAAGAAGTAGTCAATATCTCAGAGGGGGATAGTAGAAGCATGCTGAAACAAGTGAGTTAAAATTAGAAAGACCCTAGCAAGCCTGCTGTAGCAGTTGCAAATATTTAGCATTAGTGATGCATCGTGAGAGTAATACAGTGAATTCACGCTTCCCTATGGAGTGGTGTCCTTGGAATACAAAGATGGGTTTGGTGCTGTGAATCTTAGATTGTGGAAGGAAGTTTCCTATGTTTAATAATTTTAAGGAATCTCAGTCAGACTGCTTATGTAGGGCTTCAGCACCTATTAGTGTTAAGCACATTGATTCTCACTTCCTTGTTACATATAAATTAGTAGATGTGAAAACATTTCTTTTCTGTGAAGTTTCTTTATCTTCTCATTTTTGTAGAATTCCATGTGCTAGCATTTAATAAGGCCATAAGTCAGCAGGGCTTTTTTACAGGGATTCCAGTCCTGTTCATAGATTATGTGCCAACACTAAAATACTATCTTTGAAATCATGCTTAGCTCCTTTGTTTCATTAGAAACATATTTTAACAGCCTCTGTTCAATGCTTCTGTCTCTACAAAAAAACAAGGAAAAACTGTAATATAAAATCAATAGAAAATTGTCTTTGATACACTGTTCTTCATATTATGTCCAAATTCAAATGCTGCTGCTACTCCTAAAAACAAAAACAAACAAACAAAAAAACCCCCCAAACTTTTAATTAGAGGAACCACAGGAAGAATGCTGAGTAAGTGTATTTCCTCTCTGCTGCTTTCTACTGAAACTATTCACTGACCTGCATGTGCAGTCTTTGCTGCCTTGAGAAAACAAATTGTTGACATTCCTGACATGTATCTGCATCTAGGAAAACAGTATACTGGCAACCATGTAGTCCTTCTGTGATGTAAACTGTACTGAAACTATTAGCTGCTATCATGGAATAAGTCTTTACCAAGGTGTGCACACTTAGAGTCTGTTGCTTTTACAGAAATTATTTGATTTTTCTAAAATTGAGTTTCAAAGCTTTTTTTAAAAATTCAATATCTAACTACAAAATTAGAAAACTGACTTGACTTACCAATTTGAAATCTTCTTCCCCTTAGATTTCCACAAGTACTGCATTCTTGTAATAATATTATAATGCCTTAATAATGCATTAGTTCATACATGCTCATGTTGGAGGTAAGCCTCATAGTAGTTTATATTTTCCCTTTCACAAATGTATATTTAAAAATGCAACAAATCAAAGCCCTCTCTAACAAATAACCAATACTAGCAATAGCTGTTTTAAATGTAATGTGCAGTCGTTGGCAAAGACCCTTGCGACTGAGGTTCTGTTTCAGTGCCTGAACAGATAGCAGTATTAGCACTAGTGTGTGCTCTTTCTCAAAAAGAGATTGTGTTCCTTCCTTGGTGGTTAGTTTGAGTAGCAAATGACTGATCAACACATGGTATTCTTACTACCTGTGCTAAACTGAGCAGCGGTCATCCAATCTGTTACAGTAGATAACTTTTTATAAAGAAAAGGAAGAAAAACACAGCATCTAGCACACAGAAAGTGATAAGAAAATATAAGGAAACTTTTCAGTCTTGAACAACACTGTTCATTTATTCCAGTGAATCTCAATGATCTGACCATCTAGTCTTGCAGAATGCAGAGTTATGTTTGTGTCCTTTACACTTGTCACTGAAAATGTAGTCTTTGGTGAGTATCGATTCTTAGTGAAAGCCATAATGTTGTCATGCTCTAGGGAGTGAGAAATCGGAAAAGTAATTTTTTTTTTTAAATGAAGCAGGGTCCTAATGTTGTTGTTTCTGCATCCAAAATTGTGTTAATATTTCTAGTTTTATCTCAAATAATAGATATTATTTTAAAAAACTACTTATGTCTATTTGAGTTGAGGACAATCTTTTTATATTCAGTCGGGTGTCATGTTTTTACATATATGTATTTTTTGATATTGTATTTGTTATTCATGTTTATTTCATATGTACACACATATGTACATGCCTGCAGTCTCTCATACTATCCATATATTGGTTGAAGCTGGTAATGCCAACTTTACTCAAGCTTTTTTAGTAGGAAGAATCATGAAATCTTATTACACAGCTGTACATGACTTTGCCAGATTTGAATCATTCAGGCAGAAGTTTTCCATCCTGATATTAGTTTCATACTGAATCTTTTTTTAAGAAGAACAACTTGTTCTTTCAAAGAGCAAGGTTAAGAGAAAATATAGTTCATTGTCCAAATTTAAAAAATAGTCTTAGAAATTTGGAGAAGCTCTAGTGCAACTTCTCCTCCTTTGGGGGTACAGGGGAGGGAAGGAAGAGAGATGGGACCAGGAGGTTGTTTTGTGCAAGGGAGATGCTTTTGCCAATTCTGTGGGGAATTGCTTGTTTCTGACCAAGTTATAAACCTTCGGGGAGAAAGCTTGCATGTGCTCAGCAGAAACTTGTTAAAAGGTTGCCACCTAAATTCTCATAAGGTTCCACCTGTGCTGAGTGTATAAACTTTGTAGAGCTGTGCCTTAAAGGCAAAGAGGAGAGAGGTTGTTACGAGGCCAGGTAAAGAAGCCAAGAACAAGGAGCCTCTGTTCTTGCTTGTCTGCCAGAGTTGGCACACAGCTACTGAGTAATGTAAAGTGGGACTGGCACCTGGCAGAGAGAAGGAGAGAGGGGCAAGAAGGTGGGATGGAGAGACTAGATCTGCCTGGCAAGGAAGACTAAGATCAGATGAGGAATTAACCTGCCTGAGACTCTAGGAAAATAGAGCCGCAGGTTTTGCGATGTGTGGGGTGAGCTCTTTTGAGCTCTGGGATGGAGTCAATGATATCCAAGGTTTGCCATTCCTCTGTTGCCAGCAAATATCCATGAAATCCATTGGCAAAATCTTGGCCATCCTAGTTGCATATTTGCGTAGAAGAAAACATACTTTCTCTTCCTACATCCCCTGTGTCGTTCACGTGTTTGCCAGCTTTTGCACAAAACTATATAGGTGTCCTGGTTCTACAAATAACATTCTTGTATTCTACCCAGCTTTGACTAATAGCAGAAGGCCCAGCCTATGCCAGGGATCCAGCAGGGTGGGAGAGAGCAAGAAGAAAGAAATAGATTTATGATAATATAACTAAAGTCTCTTGCGATGCTTATGCATGCGAGGATCCACTTGTGACTGTTCAGAGTATCTTAACTGTGCCATTTCTTACAGTCTGAGTGTTTGTCTTTGCAGTACTAACAGTCTTTTAATACAGCTTCTGTGTGGTCTGTCTGCAGATAAACATTTGTGCTTACATATGCTCTGATGTATGTACATGTACACACAAATGTATCTGTTTCCCTAAGTGTGCTTAGACAAAAGGTTACATTAGACTGCAGCTAAGAATAGGACTCTACAGTCAAGTTTAAAGATGTTTAAAAAGATGTAGGTTGTTTTACTCCCCCAAAGGGTTTACAAACCCAGGAAGTTAGAGTTAGCTTTAAGGTGGGTTGAAATGCGTGCTTGAGACTCAGCAATCTTAATTTTGCCACTGTGTCATCCATTGTGATAAAGTCATACTAGTACTTCCAACGTTACTAGAACGTTTGTCTTTTTTAGGGTTGTTGTTTTTGTGTGTCATTGTGTCATCACTCCCCCCTACCCCTGGCCTCATGACACTTATAAAAGGAGCAGTAACTTTGCAGGTCAATTCAAGGGTGCCGAAGAAGGGCGGAAGAAGCACTAGATTTTCTGTGAAAGAACTTTGCCCAGCACATTGTGAAGTCCCTCATCATTAATGGAGCAAAAGAGGCTTGGGGAGAGGAGAACAAGTCAGTGAAATAGATGATGTGATAACTGGGAATCAGAAACAGGGCTGTATAGCCAAGAACGTTGGCGTATGAAAGGGTTAGAAGAAGGGGAACCACTGAAGTGGTTCAAAGGGAGGATGTCATGCACAGAATTATCTTCAAAGGGAATAGAAATAATGTTTTAAATAGGTTAGAGATAGAGGTAGGGCTACTTAAGAGGAGGGTCCAGTAATCAAAATGGAAGATGCTGCAAGCTAGCATGATAATTTTGACAGCAAAAATGGAAACTTCCACTTCAGAAGTATTTTGGAGAAAAGGAATGGAGGTATGGGTATCTCAAAGGAAAAATGAAATTCATGATGACTCCTAGGATGTTCACTGATGCACTGTTAGAAACAAAGAGTGGGAAAATGGAGGGGATTCTGATGAAAGATTGGGGGTTAGTTTTGGCTTTGCAAAGCTTAAATTGGCAGATATCAAGGAGGAGCTGGAGTTGAGCAAGCAAGGATACAGAATTCTTAAAAAAAAATAAATAAATAAGTTGAAAGAAGGCTCTACTAAATTCTTACTGGTGGTTCATCAAAGCCGGGTGAATGACAGAGACAAGATGTAATGAGAGAAGAAGATTACAAGAGACTGGGAAGAAAGGAGAATGGCCCTATATGAAGTAGAGAACACAGTGGATAAAACAAGAAGATGGAAGAGAATTAGGAAAGAGAATAGTTACATAAATTAAGCTGAAGATTAAGAAGGAAGGTTGGGTCTTCTGCTGTTTTGTCACTATTGAAACTAGGAAGGATGAGGATAGACATGATGTTCTGAATGTTAGGTGGGGAAGAGGCTATTAGACACCCCAGGTCAAAACTTTTTTACTGGAAGGAAAGGTTAGATGGAGAGAGACAATTAAAGGCAAGAGCTGTACATGGCATGCCCACCAAGGTTAGAGACAGCGAGTATCAGAAAAACAGAGCTGTTTTGTTAGGTACTGACCAGAAGTAAGGGGTATTAATCAAGAAGGGCTGGGTAAAGCATAGGGAGAAGACACACAAAAGGAAGATGATTATAGGAATGTGTTTAAAAACTTAGATGAAATGAGGCCATTCCGAAGAGGATAAGAGAGAGGACAATAGGGAAGGTGTGTGCATGACAAATATTATGGATTTCTTTAAGAAAGAAGCAAGATCATGAATACAATATTTAAACCCCAAGGGGAAGTAAGTTTCAAGAGGGATTCACTAGGTGGCTATGACTCAGGAAATAAAGAAACAGTTATACTTCAGCTGGTCTAAATCAACAGTGCCTTCTTGAATCAGTGGTTGCAGTGATTTACATAAATTTAATAATTGAATCACCCAAAATGCTGAATTGAAGAGACTGTTGTAAAGCCCAAGGAAGATGGAATGTAGTGGAAGATATCCAGATCATCTGTTCAGATAATAAGCTTACTCATCCTGTGAAAAATGAACTCCAAGATCTCAACTATTCTGATAGTTCTTAGTTTTTACAGGAGAGCTTTTATTGCCATCTACTGGTCTAACTAGGCAGTTCACTCTTCTGCAAGTCCTTTCTGAGAACCATTTGGAAAATGTTTGCTTACTGAGAAAATATTTTGAAGGGATTGTTTCAGAATATTCCTTAGGCAAGCTTATCTTTGGCATGATATCAGACGAGTCTGTTTGTAGTTAGCTATGTCAGCATGCCAAGCTTTATGAAAGGGGGTTCATATAAACATCTGGAACCTGACGCACCCATAAACACACTCCAACACATGCTTCGTTTTGCAGGAAATTAGCTCTAGGAACGCACAGAGGTTTTTTTGTGTATGTTATGCAGTGAGTATATGTGCATGCACTTTGAAAATTGGACTTGTCAAGATTTCTTTCCACTTTCAACTTCCAAACTACTTAAAAATCAAATATGACTTAAAGAAAAGCTTTCTCTTAATTAGTTTTGCAGAAGCTCCGAAAATTTTCAGGGGAACTTGACACTTGTAAGCTTAATTCAATTAAGTCTGAATCAATTCATTTAGAAAGTGAGATTAGCTATTTTACAAATACAGTTATGAAAGCAAAGGGCCTAATTCTAAGACTTTTTTAAGCAAGACTCCAATTGAATCCATAGTCCCTAAATAAGACCGCTGGGATAAATCTCTAGTTTCTCTAAACTGGAAAATCTTTTGCAGTATGAAGTTCCTAAGAGCTGGATCTTGAGTGCTTTTCTGGAGGCATCTGTGCTGGCTGGAAAGTTATTGCCAGGCTGCCCTGTAACTCAGATCTGCAGAATGTTTCTCTTTCCTCGGATGAACTAGCTGTTTGCATGAGCACTCCCAGACTTCCTGCAGATTTGGGAGGCTCAAAATGAAGAAGATAGCAATGACCTATTGAAATTATTTAAAATAACTTCACTCATTTTGACCAAAACAAATGGAAAGATGACCTGGCAATGGTAACTGCTTCAGTCTGCACACAGGTGTGTGTACACCCTTACATCCACATGTACACGAAAAGCTTCTCCCGCAACATTAAATCTGAAGAAACTGCTAGGAAAGGGGAATGCGGAGGCAACAGAAGGCCACTTTTTCACTGGATTTGCTGCTGTGCAGTTGTAAGCTAAGTATCATCTACTGAAAGAAGATGACAGACTCATGTTTTCTTTTCCCTCCAGCCCTCTTTTGTTCATTCCTGAGAGCACCATGTCCTGACCATCATCCTAATGGCCATTGTTTGCAGATCTTAACCAAAGCTTTTGTACTCATTGTCACTCATGGTTCCTGTTTTTTTTTTTCTTTTTTCTTTTTCTTTTCCTTTTTTTTTTTTTTTGGTCTTTATTCTTCTCTCACAGCTACAGGCCCCCAGTGTGAAAGGCTTTGATTTTGCTAAGCAACATTTGGGCCAGCACAATAAAGATGAAGTCCTGATTATCCATGAGCCAGCTCCTTTACCAGGACCTATTAAAGATACTACCCCATCTGAAAATGGAGATGTGCCCAGCCCCAGGTCCAAGACTTCCTCAAAGCCTTCAAAGACCGTGCGGCACAGAGGGAGGTCAGTGCACAGAGGAAAAACAGCATTTTGGTAGCTTACAATTTATTAATGCCTGGTCGTTACTGTATTTTGCAGGTTAATTTCAGCAGACAGACCTCAGCTCCAGGATTTCTAGTGGTCCACCAGTTATGCCTAGCTACTCTTTAGGATAAGGCTGTGAGAATTTGGTGTCCATTTTTCTCTTATTGGCAGCATGCCCAGTTAAAAGGGGTTTTGGGAACAGAACTGGACTGGTTGGAGTCAATACATTGCTTGTTTGGTGGAGACACTAAAGTGTGTGCTTTCTGATGCATTCTTTTTGTAGTGACCCCTAGCTACTAAGGCAACAGGTAGTTAAATGAAAAGCATTGCTGCATAATAATGATGTATTTTAATAATATTAATAGTGACCAGTATATGTATGATAAGTCAGAATTTCCAGAAATAAGCAGTAGCTACAAAATCCAATGAGGATGCATGGGCGCTCGCTGTTGTGGTTATCTAGTTGCTCTCACAGCAAACCAGTTTTGGTTAGGAGAAGGAATGATAATTTACAGCTGTGCAAAAGGAGAAAAGTCTGTCACCCTTCACTGGTAGTTTCCTAACCTTCCCTAAGAATCAAATGAAATGAATCTGTCTTGCCAGAAAGAATTGTGTCTGTAGGAGAGTAGGTGGAACGGAGCTGTGCAGTAAGGAAGGATCTGTGCGTAAAAAAATAAGGCATAAGTGGGAGGGAAGTAGGTGGGAAGGACATGGAGCCCTGAGGAGAGCTGTGCTATGATGAATCACAAACAACTGAGCAGGACAGAACTCCCCTCTGCTCCACTTTCCAATAATTCTTCTTCACCCTCCCTTTCATATTTTTGCACTCCCTTGTCTCCCAACTCTGCATGCTCCTGTGCTTTTACCTATATGCTATTGCACTGTGGGAGAAAAAAAACAAGGGTAGTGTTGAATGAGATCAGAAAGAAGCTACTGGTGGTTCTTCCCGTGCTGCAGGTCTCTGACGCAGCTTGCTCCTCTGCTGAACCTTCTGCGATTCCTCTGAAGCCCCAGTTGCTCTAAGATTCTTGCTTCATCTTTCCTACATGGGCTTCATGCAGCTCAGTTTCCATCTTCACAGCTGCTGAGCCTGACTTCCTAACTCCCCATGGGCTTTGCGAGTAATAGATTACCACGACTCAGTGGGAGGCTGGCAGTATTGAAAAATTATGGAAGAAAGTGTAGCTAACTCATTTTGGTGTAGCTTAAATTAATAGAAATCAGAAGGACAAGTATTCCTGTATTTTTCTTTAAAAGTTCAAAAGTGGCCTAAGACAGATGATACTGAGGGGGAGGAGGCAGTGTGTTTGTGTGTTCATATGCAAGTAAGTATAAGAAACAAATTTTAATTTCAGAACGTTACTGTATTTCATCTAAAATAATCCAGGAAATGAAAAATTTCAGAAGCCAACATTTTAGTGTTTCACCTGCAGACTGTAATAAGTTGATCAAATTTGGAACAATGATTTTTTTTTTAATAGACTCTAAATTCAAACACTTCAAAGCACTGTACAAAGAGAATTTCCCTCCTCTACCTTATCCACCCTTAAGTTCAAATCTCCCTTCAGGCTTAACTATGGAGATGTTACCATCATCTCCATAACATGCTGATGTGCCCATGTCAGCCTCAGATTTAAAACATTTATTCCCTGAGGGAGGAGTTGAAATGCTAAATGATAGTGTTGTGTGTTATGTTGTTTTTAGTTGTTTTCTGAGGAAATACAGAACTCGATTCATTATAATGCAATTCAGAACTCTGTTGCATGCCAGTAAATATAGTGGTGATTTGAGTGCATTCCATATTGGTTTAAAAAAAAAAGAAAAGGGGGGGGGAAGAAAAGAAAAAACAGCTAAGTTCAGAAAACATAGCATCTTTGGGCTCCAGCTGAGAGTTGGACCTGTTGTTTTGTTTGAAAAGGGTACAATTGAATACTCCACAGCACTTACTGTAAAGGATGACTGATGTTGACTTGACACTGTTGTATATTCCTGTAATATATTTACTGATAATTTAGATAGACTGAGGAATGAGTATGAAGGAAAGCAAAGCACAGAGAGGTGAAACAGTCAGTAGCAGATCTCCAGTCTTACATGCTGTTCACTGAACCAAGACGGAGTGAAAAAGATGATGGAGAAGATAGCTCTGCCCTCCCTTTCCACTGCAGAAAAGAAGAAAAGGTGCAGTGGTGTGGATCTGTAAGCTGGTTGGGAACCATTTCTCCCTCTTCCCCCCCTCCCCCCCCCCCCCCGGGTAATATTTTTTTACTGGGATAAGTAAGACTAATTAGTATTACAATCCTGCAGGGAAAAAAAAAAATGTAATAGAGTGTTTAATTATCAGGTCATTGTCCAGAGAGGAAAAAAGGGGAAGCTGAGTTAGGAGCTCTGCCTGCTGCAAGCACGAGGTTTAACCTTCAAAGAACTTGTCTGGCTGAGTGTAGTTACCTTAGTCTGTGCGCTCCAGGCAGGCTGACATTTAGCTAAGAGCTTCAGGAACTTGTTCAGATATCCATCTAGCACTAGCCAGTCTTGCACTTAACAAGGTTAGTGCACTGACTAGTGCGCACTTAAGGTGATTAACTCCTTGCATGAGTAGACTATAAATGTTCACAAGACAAAAGGATTACTAGAGACGCTACCACAAAGGACAGTCCCATATGGAAAGACAGGCTTTGGTGTCAGCTGGGTGGTGGTATATGTCCTATATTTTTGTTATCTTTATGCTATGTGATTAGTTTTACAACCAAATCATTCTGATGGAGAAAATCGCATTATTTCTTTAGATTTTTCTGTAATCATCTGCAATGATTTAGATGAAAAATTTTAAGGTATATAAATGGTATTTCTGTCTCCTGAGCGTCCAAAAAGGTTTGAGGGCAAGATGGGTGTTGTAATAACAGTATTGTGAATATGTTTTTATAGGCAGACACTGGGCTCATGATTTGTAGGTAGCAAGTATTTTTAAGGGTTTTGTGACCGCATGGGATAAGTACATTAAAGCAGGGTTTCTGAATGGCCCTATATTTAACTAGTCAGGAAAATATGCCCATGGACTTGTAGTGTTAACAAGAGAATGCCAAGTTCAGGAGCCTGAATATTAAACTAATTAGGTATACAGTTTTGTTTGTTTATGATATAATTCCTTTCTGTCTGAAAAGTGAACCTGCTCCTTACTAATGCAAAGTGTTTTCTTGAAGTATATCTTTAAAAGAAAGATCATTTAATAATCTTGCCATGTGTGAAACCTGTTTTGGCCAGTTTTCACACACATGATAACAGTAATACCATGGTAATGAATAGCTAACTATGATTATTTATAATAAATTTACTTAGAAAAATATTAGCAGCCATCACAAGATACGTTAACGCAGGATTCTTTGCATGTGAGAATGGTAGCCCTTTATAAACTTATATTACGTGTTGATCATTTGGTTTTATGGGTTTTTTTAATGTTTGTGGCAGAGTTTTGCCATCAGATGCTGACTCCACAGCAAGTGAACAGTCCAGTGGGAGAGAGACAGGAGAAGAAACTGCAAGACAGTCAACAGTGGCAAATGAGGGCAAACCACGCAGAGGAGTAAAGAAAGGTTTGTTACATTTTTTTTTTTCTTGTGTGCAGTAGCAGTGTTTTACTGGGTTAGGTTGAAGAGTTACTCTAATGCTGTAACTTTTTCTAAAAGCATATCTGGCAATTAAATTTTCTGTTTTGTGTCACAGGGACTTTTCTTCCTCTCCCTTTTAGTTTAGTTTCTTCTGTTGTAACTGAAAATCTATGCATTCCTTTCATTCCGGCAAGCTTTTGAACCGAATGGCTTAACAGGAGGGAGATTTCCCTCCTCTTCTCTCCTGCACCTCCCTGGCAAACCTCTTTCCATTTACGTGTTATTGTGGCTCTTTTGGTAGCAGTCTTGCAGACAGTTATATATGCAGCGGAGGTCACAGCAGGACTTGATACAATGTGGGCATATGTCTGTAACTGTAACTTTGAAAAAGTGAGATTAAAAAAAGAGACTGGAGAGCTAAAAGTTTTAAAGATGAGATATAATTCAGACATCAAGATGCCTTGATGTTATACTTTAGAAAGAGGAAAATGCAGTGCTGATACATCAGTAATGGTGAATTTTTTTGTGTGTATGAAGAACCAGATTTCTACCACTTAAAATGCAGCCATTTATCTTCGAGGTCCCATATGGTCTATTCCTTTCCTCACTTAGGAGTTGATAAAACACTGCAAAATCACTTTCTTTTTTTTAATTAAAGCATTTTTTCTTAAATTCTATTCCAGTTTAAAAGTGTGTGGTTAACTGTGTCACAGAGTTTTGTTTCTGAGATCTTTTTGGCTTTAGATGGCCTGCTTCTTGCTTGAGGCTTTATTTACCAGATCTTTGGCTTAAATCACAAGAGCTTTCCTATGGAAAGTTCTGATACTAAAATATCTGGTAAAGAAGCTTGTAATATCCCAGTCTATTTTTAATACATGTGACCTTGGTAGCAGTAGAAACAGAAGAAGAAAATATTGACCATATTATGAGCAGAGTCTTCCGTACATTGAATGTTTTTCCATGTGTTCAGTGAAATACCAGCTGAGATGTAAAGGCAGCTACTGAAGAATGTGGTGCCTTTGAAATTCAGGTCATAGCAGGCATTCTTCAATTTATGCTCATTTTGAAGAAATGACATTTAGAGGAATATGTAAGGTAGTCACTTTATATAAACCACTAGGCCTTGGCCAGTTAAACAGTAAGTTAAACAATGTATGGTTTGTAGCTTTCATAACATGGACTACTCCTGCAAGAGCAAGGGTGATGGAGCAGGCTTTCTTCTATAATGAGCATGTAAGAAAACAAAGCACAAGCTATGCAAATGTGACTAGAAAATTATACCTCCTAATAATTCACAAGGCAGTATATGCTATACACACTTTACACAATTTATTAAAAGAAGACACTGTCCTGTTGCTATGTGTATATTTCAGTGCCTTAGGTTTGTTATAAGGTCCCGAAATCATACCTAGATTAATATATATAAAATAATGTTATAACAGAGCTCATCTCAGGCAAGACAGTTGGTTTATGAGTTGGTTCAACCTATCTGACTTCAGTTCTGTTGCCCTGGTTTGGTGTTGTCCCATTTCATCTTACCAGGGCACTCCATTTTTTTTATCTCTTCATTTTTCATCTGGCTTAAAAACTCTTATGTGAGGTTTAGCATGTTGTTTTGATCTAAGAGTGTTACATATTACCACATCTTAATTATCTGGCAAAGACTGCAGGAATACTGTGTAAAATGTGTCCTTTTTACCCATAGTGCTCTTGATGGATAATTTCTTTTCTGCAGCGGTTGGTCCCTCTGATTTGGTAATCAGACAATTTTTAACATTCAGAGTTGGCCTCAATATCTGTAGAGAACTCTGTGCCTGTTAAATGGCAGATTCAGCTCCTTTTTGTGCAGCTGAGGCTTGGCAGTTTGATCCAAGTTATGCATTTCATTCAAAAGCAAACAGAATCATCTACTGCTGTATTTTTTTCCAGTTGCCATTCCAGCTGAATTATTTGTAATAATTACTGTGTTGTCTCTTCTTTTTCCTTTATATTGTCAGGAGCAAACAGAGTGGGTAAGTAACCAGAGCTGGTAGTTGAGTACAAGTATGAATAGAGGTGCTGGGGTAGCTGTAATTATATCTTAAGCATGAAAGGATTTGTCTTCTGAGTCGAAAAAACAAAATTGCTTTTGAGTTATTGACGTAGAAAAGGTTCTCAATAACACAAATTATAGTCGTTCAATACAAACACATTTTTCTAATTTCCTCCAAATTCTTTCAAATTACTGAGGAAACATCCTCACTGTGAAAGAGGCAAAACTGAGGCAAGCTGTTCTTGCTTGGTATAAACAAGTTACAGTCACAATTAGCAGTAGTTAGAATTGGCCTCTCTACTGGAAGCTTAAGAGAAACTCAGGCAACCTACAAGGAAGCACAAATATTTTCTCACTAAACAAAGTGTTTTACTGATCAGAACTGAGACATAGCAAAGATGAGATGAAAGAAAGCTGGCACTCTCTTTGCTAATGAGTACCGTATCTGGCGATAAATTAAGGACTGTGCTCTTTCATAGTCATTTCTCTCTCGTAAGAGTAAAGACAGATGAGCAAAGGTTGTCGATGAGCCTTTCCATTGTTAGCTTTGTACTAGTAACTAACGAGAGTCATCAGCTGCATCCTGTGGACATTTGGGATATAAATCAGCTGTGTGAAACTCGTGTGAAACTCATGTGAAACTCAGTCTGCACAGGATTCGAAGCCCAGTGGATCAATGGAAGATTCCCATTGACTTTACCTGGTTTTGCGTTAGGCTTTGTGCACCTTGGTTGCAATGTCCCTTGTTTTTATTTAAAGGGGTGGGAGGAAAGAGTAGCCTTCCTCTATCTTCTGCTGTATTGGTTTACAATTTCCTGCAGAGCAATTCCTTTTCCCAACGCTTCAGTTCAAATCAGCAATTTCAACACAGGCAGTAGTGAACATTGATCCTGACATGTGACCTATATGGACCAGTTGTTGAAACCTGTTCTATCCAGTATTTGGGTAATTTAATTCCTCTCCATTATTTTTCAGCTTCAGCTGTCTGGTCTGAGATCAAAATTTCATTCATATAGTGGCATCTGATAGCTTTATAAGAAGGACTTTCTAACCATGGACAATAGTGTAATGAAAGTACTTTGCAATGAAAAATCATTATTTTACCCTGTCAGAACTTCTAAAGGAACTCGTTTGTGTGTTGAGTTTGAAATGGTCTGTTCTTTCATTGTGCATGTACAGCACCATGCAGTTCCCAGTGTTCCTATCTGCTTTGCTATACTTCCATCTTGGTTTACATTTATAGATGCACTCAGTATGCATACAGAGAGGATTTAAAGGCCAAATGCAACATAGGCATTTTAAATTAAAAAAAAAAAAAAAAAAAAAAAAGCCCTGGAAATCATTAAGTGGCTTTATATATTGGAGTTTGCAAGTGTACTTGAGGTAACTCTCTTAGCTGTAGATTAGCTAATTAAAGTTTTGATGAACTGTAATAATACTACATTAATTATGGGACTGAATTCTTGGGAATCTTTCTTCTTCTAGTGGTAACAGGAGTTACTTGTTTCTGTGCTTTTAAGGAGACATAATCAGATCCAAACTGTGCTACAATTTGAGTATTTTCCTTTGAAAGTAAGCCTTATTGCTGGTATAGCAGATGACATGAAAGTAAATTTTGCCACTTTTACCATATTTTTCCTTTGTCCATTTGTCCATTTGGCCTTTTTTGGTATATTTCTTTATTTGGTGCATTTCTTTGATGTATTTACTCTTTTTAGCACTGGTACTGTGAGTTATTTCCTGGGGACAGCTCCCACACATCCCTAATAACTTTGCTGGTATCCGTTGTCAGGATAGGGCTTATCCTTGCAGTGTTTACTACAGGAACACAGCTTCAGAGAGTTTTTCCTTTTTTGTGTGTACATCTTTTCTGCAAAAGCAAAAGAGAATAGCATTTCATGTTACTCTAGAACCTTACCAAAATTTGACAGTGGACTTTTACAAAATGACTTAAGAACAGCTTCAGCTGAGAAGTCTGCCAAGCATCTGTTTATAGAACTGTCACTTGAAATGAAAGGTTATGGATGAAATGTTAAAGATTCAGAGTGGATGCTCAGGTATGCTTCTGGGATCCCCAGTGCAAGAAAGACATGGACTTACTGGAGCGAGTCCAGTGAAGGGCCACAAAGATATTTAAGGGACTGGAACATCTGTCATATGAGGAGAGACCGAGAGAGGTGGGGCTGTTTAGTCTGGAGAGGAGAGGGCTTGGGGGATCTTATCAGTGTATATAAATATCTGAAGGGAGAGTGTAAAGAAGACAGAGTCTGACTCTCCTTGGTTTTGCCCCGTGACAGAACAAGAGGCAAAGGGCACAAATTGAAAGACAGGAGGTTCTGTCTAGACATAAAACCCAAACAAACAAACAAACAAACAAAAAAAACCCACCCCAAACAACCCCAAACCCACTTCTTTACTGTGAGGGTGGTTGAACACTGGAACAGGTTGCCCAGAGAGGTCTTGGAGACCATCCTTGGAGACATTCAAAACCTGACTGGACATGGTCCTGGGCAACCTGCTCTAGCTGACCCTGCTTAAGCAGGGGAGTTGGACCAGAAGATATCCAGAAGGTATCTGGATACCTCAAGATTTCCAACCTCAAGAATTCCGTGTTTCTGTAATTGAATATGTTGGACCTTCAAAACCAAGTAGTATGAAAATATAGCCTAAAAATTCTGTGTTGGAGGTCTGTGAGCTTTCAGAACTGCGGTTAGACTGGAAAGGTTGGAAAAAATAACTAATGTGTGTAAAAATGGAAAAGACAGATGCAAAGTTCAGATTTCTGTTGCACTACAGGCTCACTCTGAGGAATTTGGACAAACTGCTTAATATATTTTGTGCCCCTCTCTGTGAGAGGCAATGCTTGCTTGCTTCAAAGAAATCAGTGAAGATGGTACCCAGTAATTGTTGTGAGGATGACAGATGGTAAAGATTGTATAAATAGCTACAAAAGAGAGGTAGATATATTTCAGTTGGTTAAAATGGTCTGTGTCTTGCAAAACATTTGACATGCAGAGATCTTGAGCAGAACTGTTTACCTTCACTTATATAGGAAAGTCTCATTTATAAATGATGCACAGTATTTATAAATGCATCAATTTTAGAATATATTGGTCAAGTTTGAGAGAAATATGGGAAATAAGAATTTTTCTTCATTTGGGGCCAGACTGCATTCCAGCCCAAAGTAATATGGTGTGAATATTATAAAGTGTGCCATTCCTTCCCTTTGCTGCCCCCCTTCAGTGCTGTAGGGGGGAAGTAAAGAAATAATCAATCTACTGCAGTCTTCTACAGAAGGTAGCATTCACTTCTCTTCTGAACCTTACACATCATTACCACCAAGTATTGCAAATGGATCCAAGCAATGGCTGTTTTCTTTCCTGTCTGTCAGAGTTGGATCAGGCTGATAAATTCCACTCTTTCTTCTCCTGATCCTGAATCTGAGAGTCACAGCCTGTCATTATAAGTCCATGCAAGGATTCAGGAATCTGTCCCTCTACTCCATTGTGTTTCTCCATAAGAAAGGTCACAAATCTAAACCTTTCATTGCTTGTATTTCATGGTGAAAAGCAGTTTGAGAATTTGTTGTGTTACCATAAAGACAAGACAAATGATTTTTTTGTAATTCCTTAGTAGTTGTTGCCAGCTTAACTGACATAATGGTTTCGTATTGGCCTAGCTCCAGTAAAAAACAACAACAACAACAACAAAAACAACAAAAAAAACTCTTAAACATGTGCTTAACCACAAACCCCTAGGGTAATCCTGCAGATTTCAGGTCTTTGAGGGAGATGATCCATTCCTGTTCAAGCGATTACCTGTTGGCTAAACCAGGGCTGTAGCTTTCCAGGTGTATTGGTTTCCATAACTTCACTTCCTGATTGTATTTGGGTTGAGATAACCTCTTCAACAAATTACAACATGGCAATATTTGTGCAGCTTGCACATTAGTATGTTAACTGTTTATTGTGTCACTAAGAAGAAAACAGTGCTTTAAAAGCTTAAATCAGTAAAAGGGCTATAAAATTCTTTGTGTTTTTTGTGGATTTTTAAGTCTTTTTTGTTTAGTTAATGTATCGCTCCTTCTATGACTTAACTTTTAGGAACTGCGTTTTGCAATGTGACATCTTTTTTTATTGCTTTTTTGAAACTCCATTTGAGGAATTTGCATCTCCTTAAGTACTGATAAGAAGAACCATTAGCAGTATGGGCTAGAGTGGATTGAGATTTGGGGGTTTTGCACATGCCAAGAGCTTGATTTACAGAAATAAAGAATGGCAGTTCACCTTCTGGAAATGTAATGGAAAAATGTTTATAATTTGCAAATGACTGGGTAAACTTATGCACTAAATGTGAATCAGCTGGAAGGCCTAAAGGGCAAATTAAACACAGATGGAAAACATGGCAGTCTCTTAGCATAGCATGACATTTGACTGAGGTAACCCTAGCAGCACTACTTTACTCTATATTTGTTCTGGTAACTCAGGACCTCCTCAGACCAGCAGTGGAAATGAGCAACACTCCTCAGCCTCTATCTTCGAACATGTGGATAGGATGTCACGTTCCTCAGATGCCAGCAGACGGGTCCCAAGCAAGATCCAGCTGATTGCTATGCAGCCAATGGCAGCACCTCCAGTTCAGAACTCCATACTTTCTGATCGAGTAGCAGAAACCAACAAAATTAACAAAGAGGTATTTTTAAAGTGCTTTGAATGTTCATGGAGGACTATGCCACTTACACAGATAGAGACTTCCATCCAAAAGGGAAGTAAAAAGAATCCAGTTTCTTTCTTGTAGTCAGGAGTCCCTCATTAGTTCCTCACTTACTCCCGAGGAGTAGAATCTTGACAAGTCACAGGTATGATCCTCTTTCCATCCGAAGAGGTAGTCTGACCTGTTACAAGAGATACCTAAAGCAAAACTTAAACAGTAAGAGACACTAAGCTGTGCTGATAGTCAGGATACCTTTTGTTACCATGCTTTTGCTAGCCACCAGTACATGGCTTATGAGAGTTCTGTTAATGAATGTGTGAGTCTGGCCCACCTGGGTTTCATTGTGCGCTATTCTGTTGGCTTTCCTGCAACTCAGGATGCTGGTTTTACAAACAAGGTATCTTAGGGCACTCTGGGGTGTGAATCTGCAACACATTAATTGCTTCCAACTTCTCATGTACATGTGCGTATTTGGCAGTAATTGTTTAGAAACTTATTGCTTTCCCTGGGACTCAGGTTACTTTAGGCAGAATAAGAGTATGCCTGGGGACAGTAGAAGAGAAGGTAATGCATTGTAAAACATACACTGCCTGAAAGTACCATGCACCTGTGTCCTGATTTTGTACTGGGTAAGATAGCGTCTTCCCGTAAGTGAAAGTGGAAGATTACTGAAACCTTTAACTTAATTGTGCTAAGGTATTGTTCATCTCAGTACCTGACAATAGGGAGAAAAATTGATGCATCTAGTGTATATATAGACAAGAGAAGCCAGGAAATAAAAATATAATTATATGGGCAGAAGACTGATGTAATTCTAACTGTAAATGCAAAGAGTAAATCTGGCTTATGTCCCTCTTATGCCTTTTTGGATTTTTAATGAGAATACACAAAAGTGTCCATTTCTATCTGTTTAATACACTGCTGCTGATGCGTTCCAGGACTAGTCCAGCACAAGCAGGGTACTTGTGGCCCAAACCAGTGCCCAAGTCTTTTCCAGTGAAAAAAATCATTTCAATGTGTTGAGTGTTGAGCTGGGACTTAGAAGCATGGTGATATGATAGCTTTGCCCAGATGCTGGGATACACACCAAGGAATTTGAAAAAGGACAGGAGGAAGGCATGAAAACTCAGCCTGAAAGAAATCATAGAGCTTAGGATACCATGCCCATCTCAGGCCTGGGCTCTAATGCTGCTGCTGCATTTCTGCATAGCTTGTGGCAGCCCCTCATACTTAGCAAAGACACTGATTTGTTATGAGCTCAGTGAGCTGCTTTTTTAAGTTCTCGTTCCTCATGTGACGAACGGCATTAGAGGGAATGGGTAACAGACCTCAACCCTATTGGTCAAATATCTGTTTGAAAAGCAAAAGTAAATACAGCATATGTTGGTTAGTCTTATTTCCTCAGAGCAATGTCACTTCTGGCAAATGGCAGGACATTTTTGTGCTCCTGTTGCCTTTTATTAATACACTGTCACTTCTCTTTAATCGCACCTGCTATGCTGGCAATTGTATATAATAGTACATCTACCTGGGGTGATAATGCGGAAACTAAGCAGGAGGGAAAAATATCCATGAAAAAAATGTACTTACAAATTTCATATGGCTTGTTTTAATCCTTCAGTGTTTTTTTGTTTTTTTTTTTTTAGGAGGTGGGGCCAGGCAGTGAGGTGAGGAGGAGAGGTTTATGGAACAGCAGCAAGAAGTTCTATTTGCAAAAAATACAAATAAAACATGAAAAAAGCACTTTACTTTTTCTTCCTTATTCTTTAAGATACAGACAGCCCTGAGGCATAAATCTGAGATTGAGCATCACCGCAATAAGATTCGTCTTCGCGCCAAGCGCAAAGGGCACTATGAATTTCCAGTGGTGGATGATGTGGTGGTGGTTGACTCCAAAGAACAGCATAGAATATATCGTAAGGCACAGATGCAAATTGACAAGATCTTGGACCCTGGAGGCAATGTGCCTACTGTCTTCATAGAGCCCAGGAAGAGGTAGGGATTTCAAAGATGGGAAAGAACAGTTTTCTTTTATGGTCAAAGTCCAAAGTACATCAGATCTGTACTTCTGAACTTGCAGAGCTTAAAATTATTTTGATCCTTACTTGAACTTGAGTTGGCTGGGTGAAAAGCTTGTCCTTTTTCTAAATATTTTCATTTACTTCTGTATGTACCAGTATGCTTTGTTTTCAAATTATTCTTTTACAAGTTCGCATGGATGAATTCTCAATAAATACACCCAAATATATGAAAACTGTTTTTAAACAAATTAGTATTTGCTCTGCCATTTGTTTGTTTTAGTCTCCTGTTTTGTAGGGAGATCAAATTTATAATATATTGTAAGTACTAAAAAAACCCAAAAAACAGAGAAAATATAAACTGCAAAAAACACTTTTTATAAAGGAAAGAAAAAAGATGCGAAATAGGGAAACCCTTGAATAACTTAAAAAACATATGAAGTTTCTGAATGTTAAGGGCAAATTCACAAATAATGTGTTCTTCAGCTGACTTGTCCTGGTCAGGTTAAACCCAAGGTGCCAATTACAAAACCTGGTCAGTGGCTTTGTCTCTTCTGCTAGTTAGAATGTATCAGACTTCCCATGGATCTGGGAGCTGTGGAGAGGCACAAGGGGAGGCTGGAGCATGGGTTGGGTGGCTTGGAAGATGGATGTAGAAAAGAGGTGACACTGGAGAGAGTTTGAATGAGGAGGGGGACTGTTTGGAGAGCTGAGACTATATTAGGAGGAGAAATTTGAGGAGAAAGATTTGGGGTTAGTAAATGGGACTGGGTTGAAAAACTGAGGAAGGGAAGAGAGACAGGGCTGAGACAAAGACGACTTGGAGGGAATGGGCAGCAGAGTTCAACCTTGAGAGAGATTGAGAAGGAAAATTTAAAAAAAGAAATATGATGACCTGTCTCTTGTTTGTTTGTCTCTGCCTTTTGGTTTTCTTCCTATTAAGTTCTCGTGCAAAACGTTCTCCCAAGCAGCGCCGGCGACATCAGATAAATGGTAGTCCTATTGATGCGGAAAAGGACAGGTTAATCACAACTGATAGTGATGGGACGTACAAAAGGCCTCCAGGAGTCAATAACTCTGCGTATATTGTATGTATGTCTCTTGGATGACAAGAGTATTCTGATAATTGTAATGAGCATTGTGACATAGGGAGATTTTGGCCTTCTGACTGTGGTCTGTATGGCTAGTTTCAGTCATAGGTAATTAGCATGTAAATCAGAGCAAAACAAGGATTTCCTTGGCAGTCTGTTAGTATTAAGCAGTAAAAATCTGCCAAGAATTCCATCATTTTAAAGAAGTCAAGAACTAAAACCTTGTTTTCATTAGCACTACCATATTATGCACAGGAAAGTGTGCTTTGCGTGTTCCACACTATGTTGAGCATAGTTTCACTTTAGTCCAATTTGCTGCTTGTTATATATTCATGTTACAGGAATTTTTATCCTTTTCTCTTACATAGTGGAAGACTCAGTTCCCTTCATGAGAAATTTTCTCGTCTTTAAAATGTAGGAATTAATTATTAATATAAGAGTAACAGACATCTTTGTACTGCAGTAACTTGGAACAATTCTAGTACAATGTCTTGAAAATTAGTTTTGTTTCCTGTTTAAAAAAGGCAAAAAAAATGGAGAATGCTTCTGTTCAATGATATCCATGTCATAAACTGTATTTGGGCATGTTTTAACTACTTTTAATCAGTCTTTACTAAGCCTAATGCTAGCATTGGAACCCCCTGGACAGCTTTCATCTTGAAAAATAGATTAATAATTTTAAGAATTTCACTATTAGCTGTATATGCAGTCAGGTGGCTATAATGTGGATTTCTGTGGATCCCCGTCTGCATTCAAACAAGAGCATGATGATTTTAATGTCATGCTGTAACAGAATGAATTATCATCTGAAGCTATTTAATTAAGACTTGTCACACAGCAAGCTCAGCCCCTTTGGCATCTGTGGAGAGACAGTACTCAGAATGCTAAGTTCCTGATGAAGCAGAGGCTTTTGCATCTTGACAACCAATTTTGCAGTCTGCATGCAGTGGCAAGAATGAGCTTTGATAATTGGTCTGCTACTGCAAAGCTGGTTTAATTTTCTGTTACTGATGAGCAGTAAGCCCATGTGGTAAGATCCCAGATAGTAACTGTGATGCATGCCTCAGGTAATGCTTCTGTGAAGTACTTAGTGAATCCCATTCAGGTGATGCATTCCAGTTCAAGATCCATGCGGCTAACCACTTAGCTGTTTAACAGCTCCCTTTGTGTGTTTTTCTGGAAAGCAGTAGTTGCTTAATATTACTGCTGATGTGGTCAGTTGTAACCTAAAAACTGAATTCATTTCTTGGTATTGCAAAGACTGCAGAGAATTCAGAGATGTATACAGAGCAGATTGTCTTTTTCTGGGTGGAGTAAATGCTGACTGCATGACTTCATGTACATTTGCAAGCCACACGATTCCTGTTACAGCTGTGTAACCACTGATGGCACTGCTGCCTTATCTAGTATTGCAGTGTTTCAGGTTACACTGAGGGAAGCGTTGGAACAGTTGGTGTCATGGATGTGCATGCATAAGTGGGGAGGGTAAGGAGCAAGTTTTGTCCAGTGCTGGCACTTGTGCCATTTATCCTATTCTGGTTTGGCGAAGAGAATGTTACTCCGAATTGAGACCTGCTGCATCTTGGAGGTTGCCTTGTTAGATCTCCTATCTGGCTATCCTTCGCCTTCTTTCTACTTTTCCAGTCTGATCCAGACTTGCCTCCTGAACCTCAGTCATCATCTTCAGCTGACCTTGGGAAGTTTCCTGCCTTGCCTTCCCACCCGGTCTCCCAGTACATCCCACCGCAGCCATCCATCGAAGAGGCTCGGCAGACCATGCACTCTCTCCTGGATGATGCTTTTGCCCTGGTGGCTCCCAGTAGCCAAGCAGCCAATTCCACTGCCGTCACACCACCTGGGGTCTCTGCAGGACAGCCGGTAAACAACACTCCTGCTCGAGCAGGGAGGGGAGCCACATGCACCCAGTGGGGATCAACTTATGGTCCAGCTCAGGCAGTAAACAACCCATTTAATGTGAGTGATGCATTTTGAAAGGCTTTTCTGGGCAGGAAGTTAGCACCAGTTGAACCATGGTCGCTGTTATTGTACCTTTTCTGTCAGGACTTATCACAAGCACTGAGCAAATTCTGGAACCAGGAGAGTTCATAAATGATCTGTCACAAAATGGTGAACTTGCTTTTTAAGTCACTTGGATTCTTTTTACCTTTTCCCCTCCCTGTCAAGAGAGAAAATAGGAGTTTTCCTCCTTTAGCATAACTTTTCTGTTCTTCTCAGTTGTGATCATTCAGAGATCAGTCTTGGCATGTCTAAGAGGGAAATTAATTTTTTTAACATATGTGCTAGTTAACTATGTATTTTGAAAAACAAAAAGAATGTATTGTTTTTAAGTTGTGTTTTTCACCAGCGCATCCAAATGCTTTGGAAGCTGTGAGATAGGGAAGCAATATTTCTGTGTATGAGCACTGAGACACATGGATAGTCAGGTCAGCTGGACTTCCACAGCAATTCAGCAGAAGTTGATGAGCTTGCAGCCTGTAAGAGAAAGGAAAAGCTTAGTTCCCTGAAAATTTTAAGCTAAATAGACATTGGGGCAGCCCTTCATCTTCAAGGGAGAGAGAATATTTTTGAAAGGTTTCTAAGTTGTATAAAGACCATGATCAGACAGAAGAGACTGCTATCCCAGTGTAGTGATGCTTCCCAGACCTTTTTGTGCAACTCAGTTTGTAAAATTAAGCTGTAAGTTGCAGACCAGTTGCACATACAGGCCTAGTGATCTCTGCTGTTCATCACTTAAAGGACTGACAGTGAACTTCCCAGTGTGTGGATTTTGATTTTAATTCATTTGTTTCATTCTTTCAACAGAGGTATGTGGAATTTGGAATGACTCCGCCAACAGCACCAGGCATCCTACCAAGGTATTTTTTCACTGATGGAATTATCATTTATTATTTTCTTTGCAGTTTCTCCAGAGTTCTTACTGGCATTGGTATGTTATTGTGCAAAGAACTGTAGAGTCCAGATCCAGCCTGTGTAATTTATTTATAGAGCATGAATGACATACTGAGACTGTGTGGAATCCAAGCCTCCACTTAAGAGAAATGTGTTTCTAGCCCCTTGGCTGTAGATAGCTTTCCAAATACTGAGGAAACGATTGAGTTTCAGCTTTCAGAGAGCTTGAAACAGTGACTCAGATGCATGCACTTCTCCCAGTACTCTTGCTTTCATCTCATTTCTGTAGCCTCAGTACAACACTCACTTGCAAAAGCTTGCAAATGACTAACCGTCTCATTCTATTTTTAGCCAAGTTAAGAACAAATTGCAGAGCATACTGACCCTCGCAGAGAAAGCCTGCTTTGCAGGCCTATTGCTGTAAAATCAGTGGGGAACAACCTTTCCATCTTCCTCTGGCCTTACTGTGGGAGAATCATGTAAAGAGAAGAAACAGTTGCCCAAGTGATGGTTCATTCTTTCTTTGGTGTCTGTGTGCATGTGAAGTCAGCTTCTTCTCAGTCACATTACTCACTTGGGTCATGCTTGTCTTGCTCACACACTCCAAACTGCTGCAGCTGAGGTGGTAAAAAGGTGGCCTGAAACTACTCATCCATTACCTTCTTAAAGCTCACCGCATGAGGAGGAACCCCACTGGTATCGATGTTGTTCATTAGATTTCATCTAATGTCTTCATTGCCTTGGAAACTTGGTAGTTCTCTAGCTACAAAATGGATATGGAGAGCTTTCCTTTGTCCATTGTTCTGCAACCCTATTTTAAAAGTACCAACTAGAAAAAGAGAGGGCATTTGAGTCTGTAAATACATTTGCTTGTTTAGGTTTTAGCTGAAACAGTTTCAGCGTGAATGGAGCATATGTGAAATGGTTCAAAGTATGGCAGTCATCTTTGTCATGGGTTTATAAGTTAGATACCTTGTGGATTATGAGCTTTGAGACTGCCAACATTTTATGTACAGTGCGTAATCAAATTACTGACATTTGGGGTAACTGTTGGGGATTTTTTTCTTTCTTGGCCTTTTGCAGATTCAGGGAAAAGCTGATAAACTAGTTACAAAAGTGCTGTAACCCATGTTAAAACACCTGAGCAAGATATGGTCTTTGCAACATACTCTGTTCAAAAGCTCATCAACCCTTGGCATAGGCATTATGGATTTCTGTAACTTACAAATTGATGGTGTCATTATTAATAGTTCAAACACTTGACTCTACCAGTACCAGCAGATTAAGTTAACAATCTGCAAGGTCACTGACCTTAACAGGAAGAATTCCTTAAAAATTTCATTAAAATAGAAGGTTTCCTAGAGCTTTGTTGACAGAAAACCAGCAAAGAGCTGTCATGGTTGTGGAATAGAGGTTATGCTCAAATTCAGAAGATGGTAATAAATAAATTGATAGAAACAGTGCACAAACTGGAGAAAGGAAAATAACCTGAGGTCAGTGTGATTAGGTGGCATGTATCAATGTCATTGTTCATTTGCTTCATTTAAATACCCAAATGCATGGACTAATAGTTGGATAACCAGACTGTTTCCTTCTCTGTACAAATACAGTCAGCATCTTTAATGAACTGGAACAAACCTGGGTAAAAAAAATTTAAATATTAAAGAGCTAGGTCACATAACAGCTGTGCAAATATGTAGGCACAATGAACAGCTTTTACCGGAGAAAGAATATTGCATAATGCAACAGAGATATGTAACATTTAAACCACAGTGGCCCAGTGCTGCAAAATTGATTTCTGGGGCAGTCTCTGGAGGTGAAACCATTTTTTTTTTTTTTTTTTTGAACCTGAGAAGATAAACTGAAGGCTGGGTCTGTCTGGCAATAGAAAGCAGCACTAGAAAGCCTGTATAATATAGATTCTGAAATGTATCCAGTTTCCATCCTCTTTTGTTCATTTCTGAACTTTGAAGAGTAGCTAAATCTATCTATTATAAAGAAGGTTGGGCAGAGAGGGAGTTGGTTATTAAACTTGTTCCTTTCAACTACGAACCCATCAGCAATAAAGTATAGACCTCCTCTCAGAAAAATTGGTGCAAAAATAATACATTCAGCAATAATGTTAAGAAGATATTTTCTTTAAAGGCAATGGCAAAAGTCATAATAATTTATCAATTATAAGGTTCCAGCTCTGTGCTGTAGGCATAAAATGCTGGGTGATCACATCTTTCTTTTACTAGTTACAGTGATTAAAATAACAAAAGGCATTGTTAAACATTGCCTACTCTTTCAAACGTTTATTTTAACTAGTACATAAATCTGGTTGAAAGTTGTTTCCTCTGGAGCTGCTGAGTGGACAATTGGGAATGTATGCAAAGAGCTAGGGGAATTATGACAATTCAACAATGGAATTGTTACAGCTTGAGCCCCTTACACCTTTTGCATGTAATATTGTATGCCAAATAGTTACTACTTTATTTTACAATTACGTGTTTTGGCTTTACTCGGATCTTTTTTTTTTTTTTTTTTTTTAATCAAACTTCTTGGCTATCTGTTCTCACATAGGTTGTTAGTTTTCCAGATAAAGCCCAGATCAAGAATAGGTTGAATTAGATGCAGTCACATGGTTTTCCTGTAGAACAAAAGAGTGTAAAAACATAGGTATTAAAGGGTGGCATAGGTTTCAGTCCATATCCTAGAACTGCTTAGATGCCATTGTGGTAGAGGTGCATAAAACTAGGCTTCAGTTCTCACTTTTTGTGATTTCATGTGCCTTACCTAAGAGGTTTGTCTCCCTTGCTTCCTTTATAATCACTTGCGAGATACAGGTTCTTTCAGAAAAAGATTTAGTGCACTAAATCCTTTTCTATGAATGCCTCTCAAGGAGCCTGTCTCTCTTAAATTTAATTCTTTAATCATATGTGGAGTCTAAGAAAGACTAGCCTCGTAACCTAGACACCTGAAGTTTAGGTGTTCACCTATCCACCATATTGGCAGAGAAACTTAGAAATCAATAAGCCATGAAAATTCAGCTGGCATCATTCTCTTAAAATATGATCTCTCCATGTCAGGGTTCAGGTATGTTAATAGGAAGTGCAGGAAAAGCAGCATTTCCACCTTCTTCTCTGTTCCTGTGAATAAATCATAGGGTTTCTTCAACAAGTTGTGTTACCTTGGCACAATTAATGAAGATAAATTTATGACAGTTGCTGTATTTAACTCTTCTCAGTAACTATATAACAACAGTGATTATTACTGTGTGCAGAGACTATCCATGCCAGCCTGAAATAGGAAACATTAATTTTAGTATACACATCATCTTCCTTCACTTGTGCTATGACACCATTTTGTGTAGTTTGTTGCATCTTGAAGAACGACATGATTTTGAAAATATCCAGAAAAATGAACAGAACATTTGGTGAAATAATAATTGTTTGTGAAATACATGTGTGAAGTTGTTTGTTCTGTTTGATTTCGACCAAAACTATGGGCCCAGCAACTCTTCTTTTTTTTTTTTCTTTCACTGAAGAAACTGTTCCTGCCATGCAAAAACAATATCTGTGGGTTTTTTTATTTTTCTCTGCATTGAAGAAGCTGCAACATGTGAAAAACACTTTTGTGAAATTTTTGTTAGAGTTTCTAACTTCTATTCCTGTGCAGTGCACGTTATGAAGGAGGAATGTATTTTTCGGATGTAACCATTTTGTAACATTTAAGGTTAAAATGTACATCAGAGGGATCATAAAGAGCTGAGGTATGAGGTATACATATATATGTTTTAATTGGGAGATTCACTTACTGTAATCTTGAGTTCTTACTTTTCCACAGACAGAACTTTGGGCCAGGTTTTCTTCAACCTGCAGAGTTAATGCACCCAGACCAGCAACTGCCTGAGGCTCAGTATTCCTCCAGAGCAATGTACTCGGAAGAAATGCCGTCAGTGGCACGACCACGACCAGTCGGAAGCACTGCAGGTACATTTCACTTAAATTGAACAAGCACTGAAATAGCTGGTCCTTTTCCAGGACTACTCTTAAATTGAGATCACCGTTAACACATCATTCTTCCTCGGCTACAACACTTGAAATGTGACCCTTGTCTTCAACTGCCAAAAAAAGTGATCACAAAGTGATAGTGAGGCCAAAGCTAGGCCCTGGCCCAGGTTAGCTTTACTTGCATAGGACCTTGCGGAAAAAGGCAGTGCTTTGATAATTTTTGTTAGGATCTTGCAAGCATTGGTTATCCCACAGTATATTTTCAAAAAAAATATTCTGTGAGAATGGAAAATAACTTAATTGTTTTAGACTACACAGTGTATGCTGACTTTCCACTGCAAATCTTCATTTCTTTTATGCTAAATGAACTAATTGATGCATCCCAAATCAGCCTGACAAAGAAACAATTTATTTTACTTCTCTGCATCTTTATTTTTCATTTCCTTTCCTAGAAATGTATGCATAAAAGCAGGATCTTTTACCATCTGAAAATTCTGTCTATTGCTGCTGTCCCATATGAAATCATCTTCCCTGATTTGGTTGTGATAGGACTGATGATTGCTGTGGAAATTGTCATGAATAAGATTCTAAGATCACATGGCAATTAAGCAGCAAACACTGATAGATTTATAAGAATGAAAGATTGTATTATGTAAATGGCACAGTTTCTCCCAGAGAAATGTGTTCTTCCAAGAGAGTTGAAGAGTATTGAAAATATGATCAGACACTTGTGTCATAGTCCTAATTTTAATGGTTGCTGACCTCTCCCTGTAACTGTGAAATGAATGAGAATGACAGGGATGTAGTGACTGTTATCATTTAATGCTGATTATTTTATTCTCTGATTCACGCTATTTTATATGTGTTCATGCATCTTCTGCTTTTAAATTTGGGGTGAATTCAGATTAGTTCCTGTCATTCAGCATAAGTAAATGCAGATATCAAACTTCTGAAATATCAGTTGGATTTTTTTGTGTGGAAGACATGACAGTGAACTGACATCAAGTAAATCATACTGTGTTGATTTTGTCTTTTCCTCCTTTCTTGTGCGTGTGCATACACACACACACACATGTTTTTCTGTTATGTATCTGTGGGTTTATTAAATGTTTCATTTCTGGTGTATTTATAAAATAAATTTTGTATCCCTGTGGGAGGAAATTCAGGCAGTAAAAAGGAAAGCTGACATGTTGCTACATGTCTCTTGCAATTAATGATGGTGGCTATTCTTGTATGTGTTTGAAAGCAGTGGGGAGGAAAGGGAAAGGGAGGGAGAAAGGAGGAGATTATCTTTCAGGCTGAATTAATAAAGGAGATACAGTGTGTTCTGACCTTCTCTTAGTCAGTGGCAGCATCATTTAATATTTAACCACAAAACAAAGCTGAAAGAACTGTACTCTTATATAGTTATGTATTTTATTCTTCTGAGAGATGGAATAGAAAGCAGTCTAGAGAGTTAGGGTCTTGCCAGTGTGATGCAGATAAGGTGTACCACAGTAGCAAATGTCTTCTCTTTGCTGCTAAGTCGTTTACGTGAAAGCATTGCCAGGGCTTTCAATAAACACTGTTGTGGAAAGGGCTGACATATTTGTAGAATGAAGTGCAGTCTAAGTCTGAGATACAAGTATCTCAACCTCTTCCTTCAGTGAAGTGGCAATGAAAAGCATCACACTAAAATGAATTGCACAAAATGCACGTAACTTTTCCCTCTTTATTCTGCACCGGTAGCCTTCTTTCTGCTGACCTTTTTTTTTAATTTACACAGAAACAGAGCTCCACTTTCTTCTTGTCTTCTGCTTCCAACAAAGTTTTATATTTGTCATTTGTCTGCCCTACAAACTTAACTGTGTATAAAGATGAAAAAACAATATTTGCTTTTAAGGTTCTCAGATACAGCACCTCACTCAGGTGGGAATTGCTAGCAGGATCGGAGCTCAACAAGTGGAGATCCCCTCAGGCAGAGCAGGGCATGGCCAGCCGGGGGGGCCAGGGTGGCCCCAGTACCGTGGAGAGGATGAATATGCTAGGCGAGATGCAGTGAGTACTGTGTTACACATTTGCATAGTTTCCAAAGTAGTGATATGTTCGGTATTTTTTTTTTTCTTGCGTTACTGTTTGGAACTTTTTTCCCTTGGAATACTTTCAGTTGCTTTTCTGACATTCTTTGCTTTGCTCTTCAAACCTTCATTAGCCCTTTTAACTTTTGCTTGCTGCTCTTTCACCTTTGCTTCTTTCTAACTGCTTTCTGTCACTCTACCCTAACCTTTTTTTTTAATCAGTTGAGGCCTTCACTCATTAATTGCAGTTCACCACGTTTTGCTTCTGAACTTCAGCAGAGGTGGAGACTGCTTTCCATTTTCTTCTTTGAAATATGCCTCTTTATTTTGAGATCATTATAGGTAGAAAAAAACTGAATTAAATTGTCCCTGACCACCCTCTGGTTTTGGATTAGTATAGTTCTTTTTTCTTCCATATCAGTGCACAACAACAACCATAGAATACGGTACATATTTATACATAGCAATAGAGGTGATTCTAAAGGAGTTATTTTCCTAGCTTCAGTCAGCAGGATGTGGTAAATTAATACATATTAGTTTACAATGTTGCCTAGGCAGCCATCACGTTTTCACATTCTTGGCAATGCTGCTTCTGGAGAATAACGCTTCTGATTCAACCAGCTGTATGGTGGGGACTGAAAATAGTATATGGCCTTTCCAGCAAAGATATGGGTGTCTGCGACTGGTCACTGTTTGATATACTTGCATCTTGAAGCAGACTGACCTGTGACTGCTTCATTGCAGTAGTCTTGAGAGTGACACCTCTATGCCCTTTCTTTTGGTGGGCCCTTGCTAAAATTATCACTTTTCTGGTTCCTTCCTTAAGGAAGGAAGAAGGATCTGCTTCTTTTGCGTATTTACAGCAGTGTGTGTTCCCAAGACAAGATCAGTATTTTACAGTTGCTTTGCAGTATTGCATGATACTGAAATGGCTCTACAGAAGAAAAATGCAGTGGGCCTCATCTTTAGCTTTTCATGGACCTGACCTTCCACAACTCCAACTGAAGACAAGAGGATTAATGTAAGGCTTTTGAGAACTGGGCACAATAGAGATAAACTTACTGATTCTATTCAAAAGCATTAACTGTCAAAGCCAAAAGATGTATTTGCCTAATTGAACTCGCTATTTGTGCTTACAACTGTAGTATTTGAGTACATAAACATTGCAATTTTAATTTGCATCTAGAAGAACACTCACATGAGAGATCTTAGTATCTCTCCTGGTCCATTTTCAGAGGCATGTCTAGGTTCCTTGGCAGCTCTCATCATTTGTCTTTCATTCCTGAAAGTGACTCTGCTTTTATGGATCTGTGAGCCTCTGCTCCAGCCCTCCCCCAAGTGCATGTTGAATCATTACATTGTTAATATTTATTACTTGTATTGCTAACATATTAGTGAAAATTCAGTCAGAATCAGGGCCCCATTAGCTGAAATGCTATGCAGACAATTGTTTTTGACAACAGTTACCTGTACAACTTCACAAATTTGGTTACCATTTCATATGGGTACCTGTCACTTCACTCTGGGTTCACTTTCTTTTAATTAATGGGAGTTTAAACACTTTGGCTTTGACAGAACTTTTTGGTTGATGCAGTTTATATGTCACTGCATTGTGATTTTTTTCAGTTTGCTTTAAAAAAAAAAAAGGTGGAGATTATAACATGACTAAAACTATATGGAGTGTAGTGTCAGTTACTTGTAGCAGGACTCACCTAGTGCCTGCACTTTGCTTTTCCCATAAGGAATTCTTTCTTTCTTGCAAAGGATAATTTCCTTTAATAATAATAATAATTTCCTAATTCCTTGCAAAGGATAATAGAAAAAAAAAGTTGTTAGATAAGTTCTAACCTTGTAGTTTCCTATAATAAACTAAAGTACTGTCAGAGTTTTGGTTCCTTTACTACGGCAGAACTCTAAATTTGTCTTTCCTCCTTTTGGAAGGGAAGATTTACTTAATGAAAGTCAAGTTCCTTATGGTATTATATTCAACTGATCTTTTGCCAACAATCTTCCTGTATTGTTTCCCTCATTCTGTGCAAGTTTCTAAAATTAACTTCTTCCAGGTAGGAAGATCAGAGCTAGAGTGCTCTTTTCACCCATAACTCAAATAGGATCTGCATTTGTGTTCCTGCAGTGGCCTTTCTCCTCACAGTAATCTCACCTATAATTCCTATAGTTGGCACCCTCTGATTTTCCACTGGAATTTGATCTCTCACTTGTGCTTCCTGACCCAAAGTCAGCATGCAGGTTACCGTCAATTCACCTTAGTTCTCTATCTAGAAGGCCTAGGCAACTAGGGTAAATTGCAGCATTTCCTTACCTGACAGACACTACAATACTGAGCAAGTGGTCACTTGAGCAGCAGAACTAATGAAGAATTGATTTCTTAGTCTTGCAGATGTGTGTACTGTCTTGCACATCTCTACCTTTCTACCACCACCTGGCATCACCTTCTATCCATCCACAATCCCTGTAGCTCTCCGCTGCAGTACTTCAAGTCTTCTTCAGGTTTCCCGTGTTCCCCCAAGTCACCTATACCTTCCTATTTTACTTTTATTCCAACACCTCCCAGCCCCCACCCCAAACCATCTCAACATGCTGCCAGTTGTCTCTCATGTTCCCTAACTATTGCACATGAAATACACGTTGACTGGCTCTGTGCTCTGACAGTCACAGCTGAGCACATCCTAACCTGTCTTTTCTGCCACTCAGAAGCAGATTCAATGGCAGCACAAATCTGGCTATATCTAATTGGTGCCTATTTTTTGTGAAGTTTATAATATATGTGCATGTTTATATATATGTATGTTTTTTCTATTTATACATATATATATTGTGTGTGTATATATATACCTGCACGTGCGCACACACACACATATATACATACACACATACAACTGCACACATATATGTATATAAGACCAGTTTTTGATATCTCTCCCTACATCAAGTTCACTTGAAATTGGCCAGAGAATTCACCAATTAAGTGGAGATGATCAAATAGACGATGTGATCTCATAAATCTTACTTCCTTAAGAAACAGTGCTAAAAAAAAAAAAGGGGGTTATTTTTTCTCACTACCAAAATAGAATTTATTATGAGGCAGGAAGGATTCTAACTGGAAGACGACTCAGGAAAAGTATTTTTGTCAATTATTTTATATTACCATTAATCATAGAAGTTTTTGTATATAAAAATATAATTTAAATATGTAAAACTATATATACTGTTTATATATATATGCATATTGTGTATAAGTATATCTGATATTTCTTTTCAAAAAGAAATGCAAAAAGAAAAAGCAAAAATTCTTCCCTCTTTTTTACTGATGGACTGTTTATTTTGCTGTTGTTGTGCTATGCAGATGAGGTTTCTAAACTAATCTGTGTTTTTGAAAATCCTCAGGCTTGTTTAATTCTGGTGTTATATATTAGATCACAAAAATACGCACTCTTATTTTTGAGCTATTTAAGAAAGTTCGGATATCCTTAATGTTAAAAAGTAGCTACTGTAGTCAGCAGATTTTCTTTCTAACTTCCCCTAGGAAACCATTCTTATGGTATTAACTCAGTGCTGTATGAGATAGGAGCTGAATCGTGTAGTGTATTTCAATGTGTTTTAAATTTTTAATTTTTTTTATATCATCTCTTTTCTGTAAACCCACAGAGTACTTGTCAGGTTTGCTAACTCAAGACTGCATGTGAGAAGTAGTTTCAGGTTTCAGTGCCAGCTGCAATAACTTGGAACAATCAAGAGAGCTATTCATTCCTTTCTAATACTAAAATCACCTCCCTGTTATAAGAAGTAAGATCGGATGTTACTTAGAAAACCTTCTTTACCTACCATTCTTCTATTAAAGCTTCTTTTCCTCTTTATCTCTCCCCTCAAATTAAATGTGTAAATGATCTGTGTTCCACATGAGCTATACAAGAGAGTCAGAGTGTGTTATTAGTTCAGTCGTGAACAAAATGGCTTTGATTTTTTTTTTCATTCATATTATGAGAGACATAAAGCAGCATACTCTCCTGCCTTTTTGTTTCCTGCGTGCTGCTGTCACAGTAGCTCTAAGTTCCCATATTTTCCCCAGGCTCTCCTCTGTTAATACCTTCATTCCCCTTCCCCCTTCTCCAGAAATCTTTTACCTGACCTTGCTTTCATTTCTTCTCTCACCGGGTTGCCCTCTCTTCCACTACTTAATGCTTATCCACAGAGAAAGTTAGTGCTCACTAAACTGTGATAACCGTGATCTAAACTCTACTGCAACTAGCTGTTCTTCATCCCCCAACACAGACCCTTTGAAAGAGGATTGTGCCGCTTTGCGCAGAGTTGTGCTTTCAGTAGGGTGCATTCAGGCAGCCTTATGTCGTTTGTGCCAGTGTTTCCTTCTGGCTATCTCTCAGCCTTCACAGATACTAGCCAAGAAGAAACACTTGTTTTAGGGATCTCAATTGGAATTTAGGATTTCAAAACGTATCCTGGTTTGTGTCTACACTGGGAGTCGATACAGTCACTTAGTGTACTGTAAATTCATGCTTCATTTTAGTGTAAATGTTTTTTTCCATATGTACGAGCCCATAAATTCTTGCTTCTGTTTTATTTCTTCCTTGTTTCATGAGAGAATATATGTGACTGAACAAAAGTAGAAGTAATCCCTTTTCACCTTGAAATAATGATTGTCCCTAAATTGGAATAGTTTTTCTCAAATATGTAGGTATTTTCTCCTGCTGCTTCTTCTGTTGACCGTGTTTTCCTGGGCGCTGGTCAGCCACAGGATCCTCTCAAGTGTACAGTCTGATCAGGCAAGCCAGACAGAGAATGAGTAGGTGAAAATAGTAGTATCCCTATTCTGTAGATAGTAGGGAGAAATGAGACCTGGGAAGATAGTGTTTTGCCTTCTGTCTTTTAGGAAGTTCATGGAAAGGCAAGGAAAATGAAGCAAACTCCCTTGAATAGTTCCAGTTCTGTGTTTTTTCTCCCCACCTCTCCCAGTAGAAGTATCAGACATTAGGAGAAGGCCAGACTTCATGTGGATGTTCAAAGAGATTTTGAAAATTCTTGAGCTTGAGGCAGTCCAGCAATTTTATGTATGCTTGTTGTTTTGTGCTCCATAGAGGAATCATTCATTCCTACAGAAGAACAGTGGCAGCAGATAGAAACATCTCCATGCTGCTTTCCCTCTGTTCTTTGCTTTTTTGCTTTCTTGTCTTTTCTGGGATAATCATATTTGCTTGGAGTACAATAATGTTTTCTACCTTTTTCCAGATGCATATGCATGGACACCAAGAATATTCCTCCTCACCAGCATTCCAGATGCCGAGGACTTCAGCCAGACAGCCTTCGGCACCCCCTGCTCAGCTCCCACACAACAGCCTTCAGGGCCAGGGGCTTTGCTACACCACCAGTTCCACTGAGGACCTCCAACCGGGTCACTCTTCAGCCTCCCTTATAAAAGCAATTAGAGAAGAACTTCTACGACTTTCTCAGAAACAGACAACAGTGCAGAACTTCCATAGTTGATTTAGCATTTTCTTGCAAATCTGCCAGATATCTGCTTCCTATGGAAGTAAAGAGTTAAAAGAAATCAGCAATGTTATTCTCTCAAAACAATGAACTCTCACAGCTCTGTTGACAGTACTCTGCAAAAAAGAAAAAGGCAGCAAAATGAGGATAGTAAGGGGAGACTGGAGACAAACAGGGGAAGTCATCAGTGTCATCGCAAGCAATGTTGTTCAATCAGCTAATATTACGGTGCTTCTCCTTTCTCCCCACCCTCATTCAATCTAACAAATAAATAAAACTTTAGGTCAAGAAGTCAACACTCCAACAACAAAAAAATCACAGGAACAAAGTCCAAGTATAGTAGACTCCTTTTTCTAAGGAAAAAGGCAAAGGTTTGCATGAACTGAATGACATTTTGCAAGAGGTTACAAGTATTCTGATCTCTCCAGTGTTTATGGGGAACTGTTTTGTGTTGCTGTTCCTCAAGATGACAAACTGTATCAAATCTAGGGTGTTGATCCCACGTAAGAATCACTTTGGTTGACAATAACAATAGGACTACTTAGAATAAAAGGATTTTTGAGCTACTTGTAACAAACTGGAACAGTAATTGTTATAGGTCTGTGCTTCCGAATGGAGCTACCCTGTGCACTCTTCTTTGTTTTCCTTCTGGTGCTGAAGCTTCAAGTGTTCCTTCGTCTTCAATGTTTGCAAAGTGAAACATTGGCCTTGTATAACTAAGAAAATATCTGTAGACTCATTCAGGCTGGAAAAACAAAGCAAAGCATCCAAACAAAAAAGGCTTGGTATTTATTTTGTTTAAAATTATTGAAATCTAGGTGAGAAATACTTAGCCACAGTTGAATTTGGGGAATTGTGTATGTATATCTTTAAAAAATCTATTTACATACTATATGCTCTTGTAAGACCAGTGATAAAATATTGCCACTCTGTAGTTTGCTTTGTGGACAGAAAGCAAGCCAGCCTGACTGGTACAGGGTCACCAGCATTAAGTTATAAATTGATGTCCTAAATCATTGCTTATGTTTGGATCTGAATAATTTTAGTGAAAGTCAGTGACAGTTTAGATCATTAACATAGGCTTAGATTTGCAGTTTTGAGACATTTTCTATATTTATACCTGTTTCCACTGTCCTCTGGACAAAGGGTAAGCATTATCCCCATGGTAAGAATGGTACATGCCATGGAGCTGTTTGTCACTGTTTTTTTCCAGAGTTTTAATTTAATATTAGCTATGAATTTACTAATATTTGGCCATTGCATAACTGTAACTGACATAATACATATGAGAATTTTAATTAAGTTGTGATTCATTGGAGTGTTTTTATTTTCAGATCGGACTGAACTAAAAGCTAACAAGGTGGCACAGAGAATAGAGGGTAAGCTTAGTTTTTCTGAGGAGGCTTAGGAGCCTTGTGCTGTGAAAACGATAAGCAAAAATACTTGGTGCTATAATTTGGGTATATCAAACACCGAAGTGAATAGTAGTCATAAAAGGTCTAAGGAACAGTTGTCTGCCAAGAAGATCATTGGGCAATTACCAGGGTAGGGCTGGGTTTGCCTCACTTGGGTAGAAATGTCATTGGTAAAATGCAGGTATGTAACACTGGTACAGTACGGTGTTCTTTGGCTTCCAACTCTGTTTCCTGGTTCCAGTGCATGGTTCAGTAGCTGTGATGGGACGAATTCAGAATGAAATGAAAACAGGTAGAAGGATGCCATGGAAGAACCCTATGTACCTTGTTTGTGGAATATACATGTAATGTTATTTGTTGCCAAAGCTAGGAAGCAACTGGCTGCTTACTGATGTGGAAAAAAGGATGGCTTGTTCTTTCCTCTTTTATTAGGAAGTTAAGTTATTCTTTGTTTTCCCCAAGTTCGTCAAAAAGCTGTATGAAATTGTTTAAGGGACTTACTGTAGCAAAGCAGTTGGAATTCATTTCCAATTCCCTGGCCAATAATTTAAGCCCTGATGGGCACTGGTTAAAGTCTGAATTGAGTCAGAACTCCTGGATGGTTGTGACCAGCAGTACCTATGGGTCATTTGTTTTTTTGAAAAATTTTTAAGCTTTTTGTGTGATGATCAGTTCTACCATAAAAATAAAGCATTAGTTTTCTGCCAAGTTTATAAACAGGAATGCTGCTGAAACTTTGAAGAGAGACTTTCAAAGCAGATTTGAAAAATGAGAGGTTTTGCAGAATGAAGAGTGTATCAGACAATGTTCATTGGGTCTTTTTGAAAATGCTGAAGACTGTTCTTAAGCATTCTTGTAAAAACTCTCTCCTTCACAGCCCAGATCCTTCTCCAGCTTAATTCTGCAGTGAAGTCAGTGTCCTGTGCTTATAACAGCAGCCTCTAATTATGGAAATTATCATGGAGTAATTAGCACGTTACTGTGACTTCATTTCAAGAAAATGTGGGATTCTAGAATGCTATTTCATTATCTGTGTGCTGGTTCCAGCTACTTAAGTTTAATAAGGAATATGGAATAAGAGCTTTGAAATTTATAGATGCTGATGCCATTTGTCATTTCTTTTTGTTAGTGATGGCAATGCTATTATCATATTCAGTCTTTTTATGTTTGGAAGAATATCCTTTCTATTTCTTTCCAGTCGCAAATATTACTAAGAACATGTAAAGGACAAATAGTTTTAGGTAAATAAAAGAGGCCTTTTTTGATTTAAAAAAAAAAATCCCTCTTCAAACCCTAGCTAGTTCACAGATAAGGATGGTAATGTGTAAGAAGTTGCAAAGCTGTGTTTGGAAGTTCTGTTCTCGATCTGGTTAGAGATCTGATTGCTGTTCACAAAAAGTGGCATGGCAAACTCTGTATATTCACACAGATAACACATAAGGCACTAAATGTTTCAGTTCCAAGGATGGTCTTAACAAGGGGGAACCACACTTTACTTTCTGCAGCTATGGGAAAGCTGTGTTTTTCATGTGCTACAAAGGACTCTGTGGTATGTGCCAAAATACTGTATGTCTTTCTGCTTGTGAATTCAGGGAGAAAATCTATATACTTCTGCATGCCCCTGTGCATGAGCTCTTTTGCTAATTAATTTTTATTGCCCTATTAAAAGAAAAAAAAAAAACCTTTTTTTTCTAAATTTTAAAGTATCCTGAATTCAAAGCATCTGTTGATGAATCTACCAGTTACCAAAACTGATCCGATGAGAAGTTGCTACAGGCACAGAAAACTGTGTTACAAGCACTTATGTTTATTTCCCTGACTAAATCATCTGATTCATGGAATCTTCAAGCTCTTATGTTTCTTCACAGTCTCCCTTGACATTTGTGTTTGGTCTGTGTTGGTTTGGCATACAGAAGAAACTGGCAAGATAAGAGCTAAGTAATTGGGGTTTGTTGGTTTGCTTTTCCTTTCCTTTCCTAGGGGCCAAAATGTTGACCTCTAGCCTACTTCTTGGTCATCTCTGGAACTAAGTGAAATTTTGCAATTCTTTCTCTACATTCAATTTGAAAAGTGGGTCACACTTCATTACTATGAAATATTCTCTGCTCCCATGTAACACACATGGTCCTGTCAGTGACTGTGGGCATGTGTTTCAGGAAAGAGAACTTTGATTTTAGAGGGATTCAGTTGCATAGATACTGGACTCAGGAGACTAAATTTGTGCACTTTTCAGCAGCAAGAGGAAATTCACTGACCTTTTGTAATGTACTGTACTTACCAGGGTTTGGGACCTGCTTGGTTGGAGAGTAGCCACATCTCACAAGGTGTATATATTAGCCCTGCACCCAAAGGAGGACCTTCGGAAAGGGTACACCAACATCATATGTCTTTATGCACATACATAAATTAATAGATTGATTACCTAAAAGTGCATGCCCTTACTAACTGTTGAAATCAGTGCCTTTGAAATTAGACCGCTGACACCAGGGTTACACAATTATCTTAGAAAGAGACTGTTTATTCAGATCTTAACTTCCTCAAGTACCAAAACAGCTGGGGCTCTGTTGTATGTTAATTCATGGCTTGAAAGCACATTAGATGGATTGCACAAAGAAGCCAGTGTATATTCAAGCCCAGCTGAAGTCATCAGTCGTGTGATGTGGATGGCACTAGGCAGCTGAACTAATTTTTAACTATCTTACCATCACCCATCTTCATCTTTTCCAGCTTAACAAGACCCTCTCATTTTTCAACTCCAGGAAAAAATGGGCATTTTCCACTCCATGCCTTATCTAGCAATTTTTCTCCATTAACAGGTGCCAGTCTTTGAAAAAAGCGTATCTTGGCTATGAGCTTTGAAGTGGCAGAATGAAGACCACTTGTGACTTTGAGGTGGGAACATGTTGTGAGCCATATTTTTGCACCAGCAAAGAAATAAACATCTTCAAAAAAAAAATTCCAAAAAATGGCACCTGTAGGTGTTTTCTGAATATGGACACAAACCTGAGAGCTGGTTAAAAGAAAAACAGTGACATCTGATTGTCAGAAGACAAAGGGCAGCAACCAGGTCTCCAGGATTACCTATAACAGTGCACTAAAAAGAAACGTATAAAATCTTGGGGAACTCCCCCTGCGCCCTCCAAGCTGATTGCATAACATAACCTCTCTTTTGCACAGTCCTTCACCACTAACAGTGCTGGTCTGTACAAGTGAGGAACATCTCTCATTAGTAGGACTCCCAAAAGCAGTTCCCCAAGGTTGTAGAGCTCCTCCAGAACTGTTTAGAGGTATCTAGAGAAAAATAGCAAATTTAAAGTGCTTAAACATGGAGATATGAATTCAGTTCCCTTAGGTGGTGGGGCATCTTTTCTCTCTGTTACATTTTTATTAAAAATGAAAAAAAAAAAAAGCCTGGGGACATATGCTACTGTCATCACTGTGCTGCTGTTCATATATTCCAATATTTGTAGGTTCTAAATGCTGAGGAAGGGGAAATTAGGAAAGAAAATGCTCGACAATGCTGACGAAGACTATAGTTTTCCCATGTTTTGGCATGAGTTTGACTGCTTGAAGAGTCTGTTATCTCTACGGAGAGTGTCATATGAAATGAAGCTTATGTCAGAAGTAGTAAGGTAAAAATGCTGTTCCAGCTGATATGCTCCTTGTGTGTACTCAGATCTCCTGTCTTTAAATGCTGAAAAAGTGCACCCTGAGAGTAAGAAGCTTGAGAAGCAAAAATCATATGGAGTTGCATTGCCTTTTTTTAAAGAGACTCTCCCAGAGTAGAACTGGAGTCCTGTGAATCCTGTTGAAGACTGACAGATAAAAAAGTTACATTAGTGCTATAAAAATACGCATTTCTCTGCCCTTCATAGTTTGTAGATCTAGAATATTTTTTCTTGCTTTTGTGTTTTTTTGATACATTTTTCACATTGAAAATGTTTTTTGTTTGTTTTTTTTTTCTTTTGTAATGGCCACTCCTGTCTAGTTTTGAGTAGTTCTTACTCCATAACTTGAGGTTTATGTTTAGGCTGTTACATCTTATTGCCTTAATCAGAATAAAATGTTGGCACATTTGAACAAATATTCTGAAGATTCTTTGAAATGGATGCTCATCCTCCACGGACCTTTGACATGGTGGCTTTCAGTTTCACTTACAGTAGTCCTGTTATTATCATATGTAAAGTAGGCAAAGTGAAATGGGAATTAAGAGAGCAGAAGAAAGATTGAAGGATGAAAATTACATCATTTTGTATTTCCAGTTATGTTCTAGTATATACAGTTCCTATGGAGTGCTGTGTCATGATCCTGTAAACACTTCTCTTTTCTTCCTAAGGCTTCTCAGAGTTGGTTTTCTCATCCGGGCTGTTTATTTGACTGCTTTAGTGCTGTGTATGATTTAAAAGCAGTAGCTGGAGATTGCTTTGTGTTTCAGGGAAAACCTCTTCATATTCAAGAAAAAAATAAATGCAGTGTTATATTCAGCAATGCCCTACCCTCTTTTGGTCCTGAAACGCAGAACCAAATGAAATGTGACAAAAGAAACAGGAATTTAAAAAATTGCAATAATAATAAATCAGGAAGCTTTTATCCTTGGATTTGAGGAAATAAGAGACAAAACTGTGAATTAGCCACTGTCAGTAGTACTTCAACACAGTTGCCAAATACAAAATTGATGAAATTCTATGAAATACAGGTGATTCAGGCATACATAAACAAACCCATGAACTAATTATAGGATTTATTAATCCATGCAGTCCTGGATAAAATTGTCTCAGGTAAGTAGCCTTACATTTTGCATGTAACACTTCTTATCAAGCATTTCCATGGATGAGTTTAGTCCTCGTGACAGTTTCTTTCCCTGGGCTTGATGGATGGTTTTAACAGGAGCACTCCAGATATTTGAGATTAAAAGTGAGGAATTTCCCATTCAGAGGATTTCTAGATGCACTGTCAAGTATTTACATTATTGCTACATTCTGCTATACTCTGCTGCGATGTGGACGAAATTTGCTAGGGGGCTGGAAGTCACATGCTTGCTTTTGCAGAGAGTATGGTAGAACTGCAAAAATTCAAGAAAAGTTGTTTGTCGCTTCCAGCAGACCACATCACTGACACAGCATTGCCTCACAGTAATCACATTTCTGCCTGGGAGCAAAGAATACTGTTTCCTGTAGCATTGTACTTAAGAAGCTCTTAACACTAGTGCCAATGAGCATTGTTTAGTCCTCTTTATTTAAGGATGAACTAACAACTCTTAGCTAACATTGTCACACAACATCTGTACAAGAGCATTTAGTATAGATCAGCTGAAGCATGGTAACTTCTTCATATATCAGAGCCCAAAGGGTTGCCACACTAGAACTGAATGTTTTTGAAGTGGTCTGATTTAAATGCATGGTATGTAGAAATACCGTGAAGGGAACACAGCCTTGCAAAGAGATTGCTTTGTGGATATCTCCCTTCTCTTTAGTCGTTCAGACAAAGCAACCAGAGCTGTGGAGGCCTGAAGAAGTACTGTTCATCCTGCTCCAGAAAGTCACATTTAAAAAAGAATTTGGCTGAATGTTTAATAATGTGATCTGGAAACTCCAGACTAGGAAAGGTTGCTGTCCCTGTGACTCACCAATCAGTTTGTTCAGAGCACTTGTTTTATCTTTATGATTAGATAAACCAAAGAAACTGGAAAAGCCACAGATAAAGTATATTATTAAAAAGTCATCAGAGAAGAGGCAGAGTTTATAGAACTATGAGCAGCTGGGGAGTGATTTGATTTAAAATGCCATTTCTGTCTGTAGAGGGAAGAGAAGAAAAGGAGAGGACAGAACTTCTGGATTGTTGCAACCAATACTGGGTACAGCTATGGGCAGGGAATGAAGGGAAGAAATGTAGCATACTGTTTAAATAGAGAATACTAAAGGTAAAGCTGAAATGGGTAGATGGGTTAGAAGATATGGCTACCAAAGAGCATAGAGGCAGCAGAAAGTTTAATGGGGATCCAGGGATTAGGATTAGGGAAACATCTTCTATGTTTGTCTTAGAAATAAAATCACTCACATGGAATAGCTGCTATGTGCCTCACTATGTTTAAGGTGGTGCTCAAACTTTTAGTAGTGAACATAAAGTTTATTGAAAATAAGATCAGTGGAGGGAGAGGAGCAGGGGGAACAGGAGTGATTGTAATGGGAAAAGTTGAAGCAAAAAGCCATTGAAAAGTATTATTGCCTAAAACTATCAATAATCCTCAAAGGATTCATTTCAAAATGCCTAGGGGAAGAGCTGCTGCAAGAGAGGTGTTACTCTGTTTCTGAAGGGTGCTGTACTTCACCTGTTGGCTCAGGATGGGATGGAAGGATTGATGTGTGTGCTGTGCTTTTATCTTCACTTTTATCTTTTATCTGACGCTGCAAGACAGAACTGGACTAGAGGGGCCTTTGATGCCGTTTTGTTGCAACAGCGTGCGAGAGATCTGTATGGCCTGTGGCATCTTCATCCAAGTTAGGTTATAAACTGCCCCAGGCTGTTTTGGTTCTCTGAAGCGGAAAACCAAGTTGTGCATGGGAACTTTGGAGACACACAAATGGGGGGTTTTGGGACGGACACAATTTGAGGGGTGTTTGTTTAGTTAACACTCTCTCCAAAATACCAATGTCCTGCAGGTTCATGTAGAGAAGACATGACTTTTTTACTGACAGTGGCAGAGGGAGAAAATGAAGGTTTCACAATTAGCTTAGCTCCTTAGCTTTTAGAGCTAAAGGCACCATAACGAGCAGTGTGAGAGGTTTGGAACAGAGCTTTATTTTAGTGATCACAGAGGCTGGAGGGGCATCTCTTACTTTCCCCTGTGAATGCAGAGGCTTTGTTTTTTGGAAGAAGCAGCCAGTTGGGGGGGGGGGGGGAGAGTAGGGTATCAGCAGCTTATAGCAGTCCTTTAGATGATTATTCTTGATGGGTGAGCTGCAAAATGGTTAACTGATGTGTCTATAAATTTCATACCCATGAAGTACACAGGAAAAGTTTGCATGTCTATTAGAGCTGTATTTTTTCCAAGCTTTTTGGAGACATGGGAGATGATATTGCAGTTTACCCTGTGTTTGTTTCCAGAAAGCTATTACAAAATAGGAGTTGGAAGTTCTTTGAAAAGTGTATGTTTGATTCTGGCATGGAAATCTGCAATGAGCTTTGAATTCTACAGCAGATCCTAATACCACTGATACCACAAAATAAGATCCTGAGCATAATGATCAGAGAGGATGGTTGCTTCCCAGGAATGCCTATATTTCATTCCTTTGCTGTAATCAATTACAGTAATTTCCTGAAATCCTAATATTTGTAATGGCTTTAACAAACCTTCTAAGAAGTCCCAGTACAGAGCACCTTTTTTTTATGAAGTTAACCTCTATCTTTTCTCTGCAAGTCTCATGTGAGTAGGAAGCTCTGATGCTTGCCAGTTTTCATCCCCCTGGTGATTTTGTAAAGTGTAATCATTGTAAAGTGCATTTGCTTAATATGTAGCTCATTCACTAAAACCCCAAGGATAGAGGCAGTGAGTAATGTGAGTCATTACCACAGCAATGGTATCTAAAAAGATGAAGAGTCATACATTAAGTACCAATCAATTTAGTTGTAAATTAAGAATTTAAAAAATCCCTATTTAGATGTGGTTGGTATTATTTCAGGGCAAATTAAAGTAGTTACCCTGGAATCTGGTGCTGCTCCTAATGTTCATCTGTTCTGGCATCAGTTACGTGTTCCCTGCAGCTTTATTTGTCTATCGAGATACTTGTAGACTATCAGCTTTCCTGGTTGCCTTCTCTGTTTCCCTTTCCAGACACTACATACTTTCTTGCCTGAAATTCAGAAATTTGTCCAGAAAATATGAAGACATGTTCTAGCTTAATCAGCAATGTTAAGATTCAAACTGTTGTCTTTCAGTCGCATTTATTTTTATTCAGCCATCCAGGTTTTAAGCATTTTTGCCTTTATTTATAATAAATCCTATTAACTAGACTAGATTTCTTTTCCATCTTCTTGCTAGTAAGGTATTTTTTGGTGCAAGTGTGTATAGTACATTAGCCAGTCAAATTTTAAATGACTGGAGTGTTAAGGTTTCCATCTTCATTTTGAGAGGGTATTTTGCAGCTTAATAGGTGGTATGATCCATCATCTGCATATTTACGTGCATTCTTTGAGAGCCTAAACTGGCTGAATGCTACAGCAGGACACAACAATGTGTGGCAGCCTGAGGGGACAGCAGATTTAATACAGGTGAAATGATGTATGCACGCTGATAAATCAGGAGTTATGTTTTGCTTCCAGGCTTTTCTGTGGAAGTGAAATTAGCTGGCTTCGTAAATTACAATGGAAATTTTTTTTTTTTTTTTTTTTTTTTTCTAAATGGGCTGAATGTATTTTTGTTAGCATAGCTCCCCTGAAGTCAACAGAACTGGGCAGCATTACACTAGTTGGGGATCTTCTATTAGGTGTATTTTAATGACTGTCATTGATATTAGGAACATGAGAAAATACACACATTAATACACCAATAATAGTCTGTGGCTTTTGATCATGGACTTCATTTATAAGATATTGTTCTATAGAGTCCTCTTTATTTGTGCATGAAAACCAGACCACAGCCTTCTGAAGTGACTTGATTTGTCTTAAAATAGGGATATAAAATGCAGACTGTACTACTGTGTGTTCCCCGTCTAATAATATTCCAGGAAACGTAACAGCAGACCACAAATAATCTTTAGATTACATTTGGGTATGCTGATTTTTATTGTACAGGGGGTACGAATAATCCAGTTCTGCATATTAATGTTTGTCTGTCTTTATACTAATTTCTCATGTCTTTTGGACACAACTTTTTAATTCAGCACTTTCTGTAACTGTTGACAGGCCCCTGAAATACTGAAGAGGCCAGTTAGCTGTTTCTTTTCCTTTTGCACCATGCATTGTTTTGCACTGTACTTGTGATTGCTCACCATGCCTAGAACCAGTATAACACATAGCACGTACCTCAGACACTCTGTGTTTTTAAAATAAGATTTTATTGTTTTGTACTGTATTGCATAGGAACAGGTAAGATGTTTACGTTGGTAGCCTATGACCTTCTGGGATACTACCACTTCATTTGAAGATCCCAGAACACACTGAAAGTAGTAGTATGTTTGGGAAATCATTACAGGGCTACTTTTTATCAGTGACCTCATCTACTTTGTTGTAGGTCAAATAACTTGAAAGAAAAATGCTACAGATCAAACTTGGCAATGTCAAGTATCAAAGGGGTTGGTACAGTAAGCAAACAAAACTGTTATACCAGATTAGAAGTTTACAGATCAGTGGTCTAGAAAAAGTATGCATTTCACAGCAGCAATGATCTATAAGATATTCCTTTTCTATACCTGACTGTGCTAAGGCTTGGTAGTCACCCTTAAATAGAGGTATACAAAACCACGGGGGTGTTACACTATATCAAAAGCCATGATTCTTACACCCACACCCAGTTTGGTTGAGCTGAGAATACCTGAAGTAAGCTGTGAGAAGTAAAACTTGAGGATTAAACTACTACATTCCCTGAAGGTAGGTGCACACAAGCAGACTATTTTGGAAAGAACGATAAGCAAACTGTGCTTTTAAAGGCAGGTTTTAGGAAGCCAAAAGAAGTTGCCCAGTTATTATGGGGTAAGTTTGCAGGTGTTGTGCTGGGCTATAGGACAGCTAGAGCTTGGGTCATGTGTTTACAACTCTTTAGTTTCGAATAGATTTAGTTTCCATGACTGCATTCTTGCGCTCATGGCCTTAGCCAAGGAAATGAGAAAACTGTAAAACATATCCCCTCAAAAATCAAAACTGATACCATATCCAGCAGTCACTTCTGGTTCCCAACCAGGAGAACAATTTTTATAAAACTGGAGAACTTCACATTACTTTCAGACCAATGCACATTTTCCACTATTAAAAATAATAAATCAGGAAAAAAAAGTTGTATGTAGCTATAAGATTTGTTGTCCATCAGTAATTGCAGCAGTCAATTGTCAACTCACTATTCTGTCAATCAACACCAACAATAAAATGTAGAATCCTTTGTTCTTGTAAGTTTGTACATGAGCAAGTTTATATATTTTTTGTGGAAAGTAGTAGTTGGCTGGTCCAACACTGAGATTTGTCTTGTGAATGTTACTTTTGTTTTATCATTCTAAGTTGAAATGTTGAGATTTTTTTCTTAATTGAGCAATGTTTTGTGATTGTTTGCTAGTAGCATTATTGTGCATGTAAAAGCAAAACAAAAAAATCACACAATGAAAATGCCACAAAAGAGTTAAGCCCTTCCCTTTCAAAACTTTCTTTCCTAATGCTAGCATCTCAGCTCAGCATTTTCCCTCCATAAGAGTTTCTGTGTGAGGTGATATTAATGATTGGGAAGGGTGTCATTCTCCGTGTCCAGCTTTACCCATTACTACAGTTAGAATTGTTCCTGCTCTAGGTGATAATGGGTGACCATCCATCAATTTGAGATGGCACAAAATTGTCCTTTCGGCCCTGATCAAAGTGCCTGGTTGTGCCAGGATTAATTTGAAGGGTTTCGATTGATTTGTATGTCTCCTAAATGGGAGAGTTATACATTAATAAACAGAGATGAGCCTTTAATAATATTTAATAAATACAAATCTCTAATAGATCTTTCTTTGGCTTAAGAATGACTTTTTATGGTTCATTTCAGTTGGTCTCTAGCAGGTTTGCTTATCCAATGTATGTCTAGATGGGTTTAATACTGATTCATTGTTTTAATAATGGATAGAAGTCAAACTAGCGCAACTTCCCTGTATCAGACAATTTCATTGCAGTGGGATAAACCCCTCTCCATGAATATTTCTCATTTGAAATGTTTCTAACAATTTGGATATGGTAATTCCTTGGAAATATAAGTTTTATCAATATAAATTAGGATTAAACTTGTCAGTTTGAATCTTTCCATCAATGCAAAGAACAGTGTTTATCAGCATCTTACATAAATAGGAGCAGCTTTGTGCATGAATTGGATACACTGGTTTAAACCAGCTCGCTGCAGTTCAGCAGGTGCAAGCTGAATAAATACAACCAATGTTAAATTCCTACAAAAGAGTCCACTTACAAATTACACTAGAATAACTAGATCTAATTTAAAACCAGCCCAAACAAGGCTCCTTCTTAAGCCTCCATAGCAGAGTTTTCACTGGTATCAGTAAACAGGCTTTAAAACACAGTTTAATGAGTGAAAACAACTCAGTATAATCAATGAGTTAGATCAGTTTACTCATGTAACCAGGCTCATAGCTTAGGCTCAGGTTTGCATGCTTAGTAATGGATATCGTAACATAGATCCTGCAGAAATTAGGTCTATTTGCCCACTTTCTAATTCAATGCCAAAGGTCATGTGCTGGGTTGCCTTAAGGCAGTCTAATGTAGACTGGTAACTGGTGATTCAATGTCCAGTTGCTGCTGGCACACTCACAGCAAGCACACTCAATTACACACTGAATGAGGGCTGTATTACACCATCTTATTACAAGGACTCAGGGAAAAGAAGGTTTTCTCTACACAGTGGCATGTACTGTAGTGGCTTGCAGGGACTGAAGTCTGCTCCACAGACACTGGCAGTTCTGACCTGCTGGGGAGGAGGAAGCCTCGCTTAGATCTGGTCTTTCTTAGTTAAAGGTATGTGACTGTTCTTTTTTGGTCCTTAGCGATTGAAATGCTTTGTTGGTCTGTCTGCACCTTGCTGCTCTGGGGTGCTGCTGCATGCTGGCTTGCCCTGCTTCAGGCTACCAAATACTTGGGTTCGTCAGGCTGGAGTTTCATAAGCTTGTCCACACAGAGCAGGATGAGAGTAAGAAACCAGAGGCTCCAGCCAACGGCAGCTGCAATCCATCCATAATCATCCATACCCGTCGGGCAACATACAGCAGCTTGCGTGCAGAAGTTCGCTCCTGGTGGCAAAGAAAGGGAAGTGAGCTGATGCAATGCTAGATACATAACAGGCTTTTCTTTGCTGGAAGGCAGATGAGAAAGTGACTTCCCTGTCTGCTCTGTGGCCTGTCACTCTGCCTTTGCATCTTTCCCCTAAGCCTGATTCTTACTTTGGGAGATAGCAAATTCAGCTTCATCTGTGTGTCTTCAAGATTGGTCATGTCTGGCATCCCTGGCTGGCCAAACACCTGAGCTGGTCTGCTCATCACTGCCCACCATTACTGAAATCTTTTAAAACACCTAGTTGGCATCTGCTCAGGCAATTTTAGGAATGGAATGTGATGAAAGTGGCTACTTACAATTAAAAATAAATGTAGGGTAGAGAAAGAGTGTTTCATGTGAGAGAATAAGAGGATCTTGAAAAGAAACAGCTTCAGCAGGATTTCTAATATTTTAGGCACCCAATACCACTGTTGCCAATGGCAGCAGTGGCTGTTCCGTGCTAGGCTGTGAACTGTGCCTTCCTCGTGTTTTGCAGTAGTTACCCATACCACAAGTGGGGTTCCCTGCTTTCCATGGTTAAAACCAAAACAAATTTTAACTATGACTTTTTTTTTCTTGCATCGTTTGCATCTTTTTTGTTGTTCAAGTTTCTAAAGTCAGTTAAGGAATTAGGTCATTAGTTGTGCCTGTTGCCCAGGCACTGTAAAGAGCAATTCGTTCCACAGCAGAAGATAAATGTCTTGCATGTGCCTAGGGAAGGGAGAGGGGATACCTGTCTCCTCTATCTATGTCATGCTTTGAGGTGGCATACTTCCCTTGGTACACACATTCTGGGAAGTGCTGGCCCTTGTGGGTGTTTGGCGCTTGAGATGGGGGATGACTCTGGGAGGGCTGGTGGGATCTCAGATTACTTAAGGTTGGCTGTTTGAGGAAGGCCTAGTGGGTGGAGGAGAGCGGTGCTCCTGGGAGTCGCCATTGTGCATATGGATGTCTGGCCTGGCAGGGAACACTAGGATATGCAAACTGACTGAGCTATGAATTAGTCTATTCAAAACTATAAATCCATCTGTATGTACCTTGGATATACTGGGCATATCAATAGAGGAGTTTTAAAAATGCATTCTAGTGTTTCACCCACAACAGAAACTTTCAGTTAAGTGCATGATAATGGGTAAATCTTTTCCAGAGCAGCCTCTCAATGAGCTGTGTAGTCTCGTTACCTGGCTTTATCATGGTTGTAATGACTTCAGAAGACTTACTAAGGCACTGTGGTTCATATTCGGTCGTAGGCTTAGAGCTTGTTGAAACATTGGAGCCTTCTTCAGCTCGGGAAAAAGCACAAGAGAAAAGGCAAAATGTATTAGAAAGGCAAAACCAGGTATTGACATGGAAAGCTAAAAGCTGTGGGCCTTGCAGGGATCAGTATGGCAGCCTGGTGGAAAACAGCTTGGAGAAAAAAAGTTCCCACTCCCAAATGTTGTGGCATCAAGGCAAGCTTCCCTCACCCCACTGCTGTCAACAGGGGCTTAAAGAGAACTGCGCTGGCATCAGCCATAACAAGTGGTTAAATCATTGTGCCTTTGCTTGAGTATAACCCTGGTGCGAGCCATTCGCTTAGAGCCCACATTAGCCACCCTCCTTTCCAAGGGAGCTCCCAGTCTACATGGGCAGAATGAGCAAGGACTGAAATGAAAGAAAGCATCCAGTGGCACAGGGAGATCCATGATCAGTGAGCTGTAAATCCACCTCTTTTTGTCCTTAGAAAAATCCCCATGACTTCCAAGGTGAAAAGGAAGCTGGCAGAGCTGAGAACTGAGCCTATCAGTGCTGCATCTCAGCAAATTCACCGCAGTACCTTTGTGAAGCCTAACCTCACAGGTAGGAGGTTAAACCAGCCTAATTCTTGGCCTTGTTGAAGTTCAGGCTAAGCTGTATCTGACACTGTTCTGGTTTGGTTCCATGAACCTGATCACGTTGGAAAACACAGCCTATAAAAATAGGTAAGCTTATGGGAGAGGGAATTCAACAAAGCTGGGGGTCTTCAACAGAGGAGACCGTTCGAATTCCTAGCCAGAATTGGAGCATGCTTGCACTCCTGCACGGCACTGCAGCTGGGCTCCAGCCATCTAAATTGGTATGTAGTGTCACAGGCCAAAGCCTCCTAATGACTGCCACTCCCACCAGCTTCAACGTGCACCTCAGAGCTGCAGGATCATGTGCAAGGACAGCTGAGGGATCACTGGGCGGGAAAAGTGCAGGCTGCTAAGGTCCCAGGGAGTATGCAGAGGGCATTAACAACACCTTGCCCTCTGCTGCAGAAGGAATGGAGATGAATAGCTAGTCCTGTGCCACTAAGAGCACCTGTTTGAGTTCAACCAGGTAGAAGATCCATATGCTGAAACTGTCCCCTGCAGGGACATCAGAATAACACAGCCTGGAGAGACTACAGAAGTCAGGGCTCCTGCTGAATGCAAACAGAGAGACTCTGACTGTTCTTGTTCCAGAGACCAAGCAGAGGCTATGAGAGAAAGCCATTTTCAAACAAACCATCACTCTCAGCTGCGACCTGGGAGTGTAATAGAGACAGAAATTCAGTTCCAGCTTGATTTCACTGAAGTCTTCAAAACAAATCATCCAGGTTTAGTTTCAGCTCAGGATAACAAAACAGTACAGGACCTTTGAACAACCTTTTGATTTGAGTAATAGTAAATAATCTGATGTTGTCTGGCGAGAGATGTCCCCCTTGGGGTTACCTGCTGTTGTTCAGATTTCCATTTTGAGCTGATTGTGTGTCAGCAAGATGTGATCTTTTCTTACTGTTGCTGTCACGCTGGGAGTGGGTTCCCATGCAGCCTGCTTTAGGGAAGGTTATGAATACTTCTCATTCCTCTTTCTATCTCAGCTAGGATTTGCTGTTTGACCTTGCCCAAGTCCATTCAGTGTGAGCTTATATTTCTTTTCTGGGTTAATAAATACCTCACAGGAGCACTGGGAAGAATCATTAAAAACCATGCAAAATTGTGCCTGACCTGTGGAGGAAAGTGCTGTGGAACAGAGTCTTAGTTCATGTTTATAGATTTTGCAGCCCAAAGGACAGACTGTCAAAGCAAACCCATCTTGAAAAGTCTGGCAGTTCTCAACTGGTGCTGATATACAAGTGCAGGCATTGTCCTGATTGGAAAAGAACAGCTCACGGGTCTCGTTTACATTTTGTTTTTAGGCAGCCTCTCTAATTAAGAAGGTAGTAAAGCCAGGTTTTCTGCAAAAAGTGCCTAAGAGGAGCTAAACCAGATTACACGGAACCTCTTGGGTGGTATTTCAAAATGGTCCCTGCCTCAGCTAGCATGTGGAAGCCAAGAAACTGGTCTGTGACTGTGATCTCCTGTCTCCTTGTAATTCAGTAGAGCAAATTGCAGCTCAATCACATCTATAGTTGATCTGTAAATCCCTGGCAAAACCAAGTCTCTTCAGAAAGATGGTGTGATTGATCACACTAAGTAATTCTCACTAACATCAGTCAATTCCAGCTCTTTATACTTCTTAGATGAGACAAGGGAGCCTACCTTGTTTTTAAAGAACAAATTACTGTCAACAAGCAATATATTTAGGTAGAAAGAAGAGCGGGGGAAAAGACAGGGTACAGGGGTATAAGAGAAGAGAAATACCTGCTGAAGAAGAATACGGGAGAGCAGTGGTGAACAAGAGCACGGCAAAGGCTGCCCAGGGCTCGCTGATGAAACGCTTCATGCCAGGGGTCCAGGTCCCACCTGAGAGGCTGTGTGGATCAGTTCGTTGTTGTGGCAGCTCTGGTTCAGTGGATCCTCAATAAACTTGGAAGCTGGGTGTTCAGGGTGGAGGGTGGAGCAAGAAGCTTCCTGCTGCCAGGACACCTTGAACTTTCCTATCACAACAGGGTGATGAAAGAGCAGGGCTTTGACCACAACAGCCTGGCCACATGGCAGGCTCCAGCAGGAGGTGGATACCAACACTGAGGCAGGTGGAGGTCCCCTGAAGGGCAACCCTGAAGATTTCTGCCCAGGATCTACTGCAGCCTGAGAGAGGAAAAGCCTCCTGGAGCCAGTGTTTCCTGGCAGGGCCCTGGGTGGCTGCTCTCTGCTGCATTTCTGTTTGATCTGATGTAGATGGTCTGAAAGAGCTGGGTAAGAAGCAGAGGATGGGGGTAGAGAATTTGTCTCTCAGTTTTGCTCTGATTTTGCATGATTGCTGGCTTTGCCCCCCACCCCACCCCCACCCCTGGCTGCCCAGCAGGGATGCCGTGCGCTTTTTTGGAAGGGCAGTCAGGCGACAAAGAAGCAGTCTTTGATTAGGCTGGTATAGCAGCTGCTGAGTTAACACAGGATATGGGTACTCGTCCACCAAGAAATGGGCTGAAACCCGTTGATTCATGTAGGCCACTGGCAGGTTGATTCATGTAGGCCACAGCAGCAATGACTGCTTTTCCTTAATGATCTGTGTTCAGTTATGGATTGGGATCAATTAAAGCTACAGGCCTTTCCATGTAGGAGAAGCTGTCACTGTTGTTATTATGCCAGCACGGTTATCTCAGTGCTGCTCCCTCACCTATGTGCAATGCGGTGACAGCAGCATGTGTTTTTCTCGTGCTGCAGTTACGCCACCTCTGCCATGGCACAGGCAAAGCCAATAGCTGCTGCTTTCTGCCAGCATGGTGCTCTCTGCAAACCAGGAGGGTTGCTGGCAAAGTGGTATGAGCCACTAGGTAGGAAGTTTTCCACAGTGCTAGCTGGAAAAGCTACACTATTGAAATGCTTGTGAAGTTGGCCTGGGCTGAGAGGTGCTGCGGAGTGGTGCAGTTCCCTAAGCTGTTGGCTCTGCTTGTCTCTACCTTTTACCTACTGTGATGTACTTGTTAAAGAAAACTTTAGAAGGGAAAGCAGGCAGGAAACTCTTGGGAGAGCTGGTTTCAGCAAGGAGCAGATTGCTGGTCCACTCAGCTGTGATCACACGTGACTTCAGGTGCTCACGTGAAAATGAAGCTGTCTGGGGCTCGTTCAGGCAGTGCAGATGCTCCTGTGAGAGTGCCATGCATGGGGGGGAAGTGGGAAGGCTTCTGGGGCAGCACACTCAAATACAGTGGGCACTATCTTAATATCTTCTCTTTCACCCCCTCTTCCCCCTCCCCCCCCACTGGTGAAATCCGTAGGGAGCGGCATAACAGACTGACTTACCCATGGGAAGTGTAATGAACTGCAATGGGGCACTGCAAAAAACCTATGAGGTTTTTGTTTGTTTTTCCTTTGTTTAAAGAAAAGCTCTAGAGAAAAACCTATGAAGGCCTAGCCCTGGCGGTTCTGTGGGGGGGAAAGTGCTGGGACAAGCATGGAGTTAGAGGGGCAACAGGGACTGCGTTTTCTCCAAGGCAGCGTTCCAGGCTCTTCCGTGCAGCGCAACGCCCTGCTGTGCCGAGGTGGCTCTGGGTGCCCTTGCAAGTCAGACCCAGGCCAGCTGCAGTGGCTGGGCTGTGCGCGAGCTGCCCAGCCCTCTGCGGAGCTGAGTGGGTCAGTGCGGCACCTTGTCAGGCTATCAGGGCTGGCTTCTGTCCTGTGGTGGCCACCTTCATGTGGGTGCTGTGGTCCCCACCGCCCTTAAACTGGCTTGTCCCCACTGCTGGCCACTGCCAGGGCCAGATGGCACGTGGGTGCTTCGCTGTCCCTGTCCATTTGGCCCATTGCCTCTCAGGGAGCATGAGGTTGTGCTGAGAGAAGGGACTGGGTCTCTGAAGAATGGACCATCATCACCAACCTCACATCCACAGCTGAAAACTCTTGTTTTTTCACAAGCTGGAATATTTCCATGATGCAAAAAAGCATAAGCAGCCTGAGATTTCCCTTGGAGAAAGGACATACCAAGTTGCTGACAAAGACAGACCAGTTGAGACGGGCATATTTATAGACCTTGTCTCTCTGTTTTCATGTCAACATGCCCATTGCAGCTGGTGAAGTTAGGGCTGCCGCCAGCCAGCCTGCGACAGCCTGCTCCTGCATCAGCCTTCCTCAGCGTGCTCTGCCCCATCCTCCTGGTGCTGCCCAAGGAGCTGTTGAAGGTGTGTCTCGCTTGACTGCCAACAAAACCAGATGCATGACCCAAGCAGTGATCACTTAGTAGTCTTGATAGATATGAATCACTGCAGAAAAAGATCAGCTTAAAAAACACTCTGAGTGCTCAGGGTTAATTTCATTTAGCCTATAGAATAATCTTCATATCTGCTTAATTTCAGTGTCTAAGTCCTCCCTTGTTAATTTCATTTTAATCTGTTTTTATCTGAGCACTCTTACATCAAAATGGAAACTAAATTATTTACTGGGGAAGAGCATTGTGCTCTCTTTCAGCTTCACCTTTCCCTTCTGAATTTCTCACCTGTGATTCCTGCTGAAAGTTGATCTCGCAATTAATACTGCAAGAATGATGAGTACAAAAGTGTTTTGTGCAATAGAAAATGTCTGAAGGGAAATAAAAGAAGAAATTGCACTGCTGTTACATGAATGATTCAATTTGTAATGAAACATCTTTTGAATGTTAACTATTACCCAAATGCTCTTTGTCAGCTTGCAGTTAAACATGCCCATTTCTGAGGGAGGCTGAAAATGCTTTGCACAATTATCATTATGTATTTCTTTTCCTTTCCATTTTTTTTTTCCCTGCATAGTTCAGAAAGGGCCTATTTCGAAGTCTCTTGAAGCAGTGAAAAGGCTGCCCTCAGCTTCAGTGATTTTTGGATAGGATTGAAAATGAAGGCTTTGTTTGATAAGTTCAGACACAATAGCAGCTCTATAAATTCGTTGCCTGACACAGATTTGGATTTATTTCATTCTTTACATGTAAGAAGTTCACATTTCAGTGCTGAGACTCTCCAAAGTCCATGGAGTCACCAAGAGCGATAAGACTCCAAACTTTTCCGTAGTTTGGTTTCTGTGCATCACGTGAACTCCTGTCTCCATAGGGGTGACCTGGCATGCAAAGCACAGACCTCAGCAACAGGAGAAATAGGGGTCTGTCTTTGCTTCGACATTCACTTCCATGTAGTTCTCAATACATGGCTCAGTTTACTTTAAAATTATGTACTCCTCTCCCTGGAGACACTTCCCCAGTGTGTAGAGCTCTTGGTCAGCTTTTTCTGATAATTGTTAGGAGGCGGTACCTACCAGTTGGTAGATTTTATGCCACAGTGAGAGCTTCAAACATAAGTTTCTCTGCTGAACTAAGTATTTTCCTTGAAACATCACCATAAGGTGTGGCTCTCAGAGGATCATTGCCTTTGTCACAGTAACACACATATACACATACTCTCACTCTGTCTATATATTTATATTTTCTCTTTACATATGTTATATATTTATATTTTATATTCTAAACAAACCTGAATGCTGCAGCCATCCAGTTGCATTCCTGCAGTGAACAGCATGATGCTAACTGAGCAGTAGCACCATACATAACTTGGGGCAAAACACATGACCCCTGAGAGCACAGCAAACCACATACATCAACTGTGGGCTGACAGACAAGAGGACAAATATGATAAGAGGACAGAACCATTTCTAACAGAAGACACCTGAGGTCAGTTTAACTACACTCCTACTCTGGTTTCAGTGTACCGGAGGTGCTATTCCATTTAACTATTGCAATGAAAGGCAGCTTTGAAAGAACATTCACCAATTAATGTTCGATGCAGCCACTCAAAACCTTCCGGATGGTAGAGCTAAGCATGGAGTGCAGCTCAGGTACTGCTCCTGGAAACACCTACAGGTGCATGAAACTTTCCTGTGCTGCTGAAAATTAAGATACCCCAGGCTGAAGGATTTGCATGTTTGGAACCTCCCTTAGTTTTGTATATTGACACACTTAAGTTGACGCTTACTAGTTGTTACTCACTAGGGCTCTACATGGAAGAGATCTCACAAAAGAGATCTTAGTAATAAAAGACAAAGAAAATGCTAGGTACTGTGTGTTATTGGTGATATCACAGGAGTGGCTCTATCTTTTGTACTTGTTTTGTAGACAACGAAATCTCTAAGGGCAGCTCTAGACAAGGCATCTATTGGGAGGGCAAAGTCTGCTTGTTAGCAACCAAATTTCTTAGTCTGTATCATGGGGTGATCTCCCTCCCATGGTGACCTTTATTTATAAATAAAAGAACAAGGTGCTTAGAGAAATGCCCAACTTCAAGCAGGTGAATGTAATGCCAATTATGTCGTGTGTCCAGCAGGGAGGGGATCATTTTGATTGATATCTTCATTGAAAATGGAGAGTGTCCATCTAAATAAAACTTGTCCAGCTACCTATGAACAGGGGATTTGATTTTTAAAACTAGGATAATTGGGAAAAAAGAAGAACAAAGATTTTATTATTGAAATAAAAGAAGGGGAGAGGAGATGTGCTTTCTGCAAGTTCAGAGGAAAATGGACCTGGCATTTTGAAAAACTATGCAAACAGCTTTGTGTTTTCCAGCTTCAGGCTGGGCTTGTTACTAGGCAAATGTTGAGCTAGTGGCACTGGTGCAATCCCGCGTTCCCCCTCCAGCGATTCCCTAGGGGAGAGGCCGAGACGAGCTCCCCGGGGCAGACCGGCTCCCTGGGAAAGGCTCCCTTCATCTGCCCCTGGCAGAGCTGCAGGAGTGCACAATGAGCCACTCATCCATGCCTTGGCTCCTGTGGCAAACGGAGCAGACCCCTTCCCTCTTCCCTGCTCCACTGAATAGCATCCGCTATAGTGGCCCATCAGCAACAGCGATAACCTGATCTTTAGTAATAAGATTATTTTAAAATAATGTTCTGACTTCTTAATGCCAGAGGAATGAAATAGGATATGCTTTCTGCTTCTGTCCTCTGCCTGGGAAGAGGGGGAAAAAAGGGCGAGATGGATGGCTTTATTACTGTGCTTTGGATTCCCTCTTCAGCTAATTGCATTTGGTGGCTCACGCAGCCAGGGTTTCTTTGGTGATGAAGTGTGCGTTGCGAGCCTCCGCTGCTCCCCTGCCCAGCTCGCTTGTAAGGGAGCAGCTGAGTGTAACTGTGGCTCTGAGCAGAAGGAGCACAGGCTAATTGTTGTGCAAAGCAAAACCAGGTGTTGTCAAATGAATATGACAACCTTGATAGGAGGAAGAATAAGCTGTGGTTCGGGTGGTAGGGGGAATGGCCCGAGAAACCATTTATTTTATCACGTCAATACGCCTTCGTCAAGAAGTGAAGGATGGTTCCTGTTATTTAGCATTATAACTGGGGCTGCTGGACAATGTCCTTCCTTACCTGTACTAGCTTCTTCCTCAGCGCTACGTGGTTGGTGTGATGTTTTTGCATTTGACGGCAATGACTTCTCTTCTGCCTTGCTGAGAGATAAGTTCCCAATTTCTAACACAAAGTCCCAAGTTTACTCAGACTTTACTCTCTTTCTTTGGTATCTTCAATAAAAAAAGAAGAGCTAACTGCCTCTGGCTGGTTGGGGAAGAGAAGAGCGCAGCCAAAGCAGGTGTGAAGCCTGAGAGCGCTACGGTCTCACGGCACTCCGTGTTGGGGCCCTGTTGCCAGCTCCAGCAGTATGGGGCTGCTGAGCTTTAGGCCTGCCTTCCAGAATGGCCTCATAATTTCGAATGCCTCCATTTGGGGTTGCACAGCTTAGACAGCTGGCTTTCAGAAAGCAGCAAGAACCCTCTCTCACTAACGACCTATGGCAACGGGGCCACTCCTAGTTACTTTTGAACAGAAAACCTTTGTAGTAGAAAACTCGCTATTGTTACTAACCTTTCCGCATTGTTCTCTTGGACAAGCTATACTCTACTGCTTGTCAGGGCAGGGTTACGGGGCACCTACAAAAGTCTGGGTCCAAGAAAACCTTTTTTCAATTAATAATTTACATATACCCATGCATTATCTTTAGCTCTTCTTTTGGGATAAAACTTCTCCTTATGGATGCTACCCTTAATAGTGACCCAACAACCCTTATTTAATGGAACGAAGCCTTATATTCACTGACCTCAGCTGGAGTTATGCCATTGATTTTAGCAGGGCTAGTATTTCTCTCACGAGCCCTTCCTTTAGCAGCTGAAGTGGAGGAAAGAATAGAGAGCATCCTTTTTCCACTGTGCAACATTTGTTATTTCGAGCAATAGGAATCAAGTTCCTAGCTCTTATCATTGCCCCATGCTAGCATTACTGTCCTGACAGACCCAGTTCTCTGTATAGCTCCACTAGCCCCTTGGTTGGATGAAATCAATAATCTCCTACTGTTCCTTTGTCCTTCACTGTGTGTCTTTGGTGAGGAAAGAGCAGTGAGAAACAGCAGAGAAGTTTTCCACCTTCCTGATGACTGACACTCCATGCAGTGCCTGCAAATTTTTATTGGGTTATAGATCTCAGAGTACAGCAGGTTTAAAAGCTCTTGCTTGTTTTCAGATTGCCTGGGCTGTGCGAGCAGGCACGCCTGATTTGTTATTAATCCCAACAAGCTGCATGCTGCCACAACACAGCTTGTTCTTGTCACAGATGGGACATGAGAGGTTGCGACCGAGCCAGAAAGCTCTGGGTCCAGGCCACCCTGGGACTGTTTCAGGGCAGAATGCATTTCTCTTCTCTGGTCTAGACCAGCTCAAACCTTGAAAGAAAAGGTTTACAGTGTCCTGTGTGAGCCAGGGAAGTTAACCTCCGTGCTTCGTTTGCTTGCAGCCAGCAGCCGAAGTAGCAGCTCCGGGACGGCTGGAGCCACGCAGGCGAGCAAGGTAAGCCCAGCCACTGTCAGTGCTGAGCTCCACGTTTCCAGCAGTGCTAAAATGCAATACCGATATTGGTGTGTGATGGGATTGCTGAGCGACTGAGGGGAGAGCTTGCCTCCACTGCCTACGAAAGGGCCAGGGAGAGGGGACGCAGGGACTGAGAGGTCAGTCCAAGGAAGGCACCTCTCCGAAGCAGTTATGAGCGCTTACAGCACTGGGCTTTACCAGCCCCGAAACCTGGTGTGTTTTTGCTGTAGTGTGATACTGCTGGAAAATAACAAATGGAGAAAGTGTGAGTGGGGTTTTTTTGTTTGCTTGTTTGTTTGAAGTTAACTGTTCTTTTGCCAAAATGAAGAACTTGAGAGTGAGGGGGGTTGAGGGAGTAGCTGACAGCCACCCCGTTTGGGACTGCCTCCTGCACGAGGAGAAAGAGGGTGAAGTGAGAATGGTCTGCATCCCTCAGCACCAGGGTGGAAAGGGTTTTCTCATTTAAAAGAGATTTCTTTTTAATTTTTTAATTTTTTTCTCATTCCAAATCAAGATGAAAGTTAGCCTGAGGGTTTTTTCCCTAACTGATTGCAAAGGAAAAATAGAGCCCTTGGACTGGATGGGTTAAAGCACTTTAGCTAAAACACTTCCAAACATTTTGTTTGGGTTTTGATTTTTTAACTTTAAGACTTCAACATTTTTTGTGTAAGTTAACTGCAAGTGTAAAAATGCAAACTGCTTTGAACGAAGTTCTCCTCACACTTTTCAGTTAAAGTTAAGATAGGACATTTTGATGATTTTTAACTCTTCGAAAATCAGAGCTGGGGAATTCTTGATGTGGACTTTTTTACATGAACAGTTTGGCTCTCTTGCAGCTTTTGTGCCTTCTTCCTATGGTAAAATATATTTTGCTGAAAAATTCCCAGCCAGCTTCAGTGGTTATATCCTTATTCAACCCAGTGAAGCTGGCACAAGATATTTTTATTTTAACAAGGGATTAGTTATAGATTGCATTTTCTGCATCTTAAATCATTTAGCAAACAAGTACAGAGAATAAGGCAAGGAAAACTCACAACACAACTGAGCAAATACAAAGTAGCAACAGCAGTGCTTTCTGTTAACCAAACCTTTAATTCCTTGCACAATGTTTCTATCACATTTAAGAGAAGTCCTTCATGCTTTATAAAGGACGTGATTAGAATTTACATAAAACTGTAGGGGAAAAATGTTGCAAAAGAAGGTTGATGTTGAGTGAGCAGATATTAAGGACAATTGCCTTCTCACCTCTCTCAGTAGGTAGAAATAAGGTCATAAAGGGATTTAGTTTTGCTGGTTAAAAAATGTATGTTTGCTGCAGAATTCTCAAAATTATATGCATGCAAGAAATATTTGCATGTTTTCTCTGGGCAATAATAATTGTTTTGTTTGCACATGCAAATTAGTTAATTTTGTGCAAGAATGACTACAAGCAATTTGTGTGTTCATTACCCAAAGTAAATAATGATAAGCAAATAGTCAAAAGGAACTTTTATGAAATGCATAATACTTTATATATCTCATTTTGAAAAAAAACCCTTTATGGGGAGAAAATGTTTTTTAAATATAAAAATTTGTTTTAATTATATAAAATAGTCCTCTTCTCCCCATCCTCATGCAAATATGCTTCAGGTGTGCTTGCAATGTTGTGTTCTCACTGTTGGTGAAACTGATAAAAAACAGCCTTGGCTTCTTTCCCCCATCTAATTTCAAGGGTGAGATTAATGGGTTATCTTCTCTATTTCATGGAAGACAAAGAGAAGTTGTCACAGGCGCAGCATCCAAAAACAAAATAAAAGCCCCCAGTCCAGTGGTCTGGAGTATCCTTGGCCCAGCAGAAGTCAGGACAGCATTCCCTTGTTGTCTGACCCATGGGACCAGCGGCTCCCTTCTCTCCCCCTGTCACACCCACGCGTTACCACCCATCATCATGCTGTTGGAGTGCACCTTCATGAGGGTCTGAGGGGCTCCTGCTTTTAGGACGTGAGGAGACCCTTGTGAAGAAAGAGCTGGGTAGCCTTGGATTAGCTTCCAGCATCCCGACTCACTGAGCCTGATGTTCATGCAGTGCTTGGCCCCTCACGGTACTTCCCAGGACAACGACGGTGCTGCTGGTCAAGACCTTCGCGGACACCCTGGCAGGAGGAGGGCGAGCAAAATGGCCTCTGTCTTCCGGAGTGAGGAGATGAGCCTGATGCAGCTCTTCCTCCAGGTGGAGGCTGCCTACTGCTGTGTGGCCGAGCTCGGGGAGCTGGGTCTGGTTCAGTTCAGAGATGTAAGTAGTGCCTGGCTCCACTAGTTGCCTGGTTCACCCGGCTGCTGAAGGCCCAGGAGACTTGCTCCTTGGAGTGCTTGTCCTTCTCCCCCAGCACTTCACAGGGAGGTCACAGTCCTCACCCCAATGGGGTGGGCGAGAGGCCACAGGGGTGAGTGGGACCTTTCCAAAGCTGTCCAGAAAGCCAGGTACCCAACTGAGACCTGACCTCTCCCTGAGCCCTGCTTCAGCTCTGCTTGCTGGACATCCCTGTGCAACCTCAGGATGGTTCCCTCCACCACCAGCAAATGGGGGCTCTTCTCAGTTGTGGCTTTTGCCAACCCAGAAGGACTAGCAGAAATGGGCCTGGTACAGCTAGGATGTCCTTGGGCCTAAGGACATCCATGGTATGGCTCTGCCGTTAGGATCCTGTAAGATGCAGCGATGTAAATGGTGACCGTTTGCACAAAAGACTGATGTTAAAAATATCTGTGGTGGTGAGCAGCATGGAACCCAAGGCTTGCTTTCTCTCCTGTTTCTAGTTGAATGTGAATGTCAACAGCTTCCAGAGAAAGTTTGTGAATGAAGTGAGAAGGTGCGAATCCTTGGAGAGGATCCTGCGTAAGTAAATGCTTGTGAAATGCAGTCAGCTTTCCACCAACTGGTTGTCTGGGATTTATTTCTTTGTTAAGTGCTTTCACACTGTGAAACAGAATTAGTGGTAAAAATGGTGATATTTTCATCTGAGTTCCTGAAAATGTTTTGTATGTGTCAGCTAATTACCACTTCACCCCATATGGCCAAGAAATTATTACCCCTATCTTGAAAATAGTTAACTGAACTGAAAGGAGGTTAATTAGCTTATATAAAATCACAAAAGTCTGGGGCTGGGCAGGAGACTCAATCCAGATAAGCTGACTCCCACACCAGTGCTCCAGCCGTTGGCATATGCCTCCTGTGGCCAAGTACTTTAGCTTGGGAACAAATCCTTAAAATATGAACTACAGAACTAGTGGAGCTTGGTTTCCTATGGATTTGTGTCCTGCAAACTCTGTACTCCCCATTGCAATAATACTTGTGTTCACCATATTCATGATGACAAGGACAGCATATGCTGTTGCTAGAGCAGAACTGTGTAGGTGCTGGTTGATCTACAGTTGTCCTGGAAGGACTTACTGTCCTCTGGGGACTTTGTTACAGCAAGATCATATCCAAGAACCAAATCCCTAACACTTGGTGAGGCAGGGCTTGTCCTGCTGCTTGCAACCTGCTGCTCACGCACGCAGGGACACCTGTGAAATGTCCCTTCACATCCAGTGCTCCACCTGCTGAAGGGCTGAACAAGGAAGAGGGTGGATTAATAACTGTGACAGATAGGGCAGGAAGGCAGAGGCAAGGGTACTTTAGCTAGGTACTTACTAGAAAGCATGTAGATAAACCTAAAGGCTAGGATTTAGCCCTGTCTGAGCAGCTACCACTGTTCTAGGAGAACCGGCATCCTCACTGAGCAGGGAAGTTGTTAGGAGTTAAATTGATGATGGTCGCATATATTCACTGGAATGATGGACCTTGAATATCAGCTGACCCTTGTCACACTTCACACAATGAGTGTGAAGCCTTGACCTGGCAGAGGGTTTAGCAGCAGCCAGTGACCAGGATAATGCAGCAGAGATGACACCCTAACAAGATTCTTGTGTCCTTTCCATGCAGGTTTTCTGGAAAATGAGATGAAAGGCAATGTTGAGATGGTCAAACTAGAAAAATACCCAGAGACCCCTCTGCCTCGGGAAATGATTGATATGGAGGTACAGAATTTGGAGGGGGCCAGGGAGAAAGGAAAGGGGATGTGCACCTGGGTGTCCATGTAATGTGCTTGATGCAGACCCTGTGCCAGGAGTGATGCAGGAATTCAGGCTGGAACAGCTCTTCCTGCCTGAGGAGATGCTTCCCAACTCACTGTTTCAGCAGTTAGATTAAGACTGGTGGTGTTGCATGTTCCTCAAGTAGACCAGTCTTTTTACCTTCCCCCATGAAAACCTGGTCCAACCTATTAATGGGAAAGGCATCATTGTCACACAAACCCCTCCATTATCCTTTAGGAAAGAATAAGAAAGTTTTTGGTGATTAGTCAGGAGAACTAATGTTAGAATCTGCTTCACTGCATACAAACCCAAAGGCTGTCTGCTCTGGTGGCAGTATGGCTGTGACATAGCAACACTGGTGCCTGACACAAGCATTTGGTAAATCTGGATCGAGGGCTGTTGAGTACTGAGAGCTCTCTGCTCTCACTGAAAACCACTAAGAACCAGTGGGAGCAGAGGGCATTCAGACCTTGGAGGTTTGGGCCATGATATGCCATGATTGTGTGTTGTTTTCAGATGTGCAGGTATTACTTTCTTCTAGCTCAACTGAAAGCAATTTTAAATGCTGCATATCTAGATGATTGGGAAGGAAAATTATGCTTCCTGAGGGCTTAGGTGTCACAGAGAAAGGTGGTTGCCTGGTGTGTTCCTAGGCCTTCCTTCTCACTGATTTTTGCCCTGTAGCTAAAGAACCTAAGCTAATAGCCCTATTGTAGCTCCTTTTGCAATCAGTGAACTTAAAGTCACCCCGCCTGGGGTCCAAGCTGTCCCGTGGGGGACCCCGGAGATGTGGCAACTCAGGAACCTAACCCAGGCACTGTGTACCCACCTGCAGTTAGGTCAGGTGAATTCCAGCTCTAATCCCAACACAGAACATGGCAGTGGGAAAATGAAGTGTTGACATTAATAAATAACTTTCTACAAACTCAGTGCTTAGTAAAAGTGCTCATTGAATAGTTCTATATCTCCCCCATGCACACTTTAAAAATAATCTCGTTTGAGATTTGATATCAGCTTGGTAAAGGGTCATTGGCTGCTTCTGAGTTTTCCTGGATGTGCTTGGATCCTAAACAGATGGTGCTGGAGAAACTTGAGGCTGAGCTACTGGAAGCCAACCAGAACCAGCAAACTCTGAAGCAGAACTTCCTCGAGCTGACAGAGCTCAAACATCTGCTGAAGAAAACACAGGACTTTTTTGAGGTAAGAGGACTCTCTACTCTTCCAGTAGAGATTCTGAAGGTTCCTAAAAATGTTCACATTTTTGTTTGTTGTGTGTTGTTGTCACTGATTTTTTTAAGCAGAACCCAGTTCTCTTGCCACAAGTCTGTAAGATCGTGTTTCAAGTATACCTCAGTCACTTGGGAGCCTACATCTCTCTGTGATTCAATGGGGCTCAAGAACTTGGTGCCCAGATTTCTTTTGAAAACAAGATTTATGCTTTTAACTTGCTAAGATAAATTTTATGCTTCCTCCCCCCCCCTTACTTTTTTGGCCTAAAACTCTGTGGAAAGCTACCTTTGGGGGAAATAATGTTAGGAGAAAAATGTGAAGATAGTTTTCAAACTGGGAGTATTGAATTGTTTTTAAAACTAATGTTTTCCAGACAGAAACCAATCTGCCAGATGATTTCTTCAATGAAGACACATCTGGCCTACTGGAGCTGAGAAGCACTCCTGCTGCTGCAGCTGCCAAGCTGGGGTCCGTATTGGTAAAGCCTCAGAGTTTGGCCAGATTTCCCATTTGGACCCACATTAGTATGACACTGATACACTTCCTTCAGCTTTTTAGCACAGATTGCTCGCCAGCCTCTTCTTGTAGCTGACTAATCAAGGTGAAAGAGTGACTGTACTCTGAAAGGGAGAAGTCATCATCAAAACTATGGTCAGGTTATGGGCTAATGAGGCAAATGGACTTTTACTTCCAAGCCACCAATTCCAGTGAGCCCTTTAGTACGTATTGCCTGAAAATCATTAGCTTATGGCATCTCATGTGTAGCTTCTGGGCTCAGACTGCAGGGTACCAGCCCAGTCACCATGGATGGAGACGTAGCCACAGCAAAAAGCCATGCGTTTGCTTGCATTTGGTGTTTGTCTAGAATAGAAAGCAACACCACATTTGAGAGTTAGTGGACCGGAAACACCACAGAGCATAATGCTGATGGTAACTTGGCAGTCAGTGTAGACTCAAACAGCTTTCCCTTACCTCTACATGAGATAGGTGTGGTTAAACTTGCTGACAGTTTTCTCCCAGGCTGGTACTTTTAGCTGTTCGTGCTGGTTTTTCTGAAGTCCCATTCAGCTCTTGTATGGGTAAAGCATATGTTTGTAGGGGGCTTGCCTTGGCAAGTGTATGTACTAGTACGCCATGGTGCACTTCAAAGGTGCAGTCTGGTGCTTCTGGGAAAGGGAAAACAGGAGGGAATAGATATATACCACCACTTCAAAACTGCTACCCACTACCTCTGTCATTCAATCGCTCTCTGTATGTGGACTTTAAACACCTCTCCATTCCTTCATGTTTAATCAGAATTGTCTCTCCATTTTTTTTGATGTGGGGAGGACTGCAATATCTTAAAAGAAGAACAACAGGATAAAGTCAGAAGTTTAGGAGATAAGATCCAGGCTTGAACTTTTCAGCAACAAGGTCTTTCGTAGAAGCGTCTAGAGTGGCAGCAGAGCCCTGGCTATCGCGGACTATAAAGCACAAGATTGTAAACTCGCATGTGCTAAAGGTCCCAAAAGACTTAGAACTGGCTCATAATTCATTTATCTTTTAACTCTGCTCAGATTCACAGCAGGGGTAATAAAGAGGGAAAGGATGATACCCTTCGAGCGTTTACTGTGGCGAGCCTGCAGGGGAAACATCTACCTGCGGTACACTGAAATGGATACTCCCCTGGAGGACCCTGTCACGGTAGGCACTGACCTGTTTTTCCTTCGCTCTGCTCCTCACACAAGTACATGACTTGTAAAAATCAGACTGCTGCCCTGGTCACCCAGCAGCACTGGCTGCCTAAATCAGATATGGGTGGCTGAAGGCAGCCTGTAGAAGAAAGGAAGGAAAATTTGAGGATGGGAGAATTATTTTTGACTTTTTTGCTTTCCCCTCTTGGTGTTATTGATGTGGCTTTGTCCTGCCTGGTTAAGCCTCAGCCAGGTGGTTTACATTCTGGGGGATATCAGCTGCGGTCATGCTCACTTGGGCCTGGCCGTGGAGGGTTGATCCCCCCTGTGTCACTGCGGTGAGCCCTGCACCCTGGTAGACCTCCTCCTCCTCCTGCCTGCCTCTCTGCTCCACATCGCTCCTTCCCCCGTGGTTCAGCCCCCATGTGTGGGGCTGCTGGCAGTGCCTGGTCTCCAAAGGGAAAACCCAAGGTCCCTCGGGGAAACCCTCTGAGCATCATTGCTGGAAAACTGGGACTGGGGAAAAGAACAAACCAGCAAAGAGGCTGCCTAGAAAAAAAATCTTTTCTGTGCTGGATTCTTTGTTCTGGATGCTTTAAATTCTGCTGGGATTGCATTGCAGAGAGAAGAGATGAAGAAGAATGTGTTCATTATCTTCTATCAAGGAGAGCAGCTTAAACAAAAAATCAAGAAGATTTGTGACGGGTAAGGCAGGCCCGTGAGCAGGTCGCAATGACTCTTGCGGAGGTGTTTACTTGTCAGCATGGGCTAGCTGAATTTGGAGCTGGAGATGAGAGCTCTGTGCTCTGCCTTTCCACTCAGCCACTGTATTCCCTTCTGCTTTTCAGTTCTGCTGCTCCTAATCATAAAGTATATACGTCACCTTGGCATCTGAAAATTAAAGTCCTAAATTTTCCAAAGTGACGTAGAGAGATTGGGAGCTTCAGTTGCTAGGTTTTTAACTTGAGACATCTAAAAGGGGACTGTTTTTAAAAAATACTCAGCTTCCTTCCCCTGAAATTCAGGGGCCTTAATAGATGTTATGACTTGGGCATTCAGAACATGGTAATCCCCAAACTTATTTCCAGCCTTATTGTGTTTCAGTATGAAAAGATGACACTGTAGTTTACTGAATCCTTTCACAAGGCCTCTGGGCAATATCTATGTAATCAGAGACAGAGCCCCAAAGAGAAATGGCTTCAGGCTTCATACAGCCTGTCTTGTTTCCACCCTGTTAAGCATCTTAGAAAGATAATTCAGTTTGAATATTTTGTTACTGTTTCATAATGCTGATGACTGACAGGCTTTGTTACTGAGTAAGTCAGATTTGACAAAGGGATCTGTATGCTGTCACCAAATCCATTTCAGATACAACCCCTTGGCCAGGTGAGGCCAGCAAAGCTCTTCCAGCCTGCAGAGTTTTGCAGTGAGGAAAGGGGAGAACGAACAATTGCTCTTACCTCTCATGTGCACTCAAGGCAGGTCTTTCTTATGTCCTGGGTTTAATCAGATCAAAATCAGGAGAAGGTCAGTTCATCCAGCTGAGAGGACTGACTTCAGTCCAAATCAATCACATGAACCCAAAGACCCTTGAGGCCTACTAGGAATTCCTGCGGTGGGAATGTGGCCATCCTCCATGCCATCTGTTGACAGTGGAGGGCGGTGGTCATCCAGAAAGCAATTCAGCTCACCCATGGTATAAGGTGTGCATTTCTGTCAGTGGGGTGTGGGCACTACTGGAAATGTGAGCAGATTCCTGTAGCTTGGGTTGTGATATGAAATGATGTCAGGAGGTGGTCACGTGCATGTGGTGGTAGGTTCATAGCAAGGAACTTAGGTTAATCTCTCTCAACCTTTTGTAGGTGAAGGAAAACATACCCACATGAGACAAATCCCCAGGACGTCCTTTGCAGAGCTGGCACACTGGTTTTCATTTAATGCCAACTAATCAGTCTAGACTTGAAATTGTCTCTTCTCTCTTTTCTTCCCCCTTTTGGTATTTGTTGTTTGCTAACATGCATGCATATGTGGATGTTTTGTTGAGTGGCTTTTTTTTTTTTTTTTTAACGTATTAGTATCATGACTCTCATATTGTGCTTTGCGGATCATCAGCCGTCCCTGGTACACAGGTCATGACATTTTGATCTGGTCCATTCTTAAGGCAGGGTTAACTATGCCTAAAGCAGATGGCAGTGTCATTCCAGCCCCAGCAGGACATTTCTGCTTAGCACTAAGTCATCGTTCACAAGTAAATATCCTGCAAAAATCATGGGACTGGTATAAGCCCGTCTCCTGCAAGGCAGGATAAGATTTGTTTGCAGAGCAGTGCACTTCAGGTTATGCTTGTAGTCCCTGCTTGACTCTAATTGGTAACATTAGTCTGCCAATTTCATGAGCATTAAGTCCATGCACAAATTTATTAGTGAAAGGTGTAGAGGGAGCAGGCAGGATGAAAATGTAAGAATTTTTTTTCCCTTCTTTTCTTGTGGCTGCCTGAGTGCTAATGTGAATACTAAACTGGGTTTATCAATGTAAGAATTCCCTGCTGAATTCTTCTGGAGCTCTCAGAGATGTCTGTGCCATTAGGGCGAAGCTGATACTCAGTATGCAAAATGGCTGTTAAAAGATCAAAGCAACATTGCTGCAATAACCTTATTGGAAATGTGGGAACTGTGCATCATGGAGGAATAAGCTTTCAAGTTTGATTAAAAAATCCTTATTAAAGATGAACCAAGAGCTATGAAGAATAGGAAGCTGGAGTTAATTAGGTAGGGTGAATAACCTTTGGAAACAAATGCCAGGTGCTGAGTGAGGAGAGATTCAATTCTGGAAAGGGAAGTTTAGCTGAAGAGAGTATGCTGGCATTACACTGAGCTCAGGGCTGATCTCTAGGAAACAGCTGTGCGTTTTGTTCAATTTGCAACTGTCCTCACTTATGTCTGTGCTGGAACTGATTTGGATGAGTGGGTGCTGGTATGTTCTGTGCTCAGGTGAAACCAGCACGTGATGTTTATTTGTACATAGAGCATGCATGTTTTTACCTCCTAAGCAAGGATATAACTCTATGGCCCTCTTATGCACTTTATCTTCTTTTAATTTCAGTACAAGTGCACAAAGGCAGACCTTCAGCTCCACTGAAGGATGGTAGAAGAGTGTTGCCTTACGTGGGTAGAAGGCCTGATGCTCCCCTCTGCGCTACTCTCCTCCCCTGTAAACAGGAATGCTCTCTTTCTACAGAACAGCAATATGGAAGGACAACACTTCTGATGCCCTGAAAGTGGCAGGGATGGCACAAGGGCTAGATATCACTGAGGAGGAAAAGGTGGAGTGGTCTCTGCTGTGCTCTACAGCACCTAAGCTCAGTTAGCATCTGCACGTGCTGAGAGCTTTGCAGCAGCAAGATCCCAGCAGGACATCCAGACACCTGCTCTTTATGAATGAGATACACACTGGCACTTGCTTTGCAGGCAGGGTAGTTGGCTTTACACCTTTCTGATAGACATGTAACTTATTTATTTCTAATTGGTGTCATATAGGCTCAAGCCTTAGAGTTCATAGAGTGGCTTTGCCATGCTGCAATGTATTATACTGATACAAGCACTGTTATACTAGTAGCACTTGTAGCCATACTAGAGAAGGTCATACATTGTATAGTATAGATAAAGCAATGTGCAACACCTGCAAGGAGACAAGACCTTCAGTGATGTATTAAAAGCCTACATTGTCCCTTATACTACCATGCTAAACAAACCAGCCACACCTCCCATATACTGCCCTGAGGGTTTGTGAAAGGGTTTATATTGGCCTGGCCACTCATATGCTGACATTGCAGATACCATGCTCAAGGTATTTAAAAGAAATCACTGGTCCTTCTTCTGCTCCCGAGCTGTTTAGCCAAAGAGATGGACCAGAAGTCAAGAGTCAGCTGTATGGGCATTCTCCATTTGTTCTATCCTAGAATTACAGGCACTTTTTTACAGACTTATTTATTTATACAGGCTGCATGCACTAAGGGCGTTTGATTGCTGTGCAGCAGTAACTCAGCTGATTGCCTTCCCCCAGTGATTGTGTAAGGGTGGTGCAGAGGCAGTAGCATGATATTTTTCCAGCCTCAGTGCAAGAGGGACATCTGTCGGCTACTATGTTAACAAGGCAGGCTTTGCCAAGGTTATTTTCTTGCAGCTCTTTGCAGTCCTTGCATTGAAGGAGAAGCCAATGCCCTGCCACAGGAGAGAACGAGGAGAGGGATTGTCCAAGCAGCTCCCCAAGATGTTAGCAGGACTTCTTTATTGTGTGTGGGAATAACGGAGGCTCCTGTGTATTAGTGCAGATCAGTTCATAACATCATGCATCTCGCTTGATGCATCTATGACAGGGAGTGCTTTTTCAGCTAGAACAGCCAAAGAGATGCTTTTTCTCATGAGGGGATATATAGGCCTTTTGGACATACCTAGTAAGCCACACACAACTTTGTTTGGCAATAGTGTGCAAGAAGTATATAGTATTAGGCCTGGAATAAAGTCCAGTTTTCCCGCCCCTGAGCTCAGAAGAGTCCCGAAGAAGAATTCAATCAAATAAATGGTGTTTTTCACTTCTCTCTTACTGAGGCTAGATTTCGTGCCATGGTCTATCCCTGTCCAGAGTCTGCAATCGAGCGTCGAGAAATGCTTGATGAGGTGAACACAAGGATCGAGGATTTAAACACAGTAAGTGGTAACACCTTTCCTGGGGTCCTAACCTGCAGGGCTGCCTGCAGGGTCCAGAGCCTCCCGCCCAGGAGCAGCCTTCCCGCTGCTGCACAGCACTGCAGCTGTGCTGTGCTCTGCCCATTTACCCTCCCAGGAGCTGCTGGGGGACAACCTCAATTTGTGGGGGACAAAGCACATTTTGCTGCTGTTGGCCGTGCAGTCAGAGGTCAGAGGTTTAGACCATATGATGTGGGGCTGTGGGGTGGGCTTTAAGGTCATCATCGGGCTGAAGGAGTCGTAACCAAACTGCACATTGTGCAGGCTGGCCAAGATGGTTACAACTAGCTCTTATAGCATGATTTTGCTCATCAGCTCTCAAAGAACCCCAGTTGCATCCTGCTGGTGGGTCACAGAGGTGGGAAGTGGCTTGGCTGCAGTCTCTCAGCAGGCCACTGGCAGGGCCAAGCCCACAACCTTTGATTCTCTTATGATGAAGTGCCACCATACTCCTTGTACTGCCCTGCCTCACCTCAGAGCCTATTAAAAGTCTTTCTAAAACTTCTCTGGGAACACTTTGTGGAAAAATTGGGCTCTTGTGTGTAGGGTGTAGTCCAACCACACTGGGCTCAGAGGAAACTGTCAACATTTTTTTATATTTAAACTAGGTTTTCTTTACTGAGGAAACCTATCTTGGGGCTATTGTCACATAAGCAATGGAAATACAAGTCTCCTTTCCTAAAGGTACCCATCTCTGTACCCCAGCATTTAATGTAGGCCTGAAAATTACTGAGCTGAGTGGGCTGTAGGTACTCACTAGCTTGTAAACCCATGTAATATGTCAGGACTACATGTGTTTCAGAAAGACGCCTGTGTGTGACCTTTGCATTGTCACACATTAAAGTCAGTGGGTCCTGAGGCAGGAGTGAATACAGTAGACACCCTGTTTGCCTGAGGCTGCCCAATCCTTCTGTCATCCCCTCTGTGGATGCCCATGACAACCCAGCCAGCAAGCAAGCCTGCTCCAGAACTGACTTTCAGTCCCGAGCACCATGGGCAGGCAGGCCTCTTCAGCTGTGTAAACCCCACAGGTTATCTTCCTAACACAAGTATCTCCGTCACTAATTGTGCAGTGGCATTGTGGTGGTCACATGATGTGTCAGGGTTCAGTGGGGCAGTAAGCTATAGCTATAGCAGGACAGACCTGCCCTTTGGAGCACAGAGCCTGGGGACACGCTCTGCGACATGCTCCAAGGCTGCTACACAGAGCTACCCACTGGAGATAGCAGGGTGGGAACCCACAGCGAGACGTGACAGGTCGGTAAACAACTGACTAAGGCACCAATCCTGCAGCCACAGCTCAGCAGCTCCTGAAGTTCTCCTCTACACTTATGGGGACTCAGTGCCACAAAGTGCAAGACCTTAGCAAACAGCATCACATGCCCCATGCCAGGTGCTCTCATGTTGAGAGATGAATGGATTGCGCTCCATGATGTCTGGCTCATTCCTATGAACACTCCCTTTCCACAACCCCCTTCCACCTGCCTTTCCAAAACAACTGCTGAGTAGATCATGCTACCTCCTCTTTCTTCTCTTGAGCACTGCTTGTGGTGTGCTTACAGGTGATAACCCAAACTGAGTCCCATCGCCAAAGATTGCTGCATCAGGCAGCAGCCAGCCTGTGGTCCTGGGGGATCAAGGTGAAGAAAATCAAGGCCATCTACCACATTCTGAATTGCTGTAACATTGACGTCACCCAGCAGTGTGTCATTGCAGAGATCTGGTTCCCAGTGGCTGATACTGGCCGGATAAAAAGAGCTCTCCATCAGGGAATGGTAAGAGGCTAATGCTTTGGATCCCTGAAGCCCTTATCCAAACCACATTGCTCATATGTTGAGCATATATTCAGGCTTCTGTCTGTTACCATAATGCTGGACTCCCTTTTCTGTTTTATTTAAAGTTAAGGTTGTCATGTGATCACTTGACCTCAGGTAGTTTATGGCCAACACTAAATCTTGGCAGGTTTGTGATCAGTCCACAGGAGTCAGCAGTGCTAGCAACTTTCCCTGTGCAGGAATCAATAGCACAGGGAATGGGAAAGCCTGTATATTAGCAAAGGGTTGAGATCTAACACTCTTGAGCCTGGCTTTCATGCCACTCTCTATGCATGTTTGGACACAAACACTGGTGCTGTGCAACTGATTCCTCTCCACTAACCACCCTGATTGTGTCTGTCCTTGTCACCTGGTTTGCAGGAGCAAAGTGGCTCTACCATTGCCCCTATCCTGACTGCTGTGCACACCAGGATGGCACCTCCCACCTTCAACAGGACCAACAAGTTCACAGCTGGCTTTCAGAACATAGTGGATGCATATGGCGTGGGTAACTACAGGGAAATGAACCCAGGTGAGGAAATGCTTGGCTACCTGCACCTGGCTTGCCAGAGCCAAAGCAAAGCCTCTCAACTCCATCACCATCCTAAAATATACACTCATCGCTGATATTGAAAATTCTCAGCCATGTTTTCTTCTGGTTAAAATTAGTACTGTTCTGGTGCATAGCATGGATTTTCTCAGGCACAGAATTCGGCCGTCTGTCTTCAGTGATTGATTTAGGCAGAAATAACAAACTACACAAATATAGGATGGGTAAGAAATGGCAAGGTAGAAACTCTGCAGGAAAAGACCTAAGATAACAAGGTAAATATAAACTGACCTTGTAATACTGAGGCAAAAAAAGGCCACTATCAAAAAGGGATACATAAGCAAGAATTTGGTCTGCAGAATATGTGAAGAAATACATCTGCTTTACTCAGCACTGACAAGGCCTCAGCTATTAAGGACAGTTTTGGCAAAGTGCCTGAGAAAACTGTGGAACAATTGTAGAGAATCCTAAGGAGACCACTGAGAACAAACAGAAGCCTAGAAATGGGGGCTGATGGGAAAGGATTGAATGAACTCAGGTTGTTTAGGCTGAGAAGCCTGAGAAACGTGATAATAATCTTCAAATACTTTTTTCCATTTCAAAAAAGAATGCAAAAGAGAATTATCTATTCACTGTGTTTGTGATGGTGGGACAAGAAAAGATGGCAAGGAAGATGCAGGTCCGGCAATAGGAAAATCTTGCTAGTGGTGAAGTTAGTTCAGCACTAGATTTGATTGCCTGGTGATTTGGGGAGACATCAGTGGAGGCCTTTAAGAACAGGTCAGGAATGGCTTGGTGGAGTGAACTGTTCCTCTGCTGAGGTCCTTTCATTTAGGAGAAGCTGAGCTTCTCGCTATTTACTTCTCACAGCTCCTTACACCATCATCACCTTCCCTTTCCTGTTTGCGGTGATGTTTGGAGATTGTGGCCATGGCGCTGTCATGCTGGGCTTTGCACTCTGGATGGTCACTAATGAGAAGAGCCTTTTGGCCCAGAAGAGCACTAATGAGGTGAGTACCAGAGAGCTGATACACCCTAATGCACTCTATTAACCTAGCAAAAGGTTCCTCATCGCCATTTGATAAAGGGGGCATCTAGCATCTCAAAGGCTGAATGTTATTCTTTCCAAGACACTCATGAGGGACTAAGGTAGAGATTTGGCAAGTAATTCTGCCTACTTCTACACGGGGAGTTGGACAGACCCAAGGGACCTGGAGTTTCCTATGCCTAGTTGTAGATGTGTATTTGTACTGTCACATCATCAGCATCTGCCTTTGCATGTGTGGGCCAGGGCTTTCTAGAAATCAGACCTTCCCATCCATGGCTCTCTCTCTGGTTAACCTGGCTGCACTCTCAGAAAGTAGCTCCTGTCAAAACCAGTGGCAGCTCCTGAGGGCACTGCACTCTAGTGAATTGGGCTGTCTGTCTGGAAGCTGAAGTATGCTTTAGGAACTGAACGTCATGGGGTTTTAGTGCCCTATTTATACGCGTATAGATTAGAGTCCAAGAGCCAGGTACCGACTGTGCTGTGAGCACTGGGTCACCGGTACAGGAGAGCAGATGTGCCCAGATGGACCAGATTTAGCCTTCTGTGATAAAATCTGAGGAGCGGAGCTGGGCTGGAGGGTGGGCGCTGAGTGCGGCAACTGTAAGAACAAATATTTGCTGTGGCTCAGGTAGGTGGGTATTTTTAGCACAATGAGAAGCTGGACTGCAGATAGGGAGTGATTCATATTGCCATGATTACCCGAAAAAAGCAGAAAATGGCAGAGGGCGTGAATGATTGCTGCAAGAGAATTCCCCTTTGCTGAGGCCCATCATTTGATGGGACTGGAGGTATTTTGGTCACCTCCTCTGCGCCTGCCTTCTCCCTCTGCAGATCTGGAACACCTTTTTCAGTGGGCGCTACCTGATCCTGCTCATGGGCATATTCTCCATGTACACTGGCTTCATCTACAATGACTGCTTCTCCAAATCATTCAACATCTTTGGCTCTTCCTGGCATATCATCCCCATGTTTAAAAATAACACTTGGACGTAAGTGGCTAAATGTGGGAAACAAGTCAAAACATGCCAAGTGGAGTGTGTAGGCTTTAAAAGAAAGACGCGCTGAATATCTGTGTGGGGAAGGGAAGAACTCCCTGCTGTGGTTTCAGTCATGAATGAATCAGAGGTTTTGTCTGACACACACACAGACAAAAACACTGTTGAAATGAAATGCAGAATCCCTGGGACCAAACCTACTTGTCCAGTCACCACCATTCATAAAACCTGCAAGTGTCCAGGACTGATGCATAGAGAGTTATCAGTGCAATGGAGAACCATCATTGTGTAGGACCCATTTCCACACACGCCTACATGTGCACACAAGCCCGGGATAGAAGTTCACAGGGAGTCAATAACAAGTATAATGTGGTAGTCCTTAGCACTTCTCATATAAATATACCTTAGGCTTATATGGTGAGATTAAGCTATAAAGGTCATTTCACTTTTCTCTGATAGTAAGGATGTACTTCTGGACAATATGGTGCTGCAGTTGGATCCAGCAGTCCCAGGAGTCTACTCTGGAAATCCATATCCATTTGGAATAGATCCGGTAATTAAATTAAATTGGTCTAAGATAATTTGTATTTCAATCCTGCTTCTACATATCAGGTATATCAGTAGCTTCCAGATATCTCTCCTGAAGCCCTGCTGTTCGATTCTTGCTCTTTGCCCATTCTTTACACTGTGGTTGTGATGCTTTTCTTTAGCAGTTAAGGATGTAGATACAGGCATCCTTTTTTTTTTTTTTCCTCCCTCTCTCTCCAGTAATTTTGCACAGGCAGCAGCAAAATGGTAAATAGGAAGGAACTTTGTTTTTGCCAGAGGATGGTCCTGTGCTCTAATCTCTGCTTTCTCATGAGACTGCTGGACCCAGTTTCCTCACATGAGTGTTTAACGTGTTCCACAGCTACCTCACAAGTTTAAGTGTTAAGTCCTGGTTTCCTTGCAGTGTATTTAACATATAGACTACGAAGTAAATGACAGTATTATTTAACTGATCCACATGTGCTGCTCTGTGGTCTACTTTCCCTTTTTTGCTGTTCTCTATCAAGTATTTAAATGCTATCATTAACATCAAGCTTTCCTGTTTCAATCTTAAAATCAGTCAATTAGCATCTGCTTTGCTGGATGTAATCTCATTTCAGTGGGTCCCACAAAGAAACACTGGTTTCTCTTGAAAGGACTGAAGCTAATTCATTACATTATTTTAAACATCTGTTATTTCCTCTTAATAGAGGATAATACTTTATACCTTTAAGGTGAGAAGCCTGGCAGAGTGAAATGTATTATAAAGAGCATGTAGATTTCTGTCACTTGGTGTCTTCTTGCTGGAACTGGTAGGAGTAAATGGACAGCATCAAAGTAGAGACTTCCATGGATTTGTTATTGAGCAAACACCTGAAAGTCTTGTTCTTTTGTCTCTCTTTGCTCTGCAGATCTGGAATGTTGCATCAAACAAGCTGACTTTCCTGAACTCCTACAAAATGAAGATGTCGGTTGTCATAGGGATTGTGCACATGATTTTCGGTGTGATACTCAGTCTCTTCAACCACATGTAAGTCTGTTTCACTGGGCCTCTTGCTGTAGCACACAAGTCCCCATCTCTAAGATTCCAGAACCTCTGGGCACCCCCCCTTTTTTTTTTAGTCTTTCCCTTTGCAAATGTATTTGCATGAACTTGGCCTTCTAGAGCATCTTCCCAAGCTTAAAATTCCCTGAGTTATTCACTTCTGCGCTTCAGCAGCATCAGACTCAACAGTCCCCATTATAAGCTGGTTGTCCCTCAAGGCAGTGCCACATAGTTTAGCATACAGCTTTGACGTTGTAAACAGGCAAAACATTTAGGTTGTTCTTAGTATAACAATTTCTACTTACCACAGAAAATGCTGGCAGTCAAGTCTGTACTGCATGGGCTAGATGCTTTTTTCTTCAGTGAAATCATGATCTTCACTAATTGTTAAAGCTTAATTGCAATAATTTACATAATTTTAAGGCAATTAAATATAATCCTAATTGCTTATTAGCACTGACATACAGCCCATTGAGCAAGGCAGATTAATATTTACCCCATCCTTATACATGCATAGACTGTTCCACTTGTTGCCAGGTCAGTGGCAATATTTCTCTTTTGGGGGCCCTGTTTTACTCCACCTGCAGTGACCACCTTGTTTTACACCCTTTTGGGCTCAGGTATTATCTCACCTTCACAGTTGGTTACATTTCTCCAAAACCAGTGAGGTTTTCTTCCAAATAGGCCGATATGAGTTTGTGACCCCATAGCCTGGCACACATGACTTATGCTGAAATGGCCAGCCAAGCTCTTTTCACTGTTTTTCAGTGGAGTCGTGTCACATATCACCAGCCAGCACTGTTTGGTTATTCCCAGTGCGGAGCAGTGCCATCCAAGCAGGGTTAGTCTTTTGTTTTGTTTTTTTTTCTTTCACTTTTTTCATGCTCACAGCAGTTTCCCTGCCTCTGCCCCCATCTTATCTAGGTTGTAGCCCTGCTCCATGACACATCTATCAGTGATCTCAGTTTGCACAGTGTTGTTGACTAGTTTCTATTACCTGATGCTTCACTTAGCATCACAGTGCTGAAATCAGAAGACTCAGTTACAACACTCAGTTGTGGGCCTGGGAATTGAGCTGGTGCTCAGATAAACTAGTGAGCCGAGGTATAAAACCACACTGGCTGAGAAGGCAGAACAGGGAACTGGCCCCATAGTGTCCTTCGTTCTGAGCGAGCCTGATGTCTCAGACTGGTAATTCAAACTGTGCCCTTCTCCAGTGCAAGTTGCAGTGTCCCATGTACTGCTTCATGCCACTGTGGGCACAGAACGCTGAATCCAAAGGCTGGGAGGAAGGCCGTCACATTGCAAGTTTTCTCTTGGGTAAATTCCCTTTTGCTTCCTCTCTTCATGTTCTTGATTTTGCAAATATACCAGAGTACAGTAAATTAAAAATATGTAGCATCTCCCGCTATTGATAACTTTCATTCTGAAAGACAAAAGCTCTTGTTCTAGTCCAGAGACCACTGAAATTATGCACAGCGTATGTGCGTGTCTTTCTCCTGACCTAGTGGGCTTTTAGTCAGGATCTGTATCTGTGCATGTCTATACTTCTGCCTTTGCTCTCTCTTTCTATGTATATATTTTGCCACACACACACACACACACACACACACAAAACAGTTGGATATGTAGTGGAGGAACTGATGGCACCATCTTGCAAGGCTCTCCAAAGCTGGAGGTGTGTAGTGATCTGCAAAGATGGGAAGCTTTTGCAGCTGATGGAGAGGAGGGCTGCTCCTACAGGATTGAATCTATCCCTGATTCTAGCCTTCCCCAGCTTATGATGTTTAACTTTGTAAATTTGCCATGCTTTGAAAATAGGCATTTATTTCAATGTATTAATCCTCTGAGATGCTGCGATACTGGTGGGTCAAGCACAGGAACCTGAACAGAATCAGTATGAAAAAGCTTTTGTACTTAAGTAATGATTTTTATTTATAAGGAAAGCAACTACAGATTTCTTTCTTGGCCAATGATATTTGTTATGCTTTTTATGTTGTTTTGCAAAGACTAAATAGTGCACAGTACTGTCATACTTCGGGGCAACCTGGTCCTGTATTCATTGTATATCTCTCTTCTGATTCTTTCCAGCTACTTCAAGAAATATATAAACATTATCCTGCAGTTCATTCCAGAGATGATCTTTATTATCTCTCTTTTTGGCTACCTGGTCTTCATGATTATTTTCAAATGGTGCCATTTTGATGTCCACTCATCCCAGAGTGCACCAAGCATTCTCATCCACTTCATCAATATGTTCCTGTTTAATTACAGTGATGCTACAAATGCTCCATTGTATCTCCATCAGGTATGGATAAAGCAACATGAATCTATTGTACCTGTTTGCACTTGAGCAATCACAGTGGAGGTTGTGAAGGGTAGGCATGAGGATGGGGAACAGGCTCAGAAGCTCAGCTACACTTGCCAGTCATGTAAGAGAAGTTTGTTCTTCTGGCATTCATGTTGCCCTCATAGACAGGGAGGAGAGAGAAGCTGCCTGAGCTGCAAAGGAACCCCCCCCTCTTAGTGTGATCCTTGCAAGAGTGATGGTGCAATTTAAGATACTTCAGAGGAAAAAAAAGGAAAGAAGGGTGATTAGAGAAACAAAGATGTATATTGCAGATGTACTGTCCTGACTGAGGTCTTGGCATTATACTAGAAGTAAGGCAAGTGTCTCCTTTCCTTGATGACTTCTTCCTTAATTTTTCTGTGGAAAACCTGAACACTTAATATTTTCAGCTAAAAATTAAAAATAATTAGACAATTTTATGTCAGCTTTTGGTCAAAAATATCTCCTTTGGGAAGTTATTTAAAAAAAAAAAGCAAGAAGTCTCCACTGAAAGAAAACTTCTTTAAAAGTCAGCTCTATCTATTCGCTTAGAACAGGGAATTATTTTTTTTCTTGTTTTTTTTTCGTACTTGCCAACATCAGTGAAGAATCTGCAAGCAAATGCTGCCTCCAGTTACATTTTTGTGTCTATGTTCCACACTTCCAAATTCCACACTTCGGCACATTGCCCTGCGCTTTGTTTTAGTGAGTTGGAGTTAGAAGAGAGCCCTGATTACTTCCAACTAACCGCATTAAGGCCGCAGGGGAGTTCAGGAAAAAGCAGTTTTCCCACCCTCCAAAAAATCATTAAATAATGTTTTGCCTTGTAACAACCCAAAGACTTTCAAAGATAAACATTTTTTCTTGCAGAAAACCCTTCCCCCCATTAACTCGGTCCATGCCATCCACCTGGGCAGTCTCAGTACAAAGACTTTATGAAACCAACCCTAAGGTGATCAGAGACCTGAGCCAGCCTAAAAAAAAAAAAAGAGCAAAAGAAACGTAGTCTTACAATGTGGTTGTAGTTGTGGTGGTGGTGTTAGGGGTTTTTTTGTTTCTTTTTTTGTTTTTGTTTTTGTTTTAAACTGGATTAGTTCCCCAATCCAGTTGGCAGCATGACAGTACCAGCAGTTATGTTAGCTTAGCAATAGGGGTGGTACAGTGCAACAGGAGCACCTTAAATTGGTATTACTGGTGTGGATAATGTATTATCAAACCTAAGCTACTTGGGTTCAGTTCCCTTCTGGAACTGAAGTTGGACAACTAATCCTGGATCCCCTGCTTTCCAGGGGAGAACCTGAACAATTTGGCTCTTCCTGCAGCATTTCTACTTTGATCAAAGCAAGGAAGAGTGACTAGCTCAAGCCAGTGGTTGTGACATTCTCATGGGACACAGGAGAGTAAGGTTCAAGTCAGTAACATTGTGTTTTGGCAAATTAACACTTTCCAACACAAAAGCCTCTCATCTCCAAGTCTCCAACCATCTCTAGCTGGCAGTGCTTTCTGGAGCCTTCAGCTGTATATGTTTATTTTCATGACCTTACAAACAGAGGACTCAGTCTACAAGGGGAATATACCTACTGAATTAAAAAAAAAAGTTATTTTATAGAATCAGATTTCTTATAAGTGTAGTTGGCTAAAGAAAGAAAAAGTGACTTTCTGCTTTTCTTGTCATCTCTTTTATAGAAGGAAGTACAGAGCTTCCTGGTCATATTTGCTCTGATTGCTGTTCCCTGGATGCTTCTAATTAAACCTTTCATTCTCCGAGCCAACCACCAGAAAGCACAGCGCATGGTAAGGGATGTGGATCTATTACTGTTTCAGGCATGGGGCTTCAGTACAGCAAAGGCAAAGCTGAGCAGACAGCCCCCAGAAGTGTTTGTAATGGTCTAACTCTGCTTTCCTCTGATGTCAGAATTTCACCAGTGATTTCAAACCGTGTTTTACTGCACATACACTGAGAGACATTCAGCTGAGCCACCTAAAGGGGAAGCAAGTGCTTTTGCTCACGTGGCCATACCCTTTCTGTTGGCTGATACTGAGCTCTTTCAAAAGTAGTATCCAAAACCAGAGATGGTTAAAAGAGACTGACATGATGGTAAATCCAACACAGGACCCTGGCAAAGGCCTCCGTTGCCTATTCACAGCTGTCATTAACAACAGGTTGGCTGCTCTGTGTGAACAGGGAATCTGGGTTACTCCCAATTTTGGAGGTATCACCACAGTTTGAAGGGGATGCTTACTTTAAAAGCTGTTATCTGCTTGCCAGCAGTGCTTTCTTCCCTAAGCGATTGCCTTCATATTATCAGAGCCCTCCTTCTCCTGGGCTCTGCAATTTGCCCAGCTCTTCACTGTGTAACTGCTGCAGCTGCGGCAGTTTCCCAGTTGCTCATTAATTCTCTCCTTTATTACCTCAACAGGTCTTTACTCATTTGTCACGAGTTACTTCTCTTTATAGTTGGAGATAGTGCCTGGAGTATCTTTTATAGGGCACAGATGTTCCCATTTGAAGAAAGAGATGCTAGTTTTGCCATGTGACCTTTTCCCACCCAGTCACTTCTGACCTATAACTGAAAGTCAGGTCCCACGGGGATCTTTGCAGCCCTGCCTCTGTGTTGCCATTTCTTATTTTGTCAGTCTTCTGGGATTTGGAGGAAAGTTTGACATGGATGACTCCATCTCCTGCTTTTATGCTGGCAACACCTGACAGCTTTTCCTCACCTCCTATTCTGCCCCTGTATTTCAGTTCCTGATTTAAATATGTTAGCTGTCTGATCACATCTTAGATTTATCCAGATTTATACATTTGTAATGAAGTGTGTTCTCTATGCTGACATTCAGATAAACCAGAGACATAGCAGGTGTGACAAAGATTACTGGTGCAATAGGAAACAATACGTTGTTATGAGGCTTTCCCCATGAAACCTGTTGGAAACTATAAAGAATGACAGGATAGAACCCAATAGAAGCTGTGAAGTCAGTATTTTGTTATACTATGTCGTAGGACTGTTATCAGCATACAATAAAGGGCTATTCTTAAGCTATGCTGTGCTATTGTTTCTGGAGTGAGGCTCACATCAGATTGTTCAGGTCTTTGGCAATGCTCCATAAAAAATGATTATGGAGAGAAGATGGGTGGTCATGAGATTTTTGTCAGCTGAAAACAAATCAGGAGATCTCTGTCTGTATCCCAGTTACTGTCTGACCTTCATCAAGTCACTTGATCCTTCCAGGATCCCTTTTCGTTTCACTTGCATTGATGCTAATTCCTTTGATATCAGCTCCTGTTGGTTTATACCCATGGATCATCAGTCTTACCATGCCTCAGTTTTCTCATTTGCCAAACGTGATGTATCTTCACAGAACTGCTGAGGTTGGAAGAGACCTTTAGAGATCACCTAGTCCAACTCCCCTTCTCAAGTAGGGTCACCTAGAGCATGTTGCCCAGGACTGTGTCCAGATGGCTTTTGAATATCTCCAAGGAAGGAGACTCCACAGCCTCTCTGGGCAACCTGTTCCAGTGCTCAGCCACCCTCACAGTAAAGACGTTTTTCCTCATATTCAGATGGAACTTCCTGTGTTTCAGTTTGTGTACGTTGCCTCGTGTCCTGTCACCGGACACCACTGAAAAGAGTCTGGCCTCATCCTCTTTACACCCTCCCTTCAGATACTTCTACATATTGATAAGATCCCCCCTCAGTCTTCTCTTTTCCAGGCTAAACAGTCCCCGCTCTCTCAGTCTTTCCTCATAGGAGAGATGTTCCAGTCCCCTAATCATCTTAGTAGCCCTTTGCTGGATTCGGTCCAATAGCTGTATGTCTCTCTTGTACTGGGGAGCCCAGAACTGGACCCAGTAGTCCAGGTGTGGCCTCACCAGGTCTGAGTAGAGGGAGAGAATCACCTCCCTTGACCTGCTGGCAATGCTCTTCCTGATACAACCCAGAATACCATTGGCCTTCTTGGCCACAAGGGCACATTGCTGGCTCATGGTCAACTTGTTGTCCACCAGCTCTCCCAAGTCCTTCTCTGCAGAGTTGCTTTCTGGTAGGTTGGCCCCCCAGCCTGTACTTGGTGCATGGGGTTATTCTTCCCCAGGTGCAGGACTTTGCACTTGCCTGTGTTGAACTTCATGAGGTTCCTCTCTGCCCACCTCTCCAGCCTGTCCAGGTCTCTCTGAATGGCAGCACAGCCCTCTGATGTATCAGCCACTCCTCCCAGTTTTGTATCATCATCAAATTTGCTGAGGGCGCACTCTGCCTATCATCCAGGTCACTGATGAATAAGTTGAACAGTATTGGACACAGTATTGACTCCTGGGGGACAACACTAGCTACAGACCTCCAACATAGACTTTGCATCTCTGAGCTCTTCTCTTGAACCAGTTTTCAATCTACCTTGCTGTCTGCTCATCTAGTCTGTACTTCATCAACTTACCTATGAGGATGTTATGAGAGGTGGTGTCAAAAGTCTTCCTGAAGTCAAGATAGACAACATCCTCTGCTCATCATCTAATGATGTTTCTCATGGGTATTAAGGGTGCATTGGGAAGATGAAGAAACTAGATCCAGATTGTGTTGGAATCATTGGAAAATGCTCTAGAAAGGAAAATATCTAAGTATTACTAGTCATTTGGTAGGAATACTTTTTCTGTAGTCTTTGTCGAATGACTGTTGTTGAAATTGCCTTCATATCCATGATATAATTCTTATATGTTATGTATCATGAGGTTATCAAAGAAGTCCTGTGCCATGATTTGCTTCTTTTTGGTACCAGCCTGTAGGATGACACAAAAAACAATTATATTTTCTTTTTGAAAGATTCGGTCTCAAGCCAACTCAGGAAACCCTGCAGATGAAAGCGAAGCAGACGTCCCAGAAGCCAACCACTCCAAGAAAACTGCCCGAGGAGACCGCAGTGGTGGCCATGGAGGACATGAGGATGATGATGAAGAGGTAAGAAACCCTGAACAGGCTGAAGACGGGAAAGAATCATTCAGACAAACACAACAATACAAAATGCAGAGCCAAACAGAAGGCTTCTGCAGAGTTTCCAGTCCTTCCTTTTAACAAGATACCAAGACATACTGTGCTAGCAGTTTGTGTTTCCAAACACAGCACACTTTGGATTTTAATAGAATAAATTCCTCTAACTTGTTCCTGAAGTTTTGCTGGGTGTGGTCAGGCATTCTTGCAAATCTCAAACTTTCTTTTCCTCAGGGGTATTGTTTGACTTCCGTATTGCACCCAGAGAAGGTCAAGACTTCCCCAAGAGTCAGCAGGTTTTTCTTGCTTTAAATTGCAAAGATGGATTTAGAAGTCGGCAGGCTACAGTGTTGGTTAAGGAGAAAAGTCTCCCTTTGGCAGATATTGTCAAGTGCTTCTGTGGTATGGAGCAACACAGTGAAAAAAATGAAAAGGAAGTTTCTAGCAGTTTGAGGTACCCACAATATTGTGTGTAGATGTGGCTGACTGGGAAGGAAACAACACTCCGCTTCTTAGAAGATACGCTTATTCATTGATATCTCCCAAAAGGCGTATGCCAGTAGGCAGATAGTCTGAAAACCCCAACTGTAAATAAGAATTTCTGTCTCTAGAAGAAATCAGAATGATTAGTGGCATTTGGATTGCCATCTTATCCCAAGTTTGAAATTGTGAGACTGGAATATGAGCTGATTCTTTAGCATTTGCTTTTCACTGGAACTGTATTTCTTCAGGGGATAATGTGTGGGAAGATCATAGAGAAGGGACATTTTTCAAAACAGTTTTTTAGATCTGGGAAATATCCTTGTGTTGCTCAGCACATAGCAAAGAAAAGGGAGGTGTATGAAGAGTCTTTTGTGGAGTGTTTCTCTGTCACTGAACTAACACTCTGTCCTGAACTAAGAACTAATAAAACGTGCTTGGTTTTTATGTTGTTCCAGTTCGACTTTGGAGACACGTTTGTCCACCAAGCTATTCATACCATTGAATATTGCCTGGGCTGCATCTCCAACACAGCATCCTACCTGCGGCTCTGGGCACTGAGCTTAGCTCATGCACGTGAGTGATTGACTATATATTAGTTACCTCACTGGCAAATCCATGCTGACCACTGCTTCTGCCAGTATTTGATTATTGCTGTGATTTTTTCCCATGGAATCAAAGTTCTTGTGGAAATATGTGTCTTGAAATGGTTTGCTTCAGATCAGATCAATCCAAGCGTTTTGCAGTGGTCATCTTAGTTTTCAGTGGTGCTTCCTGGAAACTTTAAGTCATGGAGCTCCTGACTGCATTTCCTGGCTGAAACTCATTTCCTGCTGTCTACAGCCTCCCCTCTGGAAGAATCCTCATGGTGTATGGCATGGTAGGAGATGTAGTCCACATGTGTAGCCCAGTCCATAGAGGTAATTGTAGTATGGGAACCTGAACCTCATTTCCCAGGAGGCACTTGTTGTAGATTTAGCGGATGCAAATGAATGTCTAAATGATTCAAAGCAGATAATTTGATTTGGTTCAGCAAACTAGAAATAAAAGCTTCATTTTGAGAACTCTTAAAACTTTGAATTTTCGCTGGAATTTTTCCCATCAGCATTTTCAATGTTTCATGGAAAATGTTCAGCATTTCAGTGTCTTTTGTCTTGATTCAAGATAAAAACAAATTCTCAAATTCTAGAAATTCTGTCAGGCTGTAACTTCTAATTTTCAACTACTCTAATTATTCTGATATGTTTTTTATTAGTATTGCAGTACTGCTTCTGGCTAAAAGTTGTGCCTGACCTAAAAAAATTGGAACATAGAGAAGGAAAGCAGGTTGGGGGGGGCAAGCTGGGTGCCATGGATTGGCAGGGATGAGCTGTGCTTTTGGACACAGAAACAAGCTTAGTAGGAATTGATTGGAAGCTGACACACTGGTTTTATATGGAAGACAGGTATTTAAAGAGAATAAAATAAACCAAATAAAGAGCTTAGCTAAGGGCATGTTATGTGTTATGCCAGAATTCTGCCTGGAAAACCACCATATTCCTTTGCAGCCTTACAAAGTGGACTTTGACAAGAATATTTTCCTGAGGACTGCAATTGCAAGGGGTCCCTTACATCCGTTGTCACCTGAAGAAATAGGTCATTGAATTCCTAGTCTGAATATGACCTAGAACCTCTCTGTAATGACTGAAAAAATGTAAAACAAGGCTGAACTGGTGGTTGGGGAAGAGCTGGGCTAAGTCCTTGCTTTGCCTGTATCTCAAGAGGAAAATTGCTCAGTCCTGAATCTATCCGATGTAACTAAGGCAGTTAAGTAAGTTAGGAAAATGATCTTGTGCTGACAGGATACCTCAGAGGTAACAGTGCTGTGAATGTTGATATAAATCTGTGCAGGAAGAAAAATGCTTTAAGAACTAACAGGCATGCAATCAACCTAAACCTTAATACAGCCCGCCTTGGGTGGGACAAGCCATTTGTCATTTTTTTCCATCACATCATCTCAGTGACATCCTAAGAGAAGTGGTTTGGACAACAGATGAGAAGTCCATGTCTTCTGTGGGTCTTAGCTGGCACAAATTAGTACAGTTTGTAACCTGATCTTCACTTGTACTGATTATATTAATCAATTATGTTCACTGGGATTTAGCAGCAAGCAGTCTTAAAAGGTTCAAATGAAATTGATGACCATAGCATGCCAGGGTACCATCAGTCCTAGCAGCATGCTCATGCAGACTTGTGATGTAAAGCAAAACAGCACCGTGAGCTTCCAACAGAGGGAAGAAAAGGAATGGAAAATAATCTGCTTTTCCTACCCCATTCATCATGGGGGACAGGGTGACCATACATGGTTACTATCACAGGGGCTGACACTTTATATTAGGCCAGCTCATCTAACTGGGAGAAATGGGTGAGCTTTGAGGCTAAATGCTGTGGCCAATGGTGCATTCGTGGGGGTTGCTCAGCACGGTTTTCCTTTTATTTAATTTTGCAGAACTGTCAGAGGTTCTCTGGACCATGGTGATGCACAATGGGTTCAACAACAACAGCTGGGCAGGCCTCATTGTCATCTTTATCATCTTCGCAGCATTTGCAGTGCTGACTGTAGCTATCCTGCTCATCATGGAGGGGCTCTCAGCCTTTCTGCATGCTTTGCGTCTTCACTGGTAGGTGTATTGGTCTGTGGGAGTTTTTCCTGGAGCACTCCTTGGGAGAAATAGGGCTATAGAAATGGAGATGGCCACACCAGCTAATGTTAAGCACACAGCATGAGTATCTATAAATTAGGACATCAGTCTCCCTAGCCAAAGGAATGAGAGAGACACCTCGGAAGGAGGGGAGCTCAGAGCTCTCTGTCCTCCTCTGAGCTGTTTTCTGCAGGAACCTGTCTATCCTCATGAGCCTGGGGATACTGGCCTCTAAACCCAAGCTCCTAACTCAGAAGTGAGCAAAATCTTTCAGTCACCGAACATACACAGCTTTAGGTTCAACTTCAAATCAGGAGTTTGACTTTTGTTAATCACTCAGGGCACATATGCAGTTAACATCAGATATAGGTAATGGTGCCATATCTGCAGTCACAGTCCCATTGGGATACTGTAGCTGGTGTCATCCGATCTGCCATTAGCAACATTTGGGGTCTCCTGTATGGGGTTGCCAGACCAGCAAGACATGCAGTGCCCATGCGACACGGACAGATGTGGCAAACAGCAACCTGCAGCTCTCTGCCCAGGTCAATGCACTGAGTCACTGAGGCCATCTTGATGTGAATGATAAGGACTGAAGGCACAGTCATATCATAGTGCTGCATACCCCAGTCAGGGTTACCATCAAACAAGCCAGCTGGAGGTTAGCTACCACAGCAAGAGTTCAGCTGGGGCTACAAAACCTGCTGAAAATCTGGGTCAACTCTCATGCCATCAGCCCAGGTTGTGCTCCTGGCTGTTTTAGCTCTGTGGCAAACCAGCTTCAAGTTAGCTCATCCTTGTCTTAACTGGAATGGCAGTCCAGGCAAAGACGGCCATTTAGACATACCCTCAGGCTAAGACATATAGCAAGACTAACACAACTAATTCCCTCTCACCACCACCAGTATTGGCCTTCTCCATGAGCATGGAAAAGCTGTGGCCTTTTTCACCATGTGATGTCCCACCACTAACAACAAACACTGCCAATGAAAATCAGTGTGGAGCTGCTTGTTATTGTGCTGGGATGGGGAGAAGTCTGTCAGGCGGCATTGTGCTGTACTGCACAACAGGGTAATCGATGCTGGCTCAGCACATGGTTATCCAGGCTCTCAGAGCTGTTAGAGCAGGGTAGGGTCAGAGTTTACCAGGCACTCCAGGTCCTGCTGGCTGGCCTCACCAACAGCATTTCCAGGGTGACTTATGAAAAGTCAGTGCAGACGTGTACCAAGTCACTCTCTGGAGCTGCCTGTGTCTCTCTGCTGATTCTGGAAGGAACCTGTGCTCCCAGCTCAGAGGTCACAAGCTCTCAAAGTCTCTCTTTTTTTCCCGGTGGATGCCACGTTACAACCTCTACACTGGATTTGCATACCCTTCCCTTCCCCCTTTACCGTGGTTTGCAAAAGATGCAGGCGTGATGCCCCTCTCTGCTCCCTCTCACAGGGTGGAGTTCCAGAACAAGTTCTACGTTGGGGCAGGCTACAAATTTTCTCCGTTCTCCTTCAAGCACATCATAGACGGCACCACAGAAGAATAAAGTCAGTGCATCACTTCCTCACTCCTGAGAGTGGGTTTTATTTTCTCGTAATCAATTACCCACAGAGTGGGGTATATAGAATTAAACAGAGTGGGACACGGCCCTTAAAAGAAGAAGAGCCATGATGAAAATGTTTTAGCTTGGCAAAAATGCAACCCTCAAGGCTAGCCACTTTCACATGTAGCACTATATCAGCTGAGAGCAACAAACAGAGATGTCACATCAACTGGTCTAGCAGGACCCTTGGCTACATTATCTCCGCTGAAGTCTGCCAAGTACCTGGATCTCAACACCTGGTTGGGTCAGCTGTCTACCGCTTGGTTAAAAAGAGGAAATGCACCTTTTTGAATTAAACTGATTATCAATAATCAACTCGCATCTGTTTTGTGCCATTTACTGCCTTATCTTTGTGGTATATTTCTTTCCCAGGAAAATAAATTTTGGCTGTTTCTTCAAGCTGTGGTTGATCATATGACAGCGATTAACTCCCTTAGAAGATTGTAGCCCTTCATTTAGCACACAATACAAACCAGCTTAAAGACAGATCGTATTGCAGGCTTGCAATTTTCTATATGCTTTTGTACAACAACCCTCCTTTTATCTGATTTGCTCCAGGGCTTGACAGTGCTAGTTTATAGACTTTTGCACACGTCATCACTTAAGAAAAGTGCTAGTTTTGAGCAGTGTAAACAAAAGAATGAACTAGTTTGCATTTTGGCAGCCAATTTATTTTTCTCTATTGACTTGTTTCTCATTGGAGATTTAAGATGACTCCTCTTGTGCTGTATTTTTCAAGATGTTGTTAAAAGAAGACTGTATAAAAATGCAAATACCTAATGAACAGAAAGAAGAAATAAACTAAGACAACTGAGATTAATTCAGTGTTGATGTACTATGATCTTTCCTAAATATTAGTGCATTACAAATTTTTAACATTGAATAGTATTAACCATGATAGGCTATTTTTTCATTGTTAGGGCACCATCGAGAATGTAAGATCCTGACACAACACACTGATGAATTTGGAGGTGGCAGTGCTTCCATGGTGTGTGACAAATAGGTCCTCTTCAAACCTCACATCCTTGATATCCAGATCCACTAAAGAAACCCACCTGGCAGATGTTCCTGTCAAGATGAGCAGTGAGATAGTTAACGGAGGCAGTGTGATGGCTATGATGAGGCTTGAGAGTTACTGTCCTGCTACAATGACCAGGGAGAAAATATAACCCCAGTCAAAACAGTTATTTCACCTTTTCTCTTGTGGTGCCAAGAAGCCATACTGGTGCTGGACACGCTGGTTACCAACAGAGTTAGGAGCCTTGTTTCATTTTAGTGAGGTTTGTAGCCATGGCTGGAAGTGGGCACCGGACTATTTTTGTGAACATGTGTGACCTCGCGCCACCAGTTCTTTGGGAAGGGGTACACTATGACACAGAGACAAAAAATGCATGAGCGTAAATGAGACTGGTGTCACAGTTCCTCTGCATATGCAGATCACCTTTGTTTCTTCATTCTAGTTTAATTTTTTTATTCCTATTCTGCAGAGGTTCAAGAGAAAAACTGTCTTGAAGCAAGACAGGCCAAACTAGTTTGATGCATTACCCAACACAGAGAAAACAATTTGCTTTATGAAACAGTGGGCGGATTTTCTGCACAAGCACATATTTTATCTTTATTGCACCTTTCTATTTGATTGCAGTGTAACTGAGAAGGTGATTACCTGGAACAGAATATCCCTTCCTTTTAGAGCTTCTTGATGTTTTGCTTTTTGCCCAAGGTTTACATTTTAAGCAGGAAAAACAAGTTATTCTGTGAATACTGAAGGTGACAGGATGGTCTGTTGTTTACTGTACTGAACAATGACTCAAATATTTGGCTTAATTTTGTATTCAGTTCTATCTTTCTGCATGCAACTGAGTAACTCAGCAGAGCCTGTAGCTCCCTTGTGTGGTTATGAGATGGGAACACACTCTGCAAGAGGACTGACCCCCTTATAATCAGGGAGCATTCAGATGAAATATTGCTGAGAGCCAGGGTCATTCTTACCCACTTTGACGAGAGCACTGGCTTTTATCGAGGCTATTTGTAAGACTTATGTAAACTCTCCCAAAATGTTCCAGAGTACCTTGTTTTTTAAAATTTTTCCTGCAGAAGATGAGGGGGATTTTGGAACAGGAGCGTTGCCTGCCTATTCCCCCATACAGCCTCTATGCAGAAAGGGACTGTGTTTTCTAGCTCATGCTGTGAATGTGGCCAACAGATGTGGGCAGATCCAGCAAAGATCATCACTGTAGACTAGCACACCTCGGTACAACACGCTGCTGTCTTTATTTGGACTTTACACATTGCTGGAGGAGGTATGACTTCCAATTACCTTACTGGGAATTTTTACCAAGTAATGACCTCAGCATGCACCTCTGGGGTGAATTCAGGATCCAGGTGTAGGGAGGAATGGTCATTATACTACGTGGTACAGGACCTGTGGATCCAAAGTTCGTCCCACTGCTAGGAAGGTGTTTGTTTCTGAGTGCTAGTGACATAAGTCATATCATATTCTAGGAACTTAATGTAAAAAAAGTACCGTCTGTGTCTGATCATATATGAGGGGACAGTTATAATGAGTTTAAACAAAACTGGTTTCAGTCATTCACAGTCATTCTCTTCTCAGTTTTTGTACCCATACCCAGAAGAGCCAGAGGTGTGTGTTCAGGCCCTCCTGCCAGGATTTCTTGTGGTGACTTGGAGGAGAGGGATGCCAGCCACTGCCTTCTCCTCTTGCTTCTTGGGTCCTTCCTTAGAGGTGATGAGGAACTGCTTTTTGGACAGATCTTTTTATACCCTTTAGGAGTCAACAATCTTTATGCCTCAGACTTTTGTTCACTCCATCTTTCAAAAATCTTTTGCAAGGTTGTTGCCGATCATTTTTGTGTCCTCATTTGGGGTGTCTCATGGCTATACTCCGTCTTCCTGTTGGGGTAAAAGGAAGATTAAAGGCCCAGGCCATGTGCTACAAACTTGCTGCCATCCTTGGGTTAGCAGCTGGCAAGTCATCTGTGCTGTGGCCATGCTGGAGCTTGGGCCTCCTGGCTCTTGAATAAATGGCATTTTCCTCCGGGTTTACCAGCGTGATGGCTGTCTGTCACATCCTTGGCTAACAGCACAGGCCGTTCTTCTAACCCTTGCTCTGTTGTATCCTCTGGAGCTTTCATGAACAGACCTTTCCATTCACACTTCGCTCAGACCAATCTTTGTACTTCTGTTGCCAATAATCAAAATATCATGATGTGGTTAAAAAAAATAATAGATATAACATCCCTTTGTTCAATCTCAGTGTCTTGTTAGCACTTGGGCCTGAAAGCACATGTCTGCAGCTGAGAATTTCATGGTATTTTGGTCTGTTTTTTTCCCCTTCTGCCCTGGGAAGCTGGAACACCAGAACATCCACACCATTCTGTGACTGCATGCATAGTTTCTGAGTTTTTGCAATAAAAACATAATGGTGTGGATCTGGCAGCCTGGATCACGCATCTATTTCAGCAGTTGCCAATAATGGCTGTTACTAAATATTAGATATTATTAAAAGGAAGATATAAAATAAGGCTATGAAATAGCATATGTTGGCTGGTAGCAAATGCCTTCCTGATGTGTGGAAGCATGAGATTCAGTGAGAGCCGCATGCTTTGGGAAAACTATCACAATATTGCTGCCAGCACAGTGTTCATCTTTCGAAAAAGAAGGATTTGAGGAACTCTTAGGGGAAAAGAGAAAAAAAATCACCCCAGTGTCTTCATAAGGAGAAACTGAAGGCAAGGCTCACACCCTTGAGCAGCAAAGGTCAACATACACCCTCTTAACCAAGAGTACATACCTGCCGTAACTCAGATTTACGGGCCAGTGTAACTTGTCATACTGAAACTTGCTGCATGGAGAAGTCAGGATCACTGTGATGGTTCAAGCCACAAATACTCCCTGCAGTTTGGTATTCAACCAGGAAATTCAGAGGGACAACACACACATGCAGGCCCTGTTTCCTTCACAGTGATGGCCCCTGTGCTGTTGGGGAGAAGCTGTGACAGCTCTCCTGCACTTCTTGAATAACAAATGTATTAAGCTGAAGGTAGCCTTGGCTGCATCTTGGGGAGCCTGTCTGCTGCTCAAGCTGAGACCTCACTGGCATTGCTGCAGGGATGTCCCCCCTGCATTTCTGCAGGGCACAGGCAGCGGCAGAGTTGTCCCTTTAAGAAGGGGCAGGTGAGCACAGTCCTGCAGCAGGAAGGCTGTGCAAACATATCCGTGGGCAGGGGAGCACGGTGCATGGCGCACAGCACCTGCCAGGGCACCCTGCCTGCTGTGCAGACACAGGGGAGACACACACCCACATCTGTCCAGGAACAGACCTCATTCCCGGGAGCTGGATCCTAACCCCACAGCACAGCCACCACAAGAAAAAGAAAATAGCTCACCTGAAATAATATAGCCGGAAAGGAGGGAAGGCCGGCTGCCCTGTGCTGGAGACATTTCTGAGGTAAGAAAGCTTCACTCAAAAAAAAAAAAAAAAAAAAAAAAAAAAAAAAAATCAAATCAGGTGGGGGGTGTCTGATCATTTTTACGTTGTGTGCAAAAGTGATTTTACTAACAAAATGCCCAGCTGGTCCCATGAGCAGCACTGTATGTGCTGTGCCTGCTGCTGACCCCCTTCGCTGTCTGTCTAGTAGCCTCTTGCATGGGGTCATCTCGTCTTGCTGATGGGTCCCAGCAGCAGTTTCACTGCACTCTTCATTGGTCCCCTCAGCTGGAGGACTGCTGTTTTCCCTGCCAGCAGCAGCTTTTGTTATTGCTGTTCTTTTGGCTCATGTAAATGACACTAAATATTTTTCATGTGATATACAAATAGTAAGAAACTCTTCCTTGCAATTCCCCGAAGAGGTGTATTAGACAAGCTGGACAAATAGGGCTGCAAATGTTTGGGGTGAACAAACAGTGCGTTCACTAGGAACTGCTGGGAGATTTGTTAAAGTGTTGCACCTAAATCTCTGCCTTTTGGACATAAATGCTATTGTAGAGTGTACAGTGCCAGGGACTGAGGGTTCTTGTTTGGTTATGGATGAGTAGATTTTGCTCCTGTTACCTGGTTGGGTGTGAAATGCAGGTGCCTGAACATAATTTCCAGTGTTATTTGGGATGCTAGAGCAGGTATCCCACCTGCTACTGTTGGAGACCTGTGTGGGTCTCCCATGGGTCCAGTCTGTCCTCACCAGGGATGTCCTGCACAGCATTGTTGGAGATGGGCATTTCTCCCCAGTTTCTGGAAGAGCAGCAGCACTTACCAGCAGGGCAGCATGTGGCACAGAGTACATGGCTCTTTAGCAAGACGCAGCCATGTGTCGAAATGTTCTCGATCTTTAACTCTCTCAAGCGTTGCCCTGCCTTAGCCTCCTTGTCTCACTCGGGACATCCCCTTCACACACCTCAGCCCGTCTGCGGCAGGTGGGCTGCAGTGATTGCTTCCCTGGGCCAAGTCTGGCATCCCCAAGGGGAGGCCACAGGAGAGATTGTTGTTAAATTTAAGCAGGGTTGTATCCCCCAACTCAAGCATCTGAGCATGCATGCAGCAAGAAAGCTTGGGGGTTACAGGATGTGGTGTGTTTAACCACAGTCATGAGATTAAGATGAGCTTTTCTGACTGGAAAAAGAGGCTGTGATCAGACCAGAGGATCTAGCGTTAGAAAACAGAAACGTAGCGGGGAAAAGCAGTTTTTGCTCCGTTGCAAGCTAGAATTCATGGCTCTGTTCCTTGCTGACATAAGGCGACTGGGGCTAGAATGGTGTGGATGAGGCCAAGAATCATGTTTGCCTTGGGAGGTGCTGGTGGCAGGCTCCTCTGCGGGTTGGGTGAGGAGGTGCATGGCTGCCTGCAAACGCTGGCTATGCAGGGGCAGGGGGCATATGAGGGCAGGGCTCTGCCGCTCACCCAGCTCCTGGCTCCAAGCAAGTGGGAATTTTGAGCTTGAACAGAGGCAATTTACTGCCAGCCAGATCCCTTCTTGCCCCTTGGAGACACAACATCTTTTGGCTGCTGCTGCATTTCTACAGGCACCCATCACCTTCAGTTTGGGAAAGCCATCTCCTGCACGCTTGCATTGGCAGGTCTTGAGTCTCCCCTAAGCCATTTCCCAGACTTTCTGTAAAAACAGCCAGTGATTACCGATCTTTATCAGTTCAACTAAATCACCTTGTATCCATGTATTTTTTACAAAAAAACACTGTGGTAAGGGGAGAAAGAGGACATTGCCTATCAGCTGTCTGAAACGAATCCATGGCTGAGCATTTCTGAACACATCCAGCGCTGTGCAGAAAGCTGCTTTGTTGGCTTATGCTGAGATGGTGTTGTGGCTGCCCACAGGATTCCCAGTTGTACCCCAGCCTTCCCCAGCAGGGACTGCGCACTCCAGCAGGAGCTGAGATGGCCGCTGCACCAAAAGAGGCAACAAATGCTATCATCGGCTTGGAGGAAATCCGCACAGAGAAACAAGAGCCTCCAAAGGGTGGGTTTGTGATGGTGGGACTAGAGATTTTGGGGTCAGTTCAGTGTAGATGGGGTCAAGGGAGGGTCCCAGCCTCCTGGTACTCCTGTTACCTGCGGCTTCTGTACATGGCACCAGCTCCATACACCTCCTCTCCTGTCCCAGCTACCAGACCAGCGGCTGCTACCTAGGCTTGTTGGAAGAGCTGGCTGACCTGGGTTTTCTCAATCCTCCATTATGCGTAAATGTTTTCTTCTCCCAGAAATCAAAGGATTCTTTCATTTTGGATCATTTATTTTGGGGAAAAAAATGTATTCCATCTCAAAAGGATTTTAAAGTGAAAAAAAATTGTAGAAAAGCATCAAAACAAAAAGTTCTGAATTTGCAAAAAAAAAAAAGATTTCTTCTGAAATTCTTCAGCAAGTTCAGTTTCATTTCATAAGTAATGTTGACTTGTTTGAACTGACTTAGCTCTAACTTTACCTAAATAAGAGCTAAAAAGTATTTGTACACAGACAGCTTTCTAAAACGGCTCTGTTCATAAAGCTGTTCTAGCCCTAGTCTTGAGCTGTGTTGTGTTTCTTCTTGAAATGGGGAAACAAAGTCAGCAATGAACTCTCAGGAGACAAGGCTGAGCCTGGAGCCCCTGATGACGTCCATCAGCTGCAGCTGTAAACTTTGCAGAGGTGGCAGGAGTGGGACACCTGGCATCCACCGTGCCAGTGTGGGCTCTTCCTCCAGTCAGCACAGAGAGGGTCCGGGCGCGAGGCAGCTTGGGCAGGGGAAGGGAGTGGACCATCATCCAGAGAGACATGGTCCGTTGCCTCAGGCATGGGTTTCTGAAACCCCCACAGTAGCTGAGGACAAGGCTAGAAAGGCCACGGGGAGCGAGACCGGCCCTTCCCCACCACCATGCATGACTGCTTCTGCCCCCGCTAGCTGTTGTTTTAGCTAGTCCCTGAAGTGCCCGACCACCAGCGAGTCCAGGGACTGTTTGGCTAGTAGACAGTACCTGCAATTGCTGCATGTTGTCAACCGGTTTTTCTGGCACAGTCCCACAGTAACATGAAAAAATTACATTTCAGAAAGACCTGATGAGGCACAATTTCACTACTAATGGGTTTTTTTTGTCTCTTTCTTTTCCATTGCTGTTCAGGGCAGAAGACATTTACGGTGGAAGAAGCTGTGGAAACCATTGGGTTTGGGAGATTCCACATAGCACTTTTCCTCATTATGGGAAGCACTGGTGTAGGTTTCTGTGGCCAACTATATTAGCCCTAAGAAATGTTTTTCTCATTGCCCTTATTGCTGTGCAATAATAGTTGTAGGCACCATGTGCCAGTACTGCAGCCCAATTTTTTTCACGTTTCTTAAACAGCATTTCCGTATTTTCTCCAATCAAAATTTATATGTGCCTATGCCTATGTCATGCCTATTTTAGGGCAAAACCGAGCAGGTCGGTCAGCATCCTTGCCCAGCTTCTGCCCTGGAGTGGTAGTGGAGCACTGTCCCACCAGGCAGCACCGACGGGGTATTTCTTCAATCCTGTCTGAGTATTTGAGTTGAGCCTCCCAGCCATGTTTTTCATGCTGCCCCCCCATGACACCCAGACACTGTGCAGCCTGGCACAGAGGGCTGCCCTCCTCTCTTGCTCTTGGCTGCCTGAAGAATTTCCCGAGGGCGAGGGTCCTCCATTAACAGCACAGCTGGATTGGCAACTGGGGTACAAACCTGATGCCATGCTGGGGCTAAAGGTGCAATGGAGATGCATCCACCAGGATCATTTCAAGGCCTCTAGCTATGAGTGAACAATGGCTCATTTCTTAACTAAAGCCATCTGCTAGGGGGAAACAGCCATTGGGCCAATGCAGCACCGTACTGTACTGATTTATTGATATTTATTTATGGGGCCACCTGTGAGTTAGAAGCCTAAGTCCAGTCTGGGTACCTAGCCAAGCAGCCTGGTTTCAGGAGACTGTTGAAGATCTTCCACTAACTCCGCTGGAAGAGATCCTCCTCTGCAAAGGATGAATCTTTCCAGCCTTTCTAGACACATATTGTGTTTAGATATCCACTTTCTAACCTCCTCTCTCCTCTCCCCATCACCCTCGCTCCATTTCCAAGTGTCCACATCTTCCCAAGCAGTCACAGGGCTCAGACCATGGCCAAGTTACCATGGTCAACAGCGCCTGTGTGCCATCCAGGCTGCAGTACTGGCCCATAGGCATGTTCCCACTGTGCGGCATGCGCAAGGTTGAGATCTTGACTTCAGATTAGGTGGCTGAGGTTTGAGATGCTCTGTCTTACCTTGCGCTCACGATGAGTAGGAGCACAGGCACTGTACAGCACTGTGGTTCAGCTGCAGCACCAGTAAGCAGCAGCAAGGCTGGCAGAGTAGCTTAGCCCCAGAGCAATTTGGTCTTGCTGAGGGCTACCTGTGCCACCACTGCTGAGCGGCCTGGTATGCAACCAGCAGAGGTATTTGCAGTGGGGCTTTCTCCCCTCAAATTGCCCCACAGGCTGGGAGGTGCCAATGCCTCCGTTCTCCTTGCATGTCCCCTCAGATGGGGCCTAATGCACGCAGAGAACCGCCTCAAAATGTAGTGCCTGACGTGTCTGCAGGCTCAGCATGACTGAGGATGGAGGCTCAACCCACTCCCTGCGGCAGCGCTTGCTTGCTAACATGCACATTTGTCCCCAAAGGTGGTTGAAGCCATGGAGATCATGCTAATAGCTGTTGTTTCCCCTCTCATCCGATGTGAGTGGCATCTTCAAGACTGGCAGGTGGCTTTAGTGACAACGGTGAGTGACTTATGCTGCCCCACTTGTCTGCCACGTGAGCATTGTCAGGGACACTGTTACTGACTTTTTGTTTTAAAGCACATTTCCTGGACAGTGAGGAGCTCTGGTATTAAGGTAATGAATGACAGCTGCAGTTTATCCCACTACTTAGAAAACATTAAATACACCCTCAGTTTTAAGAGCAGAGCCACCAGGTACTTCCAGGAGTGGACAATCCATAGCTGGTTACTTCAGGCCATATTTTGATTCCTCGTAGATGGTGTTTTTCGGCTACATGGTCTTCAGCATAGTCCTTGGGCTCCTGGCTGACAGGTATGGCCGCTGGAAGGTGAGTGAGCACCGCAGGTTGTGCCTGCCCCTCTGAACTTCGCAGGACCCAGAGCAGCACCTACCACAGGTTCACTGAAGCTACCTGAGCAGCCCCATGAAGGGGCTGCCGGCATTTATCCCCTTCACCTGTTTGCTGCACGGTCCCAAAGGCACAACTGCAGTGAGGGTTTGAGTGACTTTAAAATGTGAGTGCCCAAAACACAGCCTGAAGGGAGCCCAGTATGGGGCTCAAAACCCCCTCAGGGACATGCCAGCCCCTCCCACAGCCTCCCCAGCAGCAGGTCCATGTCAGTGCGGTGGAAACCAGCTCTCTCCTGTGGTAGAAACCCAGATGCTGTGAAAGTAGGCGTTGTGGCACCCATCCTCAGCCATGCATGGGGCCAGCTGGCCTCCTTCTTACCTTGTACCCTTGCCCCAGGAAACTGTCCAAATATTGGGAGCACAAACCTGAACAGAGAGGTTTCCCTGAACTGAGCCCGTGCTTTTATGACTCTAATTTTGCCCTTCCAGATTCTGCTGCTCTCCTTCCTCTGGGGGGCCTATTTCTCCCTGCTGACCTCATTTTCTCCATCCTACATCTGGTTTGTGTTCCTGAGGGCCATGGTAGGCGGTGGCGTATCGGGCCACTCGCAAGGGTAAGGGGATACTTCGCACCTCGTGGCCCTGACATGGCAAGCAAGCCTTTGCCATGGCGAGGGTGAGATGTGCTCTCCTTGTGCCAGTGGGGATAGCGGGACCAGCCCAAAACTGAGACGGAGGAAGGAGGGTGGAGGGAAGGAGGGGAAAGCCCTTAGGAATGGAAATGCAACTTTCTCAGTGGGTTATTTTCTTTGAGGATAAAAGTGGGGAATGGAAATGGGACTGAATCAGCTGTATCAAAGGTGACAGGGCTGGTAGGTGCCCCATTGGTGTGGGGCACCCACATTTGGTCTCATTATGCCAGGCTCTGTTTCCAAAAAAATGAGAACATGGTGCCACTTTTCTGCTTCAGGCAAAGCACCCATAGACCCAGAGGGGATGAATTCCCCAGTTAAAGCCTGAAAGACTCTTTAGTTTCTCGTGGTTGATTTGCTGCGTAGTGTCTGGTTGCTCTTGCACACAGCCTGATAAGCTGGTGCTGCGCTGTGACCTAGAGGAGACAGGCAGGAAGGGGCCTCTGAGAGGGCTGGAAGAGGAAATGAGAGGAAATTCCCACATCTCCTTTAAAAAAAAAGCCATTCTGTAATTTCACAGAATCCCTGTCTGTCTACCTAAAGTGCAGTTCCCAAGGACTCATGAGCCTTGGAGTAGAGAGGACAGCTGGTTTACATTAAATCAGTGACAGAAGGATTATTAAACACATACATTATAAAAACAATTAGGCAGGTGATAGATGAGCAAAGGCTGCTTCACTGTAAAAATAGTCACAACAGTTCTGCTTAAGTAACAATTTCTTCTTGAACTGAGATAGAAAGTTCTCATTTAAATGTAAACCTGTTGTCCTTTTGGGAGGAAATGGGGAGGTGAGGTGGAAGGAGAATAAAATTCACAATATTAAAAGTGATTTTCACTAGGAGCCTTGCAAAAATGAATTGTTCTTTCAACTCTGTCAGTGGGAACAAATCCAAAATTTCAGCATCTTCCATGGTTCTACCTCCTCAAAGCCCAAGTGGAAGTACAGGCCTGCGGTGCCTGCTGCGGCGGGCACAGGGTGCTGCTGGCCACAGGTCATGGACCTCAGGCCCATGAGAATGGCTGTGGGAGCTGAGATGTTAAAGGAAGCAGCCCTTCCTGACAGTAAAGCTACCATGGGATGGTATGAATGCTTGATTTTTCAATGCTTTTCCTAATACAGCGTGCCTGAAGCAGAGATGTGGAGTGGGATCCCTCATTTATGGCTGATCAGTGGTGGGAGAGGGGCTGTCATGCAGATTACTGGCCATAGCATCTAACAATAACTAACTTAGCTGAATGTATATTTGATTAGTATAGAAATTCTCATTGTCTCTCCACATTTCTTTTCCTTTTTGGTAGGCTTATCATAAAAACTGAATTTTTGCCTACCAAATACCGAGGATACATGTTGCCTTTATCTCAGGTAAGCCTGAGTATGTTACTGCTCCTTCTAGCCCAGAGTCCCAGGAGATTTGTCTGGCTACTGTCTGGAAACCTGGTGTCCAGCAAGTCAGCCTTTGTCCCAGACAATCTGCATTTATCTTGGGCAGAGCAAGTGTCTTCTGCCTTCTGTGCCCCAGAGTGTATACTCTGCATTATTAAACATGTAAATAGATACTTGTGTGCAGAAAAGAAGCAATTTCTTCTCAAATAATTGGATGTGCCAAGCATTACGTGGGGACTTTGAGTGACAGCTGACATCCAACCTTCTGGTTACCACATTGATAACTGTGTTGCCTGCTTTAATGGGGTCAGCGTTGACAGACTGTCAGTCAGGAATGGGGGGGGGGGGGGGTCAGCAGCAACAGCTCACGCTAGAGTAGTGCTGTAAGCACAAAACCACAGGAGGAATGTACTTAACTGCCATGCTGCCTGCCGGGGGCCTGGGGAGAGAGACCAGCTGCCCCCCTGGAAACCAGCCGCAGTGCCAAAGGCGAGCTTGGCCCCAGGTAGAGGGTGTTCATGTCTTGGCTTTGCTTATGCCTTTGGGCTTGGGTTCATCCCAGATCTCTTTGGATCTCCAGCTGAGGTAGTTGCATCAGGAGCCCCAGGCTCTGTCTGGGGTCCATGATGGGAAAAGAGCCATGCAGACGCTAGCTGAAAAGTAAGGTGGGCTGAGGAGGTGCCCCTGATGCTGGGGCAGCTTGACAACTCATACTGATATTTGTTGGGGGTCTCAAGTCAGATGAGATAACTGTGGCAATAACACATGATTAATGAAGCGATTTCCATGTGAGATCCTAATTTGTGCTCCTTGCTGTCGCTGATCACGCTGCTTTGCTCAGCAGTGGGCTAGCACAGATCGTTACAAGTTAGGCCTGAGATGTGCCAGGAAGGTTTGTGACCACTTCTTGGAGAAAGATCATGGTAAGCGTGACTGGAGTTATTTCTTGCTCCAGATTTATGCAATGGGCACTTTATTCACGTGCAAATTATCTGGGAAGCGTATGAATTTTTCTGCTGATTGAACCAAGACTATTTGTATCTGGTCTTGGTGTCAAGCATAATTTGCTTTTAATTATTCTGTTTGATCTCAGGGTTTCATTACCAAAGTGTCATCAGAAACACAAAGATTTATAAAAAAGAACAATCTTATATTACTCTCCAGAAAACCATTATTTCTGCCCACAGATTACTCATGAACTGGCTGTGGCTTTTATGAATTTGTTTGTGCTTTGTATTGACTTAGATCCTTTGTATGACTAAAAAGAACGCTTTTCCTAATGGCTACAAGTGAACTTTAGGGAGGAATGTACTTGCAGATTTGGGGCCAGATTCTCCATTGGTGTAAACTGATATCAAGTCCACTGGAGACCCACCAACTTCCAGCAGTGGAAATCTGGCCCGTTATTGCCTTTGGTGCTTGTAAATCTACTGCTTCCCACAGAGATTCAGACAAGAGAAAAAGTCATATAGGCATGAACATTAGCAGGGAAGCGAATGGAAGGACAAAAGAAGCAGGTAGAAGGGTTTTATGTACAATGGTAGGCACAGCAAGTTATATGTTTTCATCCAGAGCTAATTAAAACTATCTTCAGCCACCCCCCAAACCTCATCTTTTCCTCTTTCCTTCAACCCAAATTCAGCTTTGCAGACAGCCACAGGACGGCTCAGTTTGAACCGCAGCTCTCCCCAGTACAAATCCTGATGTTTCCAGGGAATGAGACCATAAGGGATGAAAATAAACAAATCATTGCCATATGTTCATTTATTTTAACCCCTTGATTTCCATTTGGAAAGGTGTTTTGGTTGGCAGGCTCCTTGTTAATCATTGGCCTAGCATCAGTGGTCAACCCAACCATCGGCTGGCGGTGGCTGATCAGAATAGCCTCCATTCCTGGCATCATCCTCATCCTGGTCTTCAAGGTAAGGAGACCCTCTCTGCCCTCTTGCCCGCAGCGTTGCAATGGGCCTGGTGTCCTCCCTCAGATGCAGCCACCAAGAAGTATCATCCTCCACAGCACGGAAGCCTGGGCTTGCCGTGGCATCCTTGCTTTAGCACTGCAGTCCTCTCATACAGGGAGATTTGAGAAGGTCCTGCATGCATGGACCAGCTGCTGGGGAGATGATGCCCAGCAGGAGACAGCTGCTGCCTCCAGCTTTACTACCCCACTGTGGCCCCCCAGCTCCGTTGGCACTGGTGTCAGGTCCTGCCAGTGGTACTGAAAGACTGTGGTAATGGCATTGAGATAAGGACAGGCTAGACAGGGTATGCAAGAAACCACAACAACTAATACCTTCAGTCTATTGCTGACTCCCATACACTCTTTTCAGTCTTTAAATTTACTAGAACTGAGCAAAGAAGCCTCAATAAATAAGGTACAGAGCAAACTTAGCCGACTGCGTCTTCCCTGGGTCTATTCATTTCTTCAGAAATAACAGCCTCAGACACGAGGACCGTTTTATTTCTGTGGAATGATGTGGAAAATCCCTACTGATAGTGCTAGTGGGCACTACACTGCTTAGCTGTGATTGGGTGAGCAAGTCGCGGGAATGTAAAATCCCTACTTTTCGGCTGAATGAACACACAAGTTCATCTGTAGTGATATCTGTGCAGTCAAATGTAAGATCGCTGTGAATATCCACTTGTATATCTGTGATATTTGATTTCCCTGATTATTTGTGCCAGGAAAAATGGGTAGCAACAGCTTTTGATCTAAAAGAAATAACAGCACAGTCAACATATATCACTTGAAAAAAGAGTTGCCTTAAATTTATGTTTTCAGTAATATACATGTAAATATTTATAATTTATTATATGCACCATTCAATAAAAGCTGTTTTATTTTGGGGTGAGCAGAAGGGATGGGTGAATGTCAAATTCTAGTGATGAATGATTCATTCCTAAATCTTAATCACGTCTTCCTTTTTTTTTTTTAATTTAACAATTTTGTTGAGTCTCCCAAGACTTTGATGTGAGTGAGTGATATGTGCCTCATTCCATTTTAAAATTTTAATTAATTAAATTAAGGGTTTTTCTTCTAAACTGTTGTCTTTGGCTTCCCTCTCTCATGCGTGGTTGTTTCAGGCAGCTCAGTAGCAGATCCCAGACTCCCAGACCCCTGGGAGCTTGCACATGAAATGGGCACGCCAGGCAGGGCCAGCTCCCTGCCATGCAGGGTGGTGGGGAGCTGGGAGGCCTCAGCCCATGGGGAAATCCAGACCATGGTGCGACCAGGCCTGGCTGGGGAGGAAGAAAGGCAATAGGCTTTTTAGCTCATGCATCACTCTGTCAGGCTCATATGGCTGGACCTCTGGACACGAAGTGCAACTGGCAGTCATGTAGGTACATTTGTGTAGTGTCTGGTGGAAAGATATGGACAGAAATGCTTTCTAACTCTCCTCCGCTTTCAGTTCATCCCAGAGTCCGCTAGGTACAACGTGTCCACGGGAAACGACGAGGCTGCCGTGGCCACGCTGCGGAGGATCGCCAGGATGAACCGCGCGACAATGCCTGAAGGGATCCTGAGGGAGCCTGCAAACGTAAGCATGAGCTGCTGGCTCTGCTCTGTGCACCGTTCCTGGGCAGAGTGCACAGCATTTCTGAGATTCGAGAGGATGGAGCAAGACTGCCAAGCATGTCTTGGCAGCAATCTTACCCTCAAATGGAATAGGAGTTTCTAGGTTTGTGGGTTTTTTTCATTCTTTGTTTTCAGTCAGATGCATGTTAGTCTGAGAAAAGATTTGCTTCTTTTACCACAAAAAGGGCTCCCCGTAGAGACCATTCTTCCTTACTGCTCATCGATACTCCCAATGGTTTCCCAGTGTACCATGGGATACAGGATTTGCTCCTCAGAGTTCTTCTGAGGAATATGGCCTGTCGGGCTGCAGAGAGCAAGGGGTCCTTCCTGTGAGGTGAAACCCACCCATTTCTCCCCAGGAGAAATGAGAACACTGGAAACACCTACGTGCGAACACAGGAGACGCTCAGGCTTCCATCTATGGCCTGAAGCCACTGCAGGTTGCTGGTCCAATGACTGTCAGTTGCACCTCAGGCATTAGTAAAATTTCTAACCTACTAGCTTCTGAAAGTTCTGGAATTTATCTGCCATTTCTAAGCAGATAGATAGAAATGCTTCTTGTGGTGGATTCCCACAAAGTGAGCTGCTAGTATTCCTGGTCTTTTTCCAACCTCTCACCTTGCTTATGTGCTGGATCCCAATTCCCCAAGTCTCTGAAGTCACCAGACCAGTCAAAGAGGGTCGAAGCAGGGCAGGCCCTTTCAAGCAGCCAGTTCTATCATTGCTTCCACCTCTTCTAAGCATCCAAGCGACACAGGAGCCCAACAGACCGCAAGGGAAACAGGTCGTTTTTCACAGACGAGAGGGGATGCAGCCTTGGGGTTTATCACTTCTTGACCAATGTGCCTGACAAGCATGTGTCAGCGCGCACAAGCAGGAGAGGAGGTGCGGGTTGGAGCACCCGGCTGCTCCCCGTTACCATCAGTCTGGGCCCCGCTGACCGGCAGGAAGGACTGCCATGGAGGGACTTATTCAGGTGGCTCCTTTTACCCCCAAGAAAGGAAGCCTGGACAAAGAGGTCCTCAAGATTATTTTCCAGCCCTTTAAAGTCCCTTTCCTGGACCTCTTTGCTGCCTATTCAATCCCACAGGCACCAGGCATTGTCCTTAGCAATTCATGCAAGATGGTGCTATTGTATTGGAATTAATTAGGATTAAAGCTTCCCTGTAGTTTAATTGAATTTATGTAATGGAATCACACTGGCTGTGTGAAGGGTTTTTGTTAGTTGTGTACCCTCCCAGTCTTAACCAATAATAAGGAGGAAAAAAAGGCAACCCAAACCGTCCCTGTGAACTCATCTCCCCTTGGAGGCAGGGTGCCAGCGTGGCTGCCCACTCTCAGGGAGCCATGGCCATGCAGGCCCCCCCACCAGTGCCTGCCTGCCTCTCTGCTCAACAGCATTTCAGCCCTCCCGGCAAGGTAAACGTGGTCATCACCTTACTCCACATCCAGAGCAGCCAACTCCAGGCCTGTGCTCCCCGCATGAAGAGCGGGCCAAAGGCTGAGTCCTGCAGGGCGCCGCAGCTCTGGCAAGGGAAGAGACACGGCCATGCAGTGGGTAGGGTCTACCCTCTGACACCAGGTCCCTCTTCGGGACCAGCCAAAGCGGGAGCTGCTGCCAGTCCAAGCAGCATTAGCCCAAGCAGGAGCAACCACGTGTCCATCCAGCATCTTGCCCAGTTTTGACCCCGACCTGTCACTGTGGGAGCTGAACACCAGGAGGGGAGGCCAGAGGGGATTGGTGATGAACAGGGTGCTGGTCTTCTTCTCCCCTCCATCCTTTGCTACGTGTCCTCCCTGCGTGCATCCTCTGGGAAGAGAGACAGTTGGCATGGTACTGCCACACCCTGTCTGTCTGTCTGTCCCACCAGTGAAGGGTGCTGGTACCTGGAGTGCCAGCTGCCACAGCAGAACACTCATCCCTATATTTAAGAAGCTTTTTTCTAAACTTCTCTTTCTATCAAATGATTTACAGGAAAGCAGAGGAAGATTCAAGGACCTCATACACCCCAAATACTTAAGAACCACGTTACAAATATGGATCATATGGTAAAAAAGCATCGTTTTATTGTTCTTTTTTCTCTTACTTATCAGCTCCTTCTTTCATTTGAACGTGTGTAGGGAGCAGAAGTCTCCTATTGACTCTGCCATTTCAAAGACACCACTTCTGCCTCAGGAAGCCCCTGAGCCACAAATCGTTGGTGGCTGGAGGGAGAGTGTGCAGGGCATGGGACGCTACAGGCTTGCCTGTCCTCATACAATACCTTAAACGCCTGATGTTGGTCAGCTTTAACATAGGCAGAAAAGGATGGACTTCAATGGCTGTCAAGGCAGGATATTGTAGGTAGTCAGGAGCCTTTCTGCAGGACAGGTTAGCTCAGTCTAAGTGCTGTAGGAGCCTGGCCACAGAGCTTGTGGTTCACGTGACAGCTGCAAGAGCAAGCTCACGCCTGCCGGCAGTGTGAGAACGTGCCCTGAACTGGGTTTCACTTTTTTTGCAGGCTTGTTCCTCCTGAGAGGAGGACAAATGTACCACCTTTGCAGGCCAGCCATTGTATCAGTGAAATAGGACTCGGACAGAAACTTATTAAATGTTAGCAGTGCCGCTGGCCTGGGAAAATTAAAATTGAAGAGAAGATGAGTTTCATATGCAATGTTCCCAGTAGCTGTGTGTCTGGTTAATATATGTTTCATTGACTTTGCTGTCTGGAATAGAAATGTATAAATAATGGGTCCGTGGGAGCTCATTGACCTAAAATCTTGCTAAGTCAGGCCTTGAATCTTTTATGTTTTTCCCCGAACTTGTATGAATATTATGAAATATCCTTTTTTTTAAATCCTTCTTTCTCTTCTGCTCTCCTGGGAGTCACTGGCATGTTCTGGGGGTTTGCTTTCCCATCCCTCTGTGCCCTTAGCATCCCCCCCATGTTCCCAAGGCAGCTCATTTCATAGTCTGGATGCTGGAGCTTGTTTCCAAAACTGCTGGGGGGAATAAAAAAGTGAAAATTACTTCTCGGCCTGCTTATGATTAGGCATAAGCTGAATTATTTGATAATGACACAGCAAGGCTGCCATCATTAATGCTATGTTCTTGACAGCAAGCCAGGGTGCGATCTGAGCCTCTCCAGTCAGTACTGAAAACTCCTTTGGAAAGTCACTGTGCAGGAACAATAAAGACTAAAACCTGGACAGTTGCTACATGTGAGCTCCAAGCAGTAGGATCTGATTTAGAGACTCCCTGGACAGGGCCCTCCAGGCAGGGACAGTTTCGAAAATGTCTCCATTTACAGCCCTGCAAGAGGGAAAGGAAATGAAGGAGCACGTTCTCCCCCACGAGACAGCAGCATGAGCAACTCACCAGCCCAAGCACACCAGAAAGTGGATTGGATACTGGGCTGGCTCATTCCCAGCTCGCCTGCAGCTCTGCATTACCACAGCTACTGCTCAATGGCCAGCAATGGATTGTGGTGCTTTAGCCAATGACCCTCATTTTAAAACAATTCGGGGGTGGGCAGCATTATCCTTGACAGAAACTGGAGCAGGAAGTTGATAACATGACTGTGACCAAGCATGTGAGCATCTGGTTGGTTTAGCAAGGTTAACGCCATAAAGTGCTGTCAGGGCTGTATTGATTTCAAATGAGCAAACACTTGGTGGTAATCTCCCAATGAGAACACGTGGCCTTCATGGCTTCTTCAGTCATCTTTTCCTTACTTGCAGTAACGCAGCAGTGATAGAGAGGAAACGCAGGAGTGATAGGGAGGGGGGGGGAGATGATGCATGTATGCATGCATGCACTGTTGCACTCTTCTTTCTTAGTGCTGGCGTGTAGCAGCACAAATGCATGGAGCCAGCTCAGTCAGGGAGCAGCGTGGCTGTGTTTGCACAGAGCTGTGCCTCAGCTAATAAGCCCTGCTGAACCTCAGGTGGCTTTGCACAGAGCCAGCCCGGCTGCCCTGTGCCAGCCAAGACTCAGCTCGGTTCCCTGGAGCCCTCTGCAGCCAGCCAGCCCCTGCAGCCATGCACTTGGGCTGTGTGGCTGCATCCATGGAGGCAGAGGCATGATGTGTGTGCAAGGGTTACAGGCAGAGCAGGGGGAGAAGTGCACGTGGTGCAGGGAGCCAGTGTGAAGGTTTCCATCCTGAGCCCGCAGTGCAAGAGCCTTGGAAAGTGCCAAGGTGAGCTTCCCCTTCAGAAGGCACTTTCCTGCTCGTTCTGCTGAGGGCACGCTAGGCAGTCGAGGTTAGCTGCTGCCAGCAAGGAGCAGCATTAATGGGCAAGTGGACACATGAACTGAGAGCTGGGGTGGTTTCCTCAGAGGATAAGAGGTAGGCAGATGTGCACTGGAGTAGAGTGCCATGCACCGGGTGTGCATCTACGTGGTGTGTACACGAGTCACCACCAGGCTCTGGCTAATTGACAGGGTCCTCCACAATGCACAACCCAACTGCTGGGGGCAGAGTGTCTGACATGGGGTACCCAAAACCTGCTGTGTTTCAGTGCCGGAATATTTCCTTACCTTCCCCATTGTTCTCGCTGTTCATCATTGCCCCATTCTTTCCCACAGGCTTGGCATCGCTTTTGCTTATTATGGTGTTATCTTGGCCAGCGCTGAATTACTGGAACGGGATATAGTCTGTGGTTCTCCAGCACCAGCAGGGGAGGAAGCTGGAGATGTCTCCGAGGAGAGCCGGAGCCCGTGTCACTGTCGCTTATTCGGCCCTTCTGCTTACCAGACCATGATCATCAGCACAGTCGGAGAGATCGCATGTAACCCCCCTCCCCCCCCCGCCCCAGCTTTTCATTCTTTTTTTATAGCCTGTTAATATTCTCTGGAAAGCTTTTCACTTTGCATGCACTTAGTGACATATAGGGGGTTGACATGTCCTCAGTTTTGCTGGCAACCGCCAGGCAGAGGGTCTTCAAAGTGAAGGTTTGGTGCATAGGCTATGAGCTGCTGGCAAGGGGCAAGGGAGGGCATTCCTCCCCAGGTGAGTAATGCAACTTTTGATGACAGTGTGAGTTCTTTCACCACCAAAGACCTCCTTTGCAGTCAGTACATACCAACTGTCTTAAACTCCAAGATCAAATTGCCCAAGCATTAAATTACCAGAACCAATACTGGCTTCTAAACAAATTCTCAGACATACAGCTTTGGGAAATTCATAAGTAAGCAAGGATTGCAGGTAGTCATATTGATGTAAATGAATGCACCACACATGCCTTACCTTAGAAAAGATATTAGCCTCAGGGGCGGATCCTGTGCTGAACATTATGATAAAAGGCAACAAAGTGTGCCCAGTGAATCCACAACAAAACCAAAATGCTTCCTGGTAAATCCCCCTCGTCCAGGGGCTGCTGGGGGATGATAGGCCAGTGCAAAGGTGTTTGCATGGCACCTTTCAGCCAAGGAGCTGAAAGAACTTGGCACTATTTGCAGGTTTAGTATTTCAACACTCCTGGGAGGCAAACATTAAGCAATGAAATGTGGGATCCTGCAGCTGAAGCTCATGCTGGGTCCAGGCCAGTGAAGCACTCAGGTGGGCACTTAGCTTTCAGCTCCCGCATGGCCTCGGCAGGGCACATTCTGGGGCCCAAGCATTCTGTTGGGCTGTAGCCAGAGGCAGTGAAAGCCCCCAGACCTGTGGCCACACTGACTTTGCTGGCGGCACAGGGAGGTGCTCATCAAACTGTGCCTTCCTCACCCGGGGCAGACACAGTTTGCAAACTCGGCCTCTCTCCTGAAGCCATGCCTGAGGCAGGAGCATCAGGGGGAGCAGCCAGCAGGGCTGCTGCTGGTGTCGAGCCTCGGCTCAGCACGGCAGTGTCAGAGACAGACAGGCTCCATCCACTGCAAGGAAGGAGATGAGGGTGCACGCAAATTACAGGATTTGGGTACGGGAGGGGAATTACAGGAGTTGACATTTTATAGTGCATTTGGTAGGCACTCAGGATGAGGGGTTTTGAGGCATACTGCATAAGGCACTGAGGTCTATGAACACAGACATACATTACAACTAAGTCATCTAACATTTTGTTTTTTTTCTTTTTTGTCTTCAGTAAATCCCTTGAACATTCTAGGCATCAATTTCCTCGGGAGACGCCTGAGCCTGTGTATAACCATGACCTGTACAGCACTATTCTTTCTTCTTCTCAATATCTGCACTTCGAGGTAGGCTATAAGCTCAGCATGCTGCCATCATTGAAGGGTAGGGGGGGTTGCAATACTGTGGGCAGATGGCAGTATCTACGGTAGCCTCAGGTCACCAGCTGGTCAGCCCAGTAATTCTTGTACACATGGAGAAAAAAAATCACCAGCTGACTCCCTGCACTTCCCAGAAAAGCTATTGCAACAGAGGCTGTGGTGACAGGGGGTGTGTGTGGCAAGGGAGTAACTTACATTACTGAGCCCAAATGCCTTCCTCAAAGTGTTCAACAAGCTGCTAACTAGCGTAGTCTGGAAAACTAAAAATAATGTAAACAACATCCATTACAAATAAGTTGTACCATTCCCTCTTTTTTCTTTTTCTTTTCTTTTCTGGCACTACTGTGCATGCCTCCTAACTTGTAGAGTCAGGCACTCCAAAGAAGCTCAAGTCACCAAGGGGAAGGTTTCAGTGGATGCTCTACTTATCAGCTTGATTTGCAGGGATTTACAAGACTCTTCTCCAGGCGGCAGAGCTGAAGAGTTACTGGAAGTCAGTATGAACCTCGGCCATCTGAAATGGACTTTCAAGTTAAAAGTTTCCTTTAAACTAGCTGGTACCTTGATGGCTGCTAGCCAGTGATTTACACAGTGGTCTTGCCCTGTGGGCCATGAACCCTGGAGGATCAGTGATGTACTGGGGAGCTGGGGGAGGGACACTGCTAAGAGTCTTTAAGCTATATGAGCCCCTGTCAGGAGGCTTATGGTCTTTCATTAAGGCACCTACTTCTTTGCTCTTTTTATTTTCATTTTTCTCTGCCTTATCTCTAGCCTGAGCCTGGCCATTATATTTATGTGCAACAGTTCCACAGAGACAAAAAGAGAGGGCTAGGCTGGAAGGCAGATGCCACCATAATGCAAACAGTTACTAGCTGAGCCCTTGCAGCCCTGCTCAGCTCATCTGCTCCAGCCTCTAAATTTGCTCTAAAAGAAAGCTAATGTGCAATAGTTCATTGTCAAACATGCCTTGCCAATGGATTAAAGAAAGCTTACACTTGTCAGCTATCAACTTTTCTTTACACCTTCCCTTATATTAAAGTGGCAAATGCCTTACGGCAGTGAGTATATTAGGTTGTGTCTCTGTGTTTGCTGTTCAGTGCTACTAATTCTTGCTTCATATCGCTTTCTCTCTAGTGCGGGCATGACTGGGTTTCTCTTCATGCTACGTGCCTTGGTTTCAGCAAACTTCAACACCATCTACATTTACACAGCAGAGGTGGGTCCTTTTGCAAGTACTTTAGGCTGCTCTGGTGAAGGAAAGCCCATTTGCCTATACCCAAGAATGCTGCCATATTTATTAACTAGAGTGACTTTTCTTGAACTGCATATCTCTGGTTTCCTGGCCCCACTGCTTTTGTCTATGATTTCGGAGAAGGAACCAGAAAACTAGTTGGAGACGGCAAGAGCAGGTGGCCCTGCTGAGCCACATGTTGGGCAGCTGCTGGGAAATGCTATTTTTGAGGAGGTCTTGGACCAGCATCTTCTGAAAACCCACTCTTCCCCTTCCTCAACCCCTGGAAAGTTAGAAGATAGGCTACCACTGAAAGGAACCTTTTCCAGCACTTAAGGGATTGAGGTAGTATATAAGGTTTTATATACATACTTTGTCACTTAATGGAAATGGCTGTGTTCTGTCTGCAAATAGTTTTAATCTGTCAGAGAACTTGTCCTTCACAAAAGTTTGGAGCAATGACTTCCATGAGTTAAGTATGCATTTAAAAAAAAAAAATTGCAAAATTAAACATATCACCTTTCAGATTGAGTAGTGTGATAAAAAGCAAACAGAAGTACCTCTCTGGGTTGGCCTGATACTGTACAGTACTTTTAATAACACACTATAGTTAAGAATGCCCCAGCCTTAAGTAAATATTAATCTTTTAATGGTCCAGAATTGAATGCTGCTGAGGTGAAGACCACTGCTGGAATGGCTATGTCATAAACCACTGTTATGCACAATTTAATCAATGCTCAAAACCATATGTGGAAATCCCCTTTCCACCCACCAGCCTGAACTCCTCTTGAGTTACCTTACCTCCATTGGCTTGGCCCTGTTCAGTCAAGTATTTATATAGAGGCTTAAATGACTATACTTGCTAAAATCTATTGACATTAATGGGACATTAATAGGACTTAAATTAAGCAAAACATATGCTTAAGTGCTTTATTGGCACAGGTGTTGGGGAGATTAAAAAAAAAAAAAAAATCCACAAAGCATATTCCTCTAAGCCTGGAGGTTTCTTGTCCAGATTTGCTTTTTTTTTTTTTTTCCTCCTCCCAAAGGTGTTTTCCATGGATGTGCTGCTTATACAAATAGGCTGGCTTGAAGGCTGCAGAGAATATACTTGTTTTCCTGTTCTCCAAATACAGGGTCTGGCAATAGATATTAAGTTCTCCCTTTAGCACCTAGCTCTATGACATTGACCTGAATGGCCCACCCCAGCTGGAAAGGAAGTGTCTGTGGGAAGAAAATAACAGAGTGACCACGGCCAGCTTTGACTGGCTTACCCTAAAGCTTCACTTTGGGCAAGAGATGGCAGATTTGTAATGACCCAAATGAGACCCAAAGGAGTCTTTAATCCTTTTTGTAGCTCATCCCACTAGCTGCCGTCAATAATGCAACGGGCTTCTCTCTCTGAAAAAAGAAAGAAAGAAGATGACACATACCATGGCTATTTGGGACAGTAATTTGAGTTCTTTCTGGCCTGCTCTAGGTTTACCCCACCACAATGCGAGCCCTGGGGATGGGAACAAGTGGGTCCTTGTGTCGTGTTGGAGCGATGGTGGCACCGTTTATAGCACAAGTAAGAGCACTCTTAGTATCATCTTAATATGGTATGTCAATTGTTGAGTGGTAAAGGTCTAGACTGCTCATTCCTCTTAACACTGTGGAATAGATTTGCAGCTTCTACTTTTTTTTTTTTCTTTTTTTAATGAGCCAATGATATGTTGGCAAAGTTTGTGCTAAATACTGCTATTAAATAAATGGAGAAAACCCTTGAAGTTCACAAAAAGGGGGGGGGCATGTATTTAAATTTCCTTTTTTTTTTTGTCAACTCATTAGTTCTTCGTCTGATGTTTGTACTTACGTAGTCTTTGCCAGATGTAGATCTGTACACATTTCTTCTCTGAGCTTAGCTTGCTAGTATTTGTTATATGCTGAAAACTGTTAGATTCACAAGACATTGTTTTTTCCAGCTATTGTTGAGTCTCAGATTTTTGTGATCCGTTGTCTACTCTTTAATTCCTGATTAACTGCCAGGCCCCCACATCACTGAACTGATGCTTGAACTGTTTTTTTTTTTTTTTTTAATCTGCAGGTTCTTATGAGTGCTTCTTTCATTGGGGCCCTGTGTCTTTTCGCATCTGTGTGCATTGTGTGTGCAATCTCTGCATTCACATTGCCCATTGAAACAAAGGGCAGGGCACTGCAGGTTTGTATGACTGCTCCAGGAGCTCTTGTGTATCTAAATATTATTTAGAAACTCCTAGATTATGATTCAGCCATAATGCACATCAAACTGTTCTGATGGTTCATAAACACAAATAAGGACTGACAGATGAGCATGGGAACATTCTGTTGCAACTTAAAGCATTGTCAGCCCAGCTGCCAAAGCTCATTTCTCATAAAAGAACAAACCAGATTGCCTGGCCCAGCCCCAACTCCTTCACACCAGCGTGGTAGCTTGTGAGTGCAAACCCTTCCTTGCTAGTAACTCTGGCCCTTCCTTGATGTTGCTGGTTCACAGGCGCATACTCTGTTCTGCCACCTCTGCTGCAGGGAGAGAGGACAGCACATAGAAGTAACTCCTTAAACTGCCAAAGTCACACCATCAAATACAAGTCAAAAGCCCCTACTTAAGCAGCCTGTTAGCAAAGCCCTTGTGGCTAGTGTTTCCTATAAAGCTATAGAGGCAATCAGCTAAAAGATTAGACACAAAGGTGGAAGTGGAACATGGGCTTAGATTCAGACAGCCTTCCACACACACAGTAGCACTAATTTATTTGCAGGAGAGGGTGAGTAGCTTTGCCATTGTGGCTGATTCAGCTACACCAGCAAGGAAATTTTCACCTCATGTGAGCAGCGTGTCCACGTCACGCTGCATGTTATTCTGCAGTCCACTTCCCCCATGTAAGCCAGAGGACCACAGGCTAGATTTTCCACATTCAGATATCCAAGCAAACTATTAAAAAAATATTTATACATTTAAGTTCATTGGGTCACATCTTCTAATGTTTCTGCAAGGTGCATATGACAGTTAACCTTGGGCTTTTTGGAAAAGCAACACATTAATCACTATCTTCTTCAAATACTTATCTTTTAGAAATACAGACTCACATTTTTATGTCATTTTAAAAAAAAATCTATGTAATATTCTGTAAAGACTGGAAAATCAAAGGTTAAGAAAGGAACTGGACAAAACAACTTCCCCTATGGGTGAAATTCAACCCATGCACAGAGGCCAGAGAGCCACTTAGCCCTCAGATGGTTGAGTTTACAATAATTACTAGGCAAAACACCTTCTTAAAACCACTTTAGAAATAAAAGAAAAGCTTTGGTTAGCTACAGTTGGGTTAACTTTGGCTAACAGTGGCTGAGACAAATGGGAGTGTAAATAAGTCCTTAATGGGATGGGCTCTTTTCCCAGGGTCTTGATTCAATAGCTTTCTTATAAAGTAAAAAATACACTTGAAGCTTTTTTGCAGAAATCATCCTTGCAGTAAACAAGAGCTACAGCTCTAGTTGCTGATCTTTATATGCACAAGTCAAAAGGATAGCGAAAAAGTATGTAAACTAATTGTGTGCTAAGAGAGCATTATCTTATGTTCAAGTGGGTAACCCTTATCTCATGTTCATTTCTGAGATTATATTTGTATATTTAAAGTTATTCATCGGTGCTGAATCATGACTGCTGAACGTATTGTCCAAGGGCCTCACACAATACAGTTATTCAATCCATACAAGAACTTAATACACAATAAATCAAAGCTCTCTTTCTAACATGGCAATATTTAGTGCTAAGACTCCAGATTGTAGATACAGACCTCAACATTAGGCCTGCAACTAAAAGAAAAAAATATATATATAAGAAATTGTTTCTGGAATCTAGACAATGACATTTAAAAAGTTTATCTACCCTTTTTCAGTTTATTAGGACAACATCACTCTGCTCTCAAAGCAGTCATAGGGATAGCCTATCAAAGGGGAGACTTTTTGGACACATTTCATGCATTTTCACATACATTTTCCCCTGTGTCCATTTCCGTTGGTTTTCATGTGTATTTTATTAATCTTTTGTATTTTCTTTCTTCTTAGCAAGCTAAATGAAAGCATTTGATGTTGGATTGGGTAGGAAAAGAAAAAGAAACCTTTGGAATCTGTCATTTCCTGTGAGCTGCATTTGATGTTGATTGCTTTGCCATACCATTTCCATTATAATAAACTGCAACTAACCAGTGTAAGAGCTATGATTTGTATAGACAATTGCCAACTTCCTCAAATATGTACTCTTTCCTATGATTCAATAAAAAGATACTTTCTACCCACCCCATGCAGCAAGATGAAGACTCTTTACTACTCTCATTACTAGTGCCATTACTACTGCCATGTTACAAAAAAACTGGAAAATGACAGTCATGAAAGCAAGTGTTCATACAAAGATTAGATTACTTGCAGGCTAAAATCAGTATTGATTACCATCCTATTTGTTTCAGTAGACTGAGGCAGAGGAAAAAAAAATGCACAAAGCAGACAGTCTTCACCATAGCAGGTTAAACAAATGCAATAGTTCCCTAGGAAAACAAAACAGCATTCCTCAAATATTTATGCATATATCGTCTTCATTATAGCAGTTAAATTTAACATCTCAAGCCCCATTACACAGGCAGTTTCTAAAGGTTCTTCGGGTGACATTCAAGAGTAGAAGACTAAAGCTGAGTCAGATTTTTCCACTGGATTATTTAACAGAGAATTTTCAGACAATCTGCTGAAAAAGATGGCCTGTCTTCATGCTCACTCACCCACACAGCTCAATGGTAGCACACAGATCAGCCTCTCAGGAGGCAGCTGGCAAGCAGGGGCCACTAAAACTTGAAGTCTCTCGGCAACCTGCCCAATGGTTCTCTGTATGAAGGCATTCAAGGCCTGACAGCAGCTGTGACAGGCTGGTCAAAGCCATCCCTGACCCATCCCCTGCATAAACTGGTAAGCCAGAACAAAGCACAGAAACTGCAAGCTTATCTGGACATTCAAACCTAACATTGATGGACTAAATGGCGAGACTGCCTGGCTCTACAGTTAACGCAAGAAGTCAGTCAGCTGAATAGCTGGCCAGCCATGTGATTGACTTTTTGGAGACTTGTCACCTGCATTGCTTATTGCAGCTGCTTCCTCCAAGTTGATAAATGCCAAGAACAACAATCTGTTTGTATTTCAGAGCAATTTTGGGAGGAAATTTTTTCCTATGAAAACACATCTAGAGGGTGAAGAAAAGGGGGAATGGACTGGCGTGTTTCCTAATCTTTCTTCCCCCCTCCATCTCAGACTATAGTGCTGTAGGTTCTATAAACTGTTCCAGCACTAAAAGAGAAAAACCTGAATGAAAAGGAGACAATAGAAGAAAAAAAATCACCCTTATAGCTCACCTGCATTTTTCACTGAAACTTACCTGCAGTTTTAGAATAAGCTTTTCTGATTGGTTAAAGTGTTGGCTGCATAATTTCAAAATGTTTTTGTTTTTAAGTGAGAATCAAAAACAGACAGAGAAGTAACTGGACTGCAAGAATACATCTCTGCTCCTCTCCCTAGTATTTTTCACTGTAAGGACAGGGTGAGTGTGAAGGTGTAGAGGTGTCTAACTCCACCTCCAAATGCATTAAGCCTCCTAAAAAATCTGTGCTTGCAACTTACTGCCCAGACAAACACTCAGCACCTTCCCCTGGCAGCACAGCTACACTTGGTGACAGGGCATCTAGGACTTTCAGGCATTGATAGATTTTTAAGACTTCAAGTGTTGCAGTGGCTATGCCTCTTATTTCTCATCTCCGTGCTCCTGTAGGGTGCACTGATCACACCGGTTTTGTGGGAATGCCCTCCTTCACAGTCCTCTTCTGCCCCTTCACCTCTCCTCCTTCTTCCTGGTATAATGGATGGTAGAACTGCTACAACAGCTCTCTCCAGGTAATAAAATTTCCCACAAAGAATAGAAGAAAAAAGGGAAAACGGTTACTCTCACCAGCTTAAAAATCAAATCAGCATGGCATTTCAAAAGCTATTGTGACTGCCAAAGGTCTGCTGTAAATACAGGTGATAGTGTTCTTTTCTTTGAAGTACTCATTACACTTTAGCAGGCAGTGCCTCCCTATGACAAAGGCAGGTGGTAGCATCTCATCTGGTGAGAAAAAAAATAAAAGGCCTTTTTCTGTGCACGTATGTACGCAGCAACGAGGCACAGACAGCACGTGCATCTGGTCTCCTCAGTGATCTGTCCCCAGCACCACAGCAGTGCCACAAAGCAAGTCGAAAGCAGCCTTGTGTACACACAGATGTCTTTATAATTCCATCTGCAAAACTCTGGCACAATAAAAGCACAGTTAATCCAAGAGACTGCCCGCTCCCCCTAAAATTCAGTTTTAAGACGACACAAATGATGAGTGCAAACCAACAGCTGGAGCAGCCACTGACAATCACCACTCTAACTCTGCAATTTTTGAAGGCATAAACAACCATCTATGTTGTTGACAACCCTTCTGGAAATCAGACCAAACTAAAAAGGTAATTTATTCTCACCTTTTGGTGATTTTAAGAAGGACAGACAAAGGACAAAAGAGCATTTTTGTTCTTTTTTTTTTCCCCCTTCTTTTCAAACCTGTGTACTTCCAAGTGAATACCAACGCAGGCTGTATTCTCAAAATAACATATTTAGAAATTTGGTAAAATAAAAAGAGCTTGTGGACAGAAAAGGATGCCTTTTTCCTAAACACATCCAAAGACCAATAACAATAGCTGCAAGTAATCATTTTTTCTTTGCAATTTTGCCATGACCTCCATTAAATATAGGTACATCAAACCTGTGAAATACCTGTTAAACAATATAGTACAGCAATATCATTGCTTCTTGCTGGTGGTAATAAAGATGGTGCAAAAAAAAGCATTTTGTCTTTTCTTGTCTCCATTAAAACTCTCAAACAAATTCCACCCCCTCTTTTTTTAAAATTATTTTTAATACACTCTCCCTTACATTTTAAAATTACCGATACCTTCTTTGGGGGCAACTACACCTTCACTGTACCAGTCAGTATCATAGGACAACAGTATTACACCATCTGTTTTCATGGCTTGTGTTAAATACAGTACAGGGAAATCAAATTATGGCCAGCCACATGCCTTTGGTAAAATTAGATGTCCGGTGAAATCACATTTTCTTCAAACTCAGAAAGCCACATGTTTAACCCATGTAATGTTTTAAACTTCAATTCTATACAAACTTCTTTTCTTCCCCAAAGCAAATTTAAACAGCTGTCATCCCACTCAAATAGCAATTTCCGTACTGTTCCAGAAGTAGGATGAAAGTGTGGAACTTCAGAGAAGCAGCTCTCCACATGCCTTGATCGCCGTTAGATTTGTATTTCAGAGGAGGGGTAGAAAGTCTAGTAAACACCCACAAACCTACAGGTCAAAGCAGTCATGATTTTTCCCCTTTTGACAATTAACAGTGATAAATATTCACAGTTTTTAAAAAATGTTCCATAGCAATACATGCGACTCATTTAAGCAACTGACGGTCTTCTCCTTTGAGGCGTTTTTTCCGGGGCTGTACAAAATCATCATCCGAGTCATCAGTAAGTTCTGGATTATCTTTTTCACTCTGGCAGTTTGGTTGTACAGGGAACTTTCTCTCAGGATAAAGGCTCTTCAGAAGTTCTTCAAAGTATGCTTCAAGCTTCATGCCAGCATCAGCCACTTCTGAATCAGGCTGTTGGGTGAATTAACAATATCAATGCACCATGAAAGAGCATTATACCTAGAGCACCTAAGGGACCTAAAGTGATTTACAAACTACAAAAAGCAAACAGCAATATTAATGGCACCTGTGGAACATATAGATAAAGATCTAATAAAGAGTACATGCCTGAAAAACAGAGGGAGAAGGCAGAAGTTTTGGCCAATATTCCACCAACTTTTTTCTCTTATAGATTATCACAGAAGCTAATTGCAAAAGCCATGTAGCCTGGGTTCTGAAAGCTATATAAAGAAATTTTAAAAACTACTACATTTTGACTGTTAAAAAAAGGTGGATTATGCTGTGAAATATATAGATGTGCCTTCAGGGTGCGCTTTGGAACGATTGCATAAAATGCTAGTTTCTCTAACTTACAGACCTATTTTTAAATTACAGTAAAATATTACTAGAATGGATGGTGATTGTATCTTGGAAGACTAGGCAGCCCTAAGGTCATTCATACCCACTATGGCTGACCAGTTTCCTGAAGTGGAGGCCATTATGACAGGGAGGGTTCCCAGTTAATGAAGGTGACTGGATGAGAATCCAACCAAAACCAATGGCACAAACCTTTATTCCCACTGGAATCCTTTCTGCTTCTGTGGTCTGCTCAGTACCTGCATCCCTTTTTCACCATTATGTGTTCCCTTATGTGCAGTGAGGGATAATAACAATCAACCAACACATGACTAAAAGTCATAAGGGTGATCGTGGACCTCCCAGAATGAAAATCTCACTGAACTTAAGATTTGGTAGGTTGTTCTTGAGGCAATGGAAATTAAAACAATTTTTTATCCAATGCCCACCATTAACCTCTGTGATTAATGATTATCCTATTCCTTACCTGCTGTCCTGCCATTCAGCTAATATATTTGTTACAACCCTCCTCCTTTCCATGGAACCATTTACACTGCACGGTCATCTAACAGCAAAGTAGCTTAAAGTGTGATCTGTGTTTTCACTGAGCTCTCATCATCAAAACAAGTTTAATTCAAAGAGTTGTTGTGCTGCAAGTTCTACCCCCACTACAGTTCTCCTGAAGAAATCTAAGTCTACAAAACAAGATGAGGTATCTACTTTTTCTAACCTCATTAAATTCAGCACAGTTTTGAAAAATCAGTCTGAAATCAGCCACAAAATCTTCTGGCTTTGTGTAGAACGAATTGGTCACTTGAAGTCTTTTCTTGATAGTTGACAAGTCCATAGGCTTCTTGATTATTTTGTAGTAATCAGGAACCTACAGGGAGAAAAAATAGTTTTACCAAATGCAGCCACATTCATTGCTTATTGTTCTATAAACCTTTAGCTCTGAGGGAGAGGGGAAGATTTAGTCTCATCTTCAAAGCACAGTTCTAAGACATGAAAATTATACTTTTTACATATACACAGATTGTTTCTGGAGTAAGTGATTTATGATAGTTTTGCTGGCTAAAATACACTGCTCCCAAAGTCTATTTTAAAAGAAGAAAAGCAAAACAAAAATGAATCAAATAAACCACACTGCATTCATGATATAGGATAGAGCAAATGATTTGGACATTCTTGTCTTTCTACACAGCCAAATGAACTGTCTTTTAAGTTTCACTCTGAAGACCATCCTACCATATCTTTCACAATCCACTTAAAAGGAGGCAGTATATGTGTTGCTGAAAGCGAAATTTGGTCAAGAAATGTGTCTTTAGAAATGATGGTGAATTACAGAGAAATCAATGATTCTGGAGTCTTGAATGTGCTTGTATGACTAAGACCTGTTTTTTCTTTTAAAAAGAAAACTGCTGCATAGTAAGAAAATAAGACATGAAATCAAATGATAATATTCTCATACATTATTTTTTTTCTTAAGAGAATTATATTTTAGGAGAAATACTATAAAACCTGAATTTAGTAATACAAGCCTTATATGATTAATAAATTCATCTTTTGTGCCCAATGTCTGACCCTTTCTTTTTAGTAAACTCTGTAGAATGTTCTTTAAAAAAAAATTCTCATATAGATGGAATAAAGGATGCACACAACCATTATTACTTATTGATGATATGTCTTGAGGAACATAAAACAGGCTCTATTTCTCTCACCCCAGTAGCTCTTTTGTCTGTTCTTGGACTACAACTGTCTTTTTTATGGTAATAGCACAAGTCACTTGCTGTCATCCTTCAATTGTCTAATGCACCAAGATTTTCTTTAGCATTTTAAACTAATGAACTCCCAAGTAATAATACAAAAATTCAATTTCATATTAGCACTATGGAGTAGTCCAGTTCTCGTAATCCATTAATTTTTTAATATATCCTAATTCACTTTTTTATTGATATTACTCAGCATTGTAAAATCAGCAGATAGCGTTAGTACTTGTTTTTTTGTATCTATTTATGAAGTAGTAAGTAAAATCTGCTCTTGGGGAATTTTACTAGTAAATCCCCTTCCAACCCAATGCTTTACCCTTCAGCTTCCCTTCAGATAGTTTTAATAAAATTATACGCATCTGAGACACCATATCCAGGGGAACTTGCCTCCTGATAATGGGCCACAATTGGCAACAATAGTACAATTAAGAACATGCCAATTATGTTACTGATTGATATGAAATGGAAAG